>NC_083622.1:14369615-14969615 GCF_963584025.1 Labrus mixtus | reverse complement strand
ATTGTATATCTCGTCCAACAAACTGATCTATGTACTCCATGTGACCATTCAATATTGGCTTATTGTGTCTATTGAAATCTATACCTTTGTATGTACATACAAAAGGCTTCAGTCGATTTTTCAATTGGACAAATTCCATTTAAAACCTTGTCGAGCTGTCAAAGTCAATCTTAAACCAGTATTATATGATATTGGTTTTGGTTGAATTTTTACCAGAGTCCAGAATATGCCTGCTTTAAAATGTCATTTCTGTGTATGTAGACGTTGGTGAATGTATTGATGCAATACAGCACAAGGACAGGGGTGATTTTCAAGTTACTGGAACACTACAATATAACACTGAATATTTGTCCTTTCTCTTTTAGGGCTCTCAACTGCAACACATCCATGATATAAGAGCAGGAGGCTGCATTTCTGAAAATACTACTAACTTTATCCTCACCCCTGTCTACTACCTGAAACCTGAGTATTTGTTGGTCTAATCTTATTGTTAAAAGCTAAACAAATATAAATAGTTTCATATTCCCTGACATTGAGCTAAAAAGAAGAAGAAAAAAAAAAAGCCTTGTAGATGAACTGTGAAAATGGCAACACAACTGTACATTTTGTCTGTCCTGCATGGAGCACTTTAATGTTCCTGGTCTTAGTCTGTTTATTCGTGATGATGTCACTTTTATACGACTGCTTTGAAACCAGTATTCACACCAGATGCATAAGCCTGTAAATACAGTCTGAAAATGACCACTAGCTGCCCGGACATTTGAAGGAACGCATCATGCTTAGCCAACTTAAATGAATATTGAAAATAAGTTGATGATAAGTCATGTAAGAGTGTCATCGAAACAGAGTTTATCACCAGCTGTCTACAACTGCAATTCAGAGACTAAAAATATCAGTGAAAGGAAAAATAACAAAAATCACCTGTTTCATCTGCATCATTCACTGGATTAGTAGAAGTGGTACTCGTCTAATTGACTATATTCACATATAACCTCTAATGTCACACTCTAATTGGGAAGCTCATATGCTGTTATAATGTTGTCCTTCTATTTCTCGTTATCCAACATAAAACCACGTTAGCTACCATCAGAAAAAAGCTAACCTTAGCATCCAGCCAATCTAGCTAGTAATACCATTAGCAAGGAAGTAAACATCATGTTGACGTTAATCTATGAAAGTATTGAATGATACAAGAGGAATGGGATGAATTTGTCACTAACGCTGATGTTGGGGCGCTGTTAGCCTGCGGTTATGTTGTGCGCCCAATGTATGGAGGCTATAGTCCCCGTGGCAACGATTAGCTGTTTTCTGATGGTGGTATCAGTGGTTTAGAAATAATATTTGTTAATACATGATGAAGCATAAATTTCTATAATTTTGTCTCGGTTAACATTGGACCTAATACTGTCTGGTATTAAGTTAAAACATCTTAAGTGAAGCCCATCAGCTACTATTAGACAAAAGTGTATCTAAGCTTTCAGCTATTTGCTACCAAACATTACGATTGGCTAGGAAGGGGCTGAATGCCAACCCTGCTTTTTAAAGTCTTCAATGATTAAATAGGAATGTTATAAAATCCTAGCTAGCGCTTATGTTTGCTGAGAAATGGTGGAATGCTAATATTAGCTGCCCTCTTATTGTAGCTTATCTGATTTTAAATGTTTTAGCTGAAACACGGTCTTGATTTAGTCTTTGTAGGTACTTATCAATTTGGAGTTGGTTATGTCCATCTTTCAGCCTCCCAATAAATGTGAAAAAAGTGACGACACAGCAGAGTACAACATTACAACAGCATTGGAGCTCCCCACCCTGTGGATGATGTCAAAGGAAAATAGCCGCTGAATACTCCACTTATTCATCAGTGACGATCTTGCTGTAATGGAGAACTTTAAGATGTTAGGATTGTGGTGTGTAACTTGTACAGGTGTAGTCAAAGGTGTAACGTGAAACAGAATGATCCTTGAATTGCAGTATAAATCATTATTGTGGATCACGTGTGGTTAATATTAGGCATATATGCCATTTTGTCTGCTGTTGCCTATTGTTACGGTTGTCATGATTTGACTGAATAGAGGGCTGGGTGACTCGGCTAACAGACACGACTACTGATACTGCATCACTGCTTAAAACTTGTGTGTATATTGACACAACAACGGGACTGAGAGACGCAGGGGAGAGAAGTTGAAGAAAAGAGATTATGTATGCATGACAGAAAACAGCACAGCTTTTAGGCGACTCAGATCTGGTTAAGAGCACATCTCTCAAGCACTGTTCAAATGCATTTTAATGGTGTCAAATGACAATTCTAAATATGCTGTACATATGACTTTTTGCCAAAATAATAAAAAATTCTGGTTTTATTAGAGGCCTTGTGTGTGTGTTTGTGTTATTTGGCAGTGTTTTTTGCTTTCGAGACAGGAAGAGGGCACGTGTCCAGAGGAGTCGGTGTAATATCCATAAATCATATTTAGTGTGTTCTCATTACAAGAGTTCATTAAAGTAAAACACCACGGGACACAGTCCAGGCTGGTCACAATCTGATGTAGGCTAGCCTCATTATTTCACAGCGACTGCCAGTATCCCCTCTCTGACTGCTGAAGTGCAGAGTCGCAACACACTTCTGTATTAACAGCAACGTTTGTAAATGGATTTGGTCTCGCTGTCACAGCGGTCTAAGAAGAGGAAAAAAGTCAAACATTTTAGCCTTACATGATTTGTAACAATTTGAGTTCAGGATTTAATTTATGTCAGAATTATTCTTTTATATCATTTTTCCATTCACACAGAATTAAACTTCATACATTTTTCAGTGAGAAACCTGTACCACTGATAAGGCTTTGAATAACAGTACATAAATATATTGATATAACCCTAATGATATAAATTAAAATATTTCCTTGTACAAAAAATCAATACACATCGATAGATTCAACAAACATAACGATGTATTTAATATACATTTCCTCATGCTTTTTAGGAGTGAGTTTTTGAAACTTGATCCAAACAACAAAGACTTCGGATGATTTGGTATTTGCTGCAAAATGAGACCTCACATCATGAAGTGCAACTTAAATTTGTTTAATGAACCCTTTCATAAGTACAAGAAGAGACCACTGCTGTTGTGTGTAAGCCAGCATCATGGGGACAACACAACAACCTGCTGAAGTGTTTGAAGTAGGACCCGACCGATATGCGATATTTGGGCCTGATACCGATATTAGGGAGAGAAAAAAATCAGATACCGATATATCCACCAATATCTCTCTTAGATCAATCTGCCATCTTTATAGATATACACATTTATTGCCTTGATCCCTTAAATGCAGTAATCCCACGTGTGGAAAAGATATAGCATAAAAACAAGATGGTCACTTAACTGGAAAGTAACTGCATATGTACGTGCATCACTGCGAGACACTCTGGAGCAGGGGTCTCCAACCTTTTTTCATCTGAGAGCTACTTTAAAAAAATGAAAGTGACCATGGGCTACTTGCATCAAATCGCTTGCATTTATTTACATAGCTCAGCTGAATTAATCTACTGTTTGTACATGTGTGAAATTGCAATAAGCCAATGCTTATCAATGATCTTAAATTCACATCAATGTCCAAGAAAACATTAGTACTTCATACTTGTTTTTATGGGCCAAATATATGAATAGTGGGAAGAGGTGCATTTACCGTCGTCAGATTTTATTTTTATTTTTAACACAGTCGGTCAACCTATAGGCGAGCTACTGAAAACCTGCCCGCGAGCTACCTGTTGGGAGACCCCTGCTCTGGAGAGTGATAATGCTTGTTGTAATCCATATAGCACTCTACTGGTATAAGAGAACTGCAAGTGTACTCGAATGATACTCAAATTAAATGCTATTTGACTGGTGAATAAATCTAGTAATAAAGGCGCACATCAGCGATAAAATTAGCCGCTGCAGATAGTCGATATTATCGGCTGGTCGGGCTCTCGTATAAAGGAAAGAGACAACGATCTTTTACTTCTGTTATAAAGAAATATTTATTAATACATTAATAATCACGAATGTCCTTGAACAGAAATATTCCTCGACTCCGAGCCCTGGAAATGGAACTGTTCTTTTTGGTGTAGATATGCATGTGTCTCTATAAGCTGCACTGTGCAGCATCTGCATGTGACTCTTCAAAAGCATCTCAGCAGCACAACCATCAGTCTGCAGCTCACTGATCCAACGTCAGGCTTCTTCTCATTAAGCTTTGGATGCCAACTGTTGTGCCCTCTCCTCTCTGTAGCCTTTGAGCAGCTGGTTGATGAGAGTGAGTTTGTTCTCCTTTTTCACAGGATAGAGAGGAGGGAAAGGGTTGCCTTTGTATTCCAGGACGGCCATCTTGGCTTTGTCCAGGTTCTGTCTGTTCGGGATGTGAGCCATCCTCGTGTAGCCATTTGCCTGAGTCTCAAACCGTGGAGCAAGGACCTTGAACAGCTTTGGGACTAGATCCTTCTCCTGACATGAGGGAGCAGAATCAACTATAAATAAACTCCCAGCAACTATTTGAAATTCAGAGGCAGGCAGCATGAAACTTCACACAGTTGGGAGAGCAGCAGATACGTACCGTGAGCCAAAAGCTCGCCATTTTCATCGCCTTCTCATCAGTGTCTCCCTTTTTGGCGTAGTCAACCAGCTGGTAGAAATGGAACAAGAATACACAAACAGTGAGAACTAGTGTGTGTGGGGATGATGATTTATGTTAGTCTTTAAATCAAATAATCTGGGTGAGTGTGTGTTGTGGGACTTAACCTTCCTCAAGTTACAATCTTTATCAGTTTGTATGTTGCACACATTTATAAAAATGATTAAACCTATCACAAGGTTTGTTGTGTTTTAATCACATGTTTTACTCTTTTTGTGTAAATATTGAATATGTTTAAAGCAGGGGTGGGCAACTGGCGGCCCCCATCAACCCTCAACGTGGCCCTCAGGTCAATTTTTACATATCAATTAATTGGAAAAATTAAGAAAACATGACAAAATCTGCCATGAAATCATGAAAACCAGAAATGATCACTGGTATATGTTGAGTAAAATTTGAGACATAATTGACTGTAATCGTTTTTTGTATACTACAATTTGGCCCTCTGGCAGTGAGAATTTAATGAATGTGGCCCTTGCTGTGAACGAAGTCGCCCCTCCCTGGTTTAAAGGGACACATTTTTGTGTATTCATCAATCAGTAGTATTTTATCATTTGTAACATTTTCATCTGAGAGGACTTCCAGGAAAACAAAAGGCTAACAATGAATCTACAGCAGACGTCACTACGACTAAAACAAAGACAAGAGAATAAGTTACATCTCGGCCTCTGCTTCACCTGTATGATGGTAGGTAATGACGGGAGCCACATTCCTTCCTTTTACTACATCTTGTCTCTGAGAGATGTGTTTGTTTTTTTCTGCAGTTGCCTCAATCATCACAAAACACAGATCAAAGCTGAACATTGAAAATGAAGTCAGAGTGTCAGCTTCACCCCAGACCTGAGAAGATCTGTAGCACAAAACAAGACCACACTGGGGCGGCTGTGGCTCAGTTTGTAGAGTCGTCGCCTCTCATCCGGAAGGTCGAGGGTTCAATCCCCAGCTGGGCAACATTTATTTATTTGTTTGTTTGTTTGTTTGTTTATTTAACATGGACATACAGTAACATTGGCGCTGTACCATTTAACCATGCACAAGTTCCAGATGCACTGCACTTAGTGTTTATAGCAAAACGCTAATTTGCAACACCTGTCGACGGGAGGCTTTTAGAAACAACAGAGATAAAGATAAAAAGGGTAAGAAAAAGAAAAGAGTTCAGTTATAAATACAGGGCAGTTATGAATGCAACAGGGATAAAATACAGTTACAGAGAGAAAAATATACGAGCTCATGTGCGTTTAGGTGTGAGAACAATGTTGTTTCTCCTTCAGCCATGATTTAATACCTTTGTTAAAAACATTTAAACTGTGTCACATTTTCAGTTCAGTGGGTAAACCGTTCCATAGATTAGCTCCAACAACAGAGAAGGCTGATTGTCCAAATGAGGTTTTTCGCATTGGAATGCAACAGTCACCGCTTACTGAAGCGCGTGTGTTGATTCGACTTGAATCCTGACGTCTCGTTACAAATTCATCAAACAGAGAAGGTTGCCAGACCATGCAGACGTTTAAACATTCATTTGAGGTTGCAGTAGCTAATGAAGGTTTCAAAGCTAAACATATTGTGCACCTCTAATACACGACAATGGTGCCATCTTATCGTTTTTTTGTCCATGATTTTTAATGACTGGTTATATAGGGATATGATTGTCCGACAAGACGTATTTATGCTCATATCTTAATCTCCTCTTGTGTTTTAACTTGGTAATTTCTTATCTTACTTACTTTGTCTATTTATGTTACATATTTATATTTACTTTGTATTTTTATTAATATTATAGTTTTGGGGTTTTTGATCCTTTAACCACTTGTTTCTATTTCTTTTACTTCTCTTACCTTCTTATTGCTGTTATCTTTTGATTTGCTTTCATCTCTTTTAGTTTCTTACATCTTTTTAAATCTTTGGCCCTCTTGGTCTCAGCTCGTGTTGTTGGGTTCTTGTGTTTCCTGGGTTCTTATAATGGTTCTTGTGATGGTCGGGTTATTTATGTCTGTTGGGTATCGTGCACTTTGGGTTCTTTTCTGTTGAATTGTATTTAATTATTCTTAGTATTTTGCATTTGTTTGTTGTTTCTGTTCTTCTGTGTTTGCTTTAGTTTGTTCTTGTTTTTGCTGTTTGTCAAAGCACTTTGTAAACCTGTGTTTTTAAAAGGTGCTATATAAATAAAGTTATTATAAATATTATTATTACTACTTAACCCTGAATTGCTGGAGCTGCTTCAGTGGTGGTGTATGAATGGGATTAGTTACTTCTGATGGATGATACTACATAGCGATCACTACCATCAGTGTGTGAATGTGTAGGTGTGACCTGCGGTGTAAAAGCGCTTTGAGTAGTCGGAAAACTAGAAAAGCGCTGTATAAACTCAAGTCCATTTACCATTTACTAGTCAAACTATTGCAGGTCTGGAAGTATACATCTTGAAAAAGATTGGGTTCATGACGACATGAAAAAGTTGTTGTCCCACATTATAGGCCAAATAAAACTTTGAAAATGATCATGTCTGTGTTTAAACATTGCTTTTTTTAAATGCATAATGTACATAACTAAAAATAGATGTATTTAAATAGTTAAATATTATCAAGCCACTGAGGTTTAAATAATTATAGTCTTAATTATTGACTATTTCAATTTTTAGGACAAAACCTTCAACAAGTATTTAGTTGCTGATACTTTGTCTTAACAACATTAAATAATTTATCTTGTATAATAGTGTTGCATTAGCTTTGTGTTAGCAGCTTCTTTACCTTTTCAGCGTAGAAACGGACTTCGTCTGCTCGTGCATACGTGGTTTCTATCCTCTCGTGCCGGACCAGTCCTGTCAAAATGTTCCGAAGCATGTTGATTCGGGACTGCGGACCCAGACCCATCTTCCGGGCCACCCGGCCGTGGGAGATCAACATCGCCAACGTGAGACGCATCTTGTCCGGTCAGATTCGCCTGCGAGAGTCCCCGAAAATAAAACACCGGGAAACAGATAACGTACACGTAAAGGCTGCAAGTTATGGTGACCTTTCTCCGCAGAGTTCAACTCAAACTACGGCAGTCACCTCGGAATAAGAGCAAACTCTGAGGTCGGTTATGTCAATGCGGAGTTAATGGGGATTGTCATTGCTGGTGTTTCGTCAAATGTGTCCGACGCAACAAAGGCAAAGGCAGTAAGTTCCGCTAAACTACCCCCACGGTCAGACACGTTAAAAACAAGAGCAGAAATATTTGGAAAAAAAGACATTATAAGAGATCTTGTGTATGTATGTTTTTATCTGTTTTCTAATGGACTCCCGAGTCTGTCAATAAATGACGATGATACTGCTATATGTTAACGTAGTCAAAAATAGGTTTATCTGCTTATAACATGTCTACACTCATGCACTTTAACTTATGTCAATACTGTCCATTTACAACTCTGTTTTTGCACATTTACATTTAATCTTTCATATTTAATTTACAACCATTTACAACTCTGTTTTTACACATTTACATTCAATCTTCCATATTTAATCTTCCAAGTTAAAACTAGTAATGCTTAGTTAAATCCTGGTTGTATATATTCACGTTCTTAGTTTTGACATCTTTTAGTGCTTATTTACTTTGTATTTAATATTATATTGTGTTTAGATTTGCAAACATTGTGTTTTTTACTCATATTGTGTGTTGGATAACCTGCTGCTGTAACGCCACCATTTTCCAGTTTGGGATCAATAAAGTAATTCTATTCTATTTTATTCTATTATAGGTTTCAGGGTTTATTAAGATGTAGTGCATCAAGTTTAATTCACAAGCACAGTTTCCTGGATGCAGTGTTTCACAGTAGAATCAGCTGAAGGAGAAGTATTGAGCTGGCAGTAAATGGTGATGGTACTTTGCAGCCAGTCTGCAAAAATGCAGATATGATGCAAGAGAGAGGGAAATATAGATTAGGCATATTGAAAACTTTCTGTCACACCAGGTCTAAGAGCATTTCTATTTCAAGAAAGAGGAGGAACTCATTGTTATGGAGATTGGATTTCTTCTACCTTGGCATAGACACCAGGATGGTTCTTTCTTCACAACCAAGAACCCAGGGCATGACACCCTGCAGTCTACTGAGACCTCCAGTCACCCTGAGAGGTGGAAAGCAAGAAAACAGTGATCCGAGGAAGTAATGGGGTTTTAAATAGTTTCTGAGGATAATATGAGATACAGACCTGGAAGGAGTCTTTGCCTCCTCGGTTAGGAGACGTAACACTTCTCGTTAGACAGGATGGGGATATTTGAATTGACAAAAACAATATGTTTTGTATGTCCTTAGCTTCTTTGCTGTTTTTCTGAAGATTATTTACAGTCTATGGATGATCCTCACTCCTCCCAGGAACAGAGAAAATAACATAGACTTGGCTGGTTTGTTGGTTGGTCGATTGATGGTAAATCAAGATGCAGAAACTTGACCCATGTTGGATTTTCATCCGCTATATTAACTAACTGTGCAGACATATCCCCTGGTGACCCAATAACTTTGCCATACAACTACAATTCAGCCAAAACAGGGCTTTTATGTTTTTAAAGTAGCCTGGTTTCAATTTGTCTCAAAATGTACACGTTGAATGAAATGTTCTGGCCTGCTTTGATTACACAGCATGTTTTGTGCAGACTATAATGATTATCCTGACCTTGGCTCGGCCCTGGATGCAGGTCCAGGTGAGCTTTTCTCACAGAGTCAGTCAATCTGACATCTACTACTAAAAACTGCAGGGAAATCACTCCTACGCTACGTAGAGCTGCTGCTTTAAAAAGATAGAGATTAAATATGATCTCCCTCTCTTTTTATTTCATTTAAATTTATCTCAGCAATTTAATTAATATACTATACGTGGGGAAATGAGAAAGTGTAATACTTTTACATACATTTTTTATTAAATTACAACAGAACATCAGGTCAAACACAGTTGCATAAAATGGCTGGAATAAACTTTCCCAATCAGTAGAATATTAATTAAAATATTTACAGTACTGTATTCCAGTATGAGTATATTTTATTCATCTTAAAGGGACAGGATCTCTGTCTAGTCTGTTCTGATAGTTGTATCTTTCCCAGGCTTAATTCACTCAAGCAAGCCTTTTTAAGAATTCATTTTTTTCATAATCATAAACCTTCATATTCCTCAGCAGCATGTTAAATGGCACGTCTTTCATTTAACCAGTTTAAACTTAAGACAGGTTAAGAAAAGAACTGAAAGGAAAAACAACTTTTGACTTTTTGTTTTAATACTTTATTGACTCAGATGGAAAGTAGCTGCACATTTTTCAAACCTCTACAATAACATTGGGGTTAGAATGATCGAAGACAGGCAGCTGAGTAAGATGAACGTCACATGATCAGACTTAGTTGCTGGCCATGGTGCTCTCCAGCCAGTCGTTGAAGAGGCAGACCTACAAACAGAGACAGAACAAGGTTTTAGCACAGCAGCTTCAGTGATAACTCATTACTGGGCACTTATGCATATTATGAAGAGATATTTTAGGTTTACCTTGGCGTAGACACCGGGGTGATCTCTCTCGGCACATCCGTAGCCCCAGGACACAACACCCTGCAGCTGACCGTTGCACACGACGGGGCCACCAGAGTCACCCTGAGAACAGAGAGTGAAGGATTTCAAAGGTTTAATAAACCTTAAAAGGCCAAACAAGACAATTCACATAGTTATTCCTGTATTTCTTTCTGAACATTAAATGACATACCTGGCAAGAGTCCTTGCCTCCCTCCAGGTATCCAGCGCAGAACATGGCTTCAGTGATCATGCCGGGGTAAGAGTTATCACAATCCCTGTCGGACAGGATGGGGATGTTCAAGCACTGCAGCTTGTCGCTGTCAGCACCTGAGAATCAACAGAGAAATGCAGAGATCAAAATGGAGCTACAATGCATTACAGACCTACAGATTAAGAAGTCAATGCAGCATTAGTTACTCACTGGAGCTCATGGTGTTGCCCCAGCCGGAGACTTTGCACATGGTGCCAGCGGGGGCACAGCTGGTGGGCAGAGCCACAGGCTTCACGTACTGGTTGAGGGTGGCGGAGTTGCTCAGCTTGATCAGCATGACGTCGTTGTTGATGTTGTAGGAGCTGTACCTGGGGTGGCGGATGACGCGGGAGGAGCTGATGAACTGCTCGGTTCCCTCGTTGACCCTGATGTGGTGCTCTCCAAGACGAACCTGAACACGACTAAAAAAGAAAGAAAAGTGTGGGATTAGAAAAAAGCACACAGAAATCATTATAAATAATGAAGCTGCAAACACCTGAAGAAAACATGAGGACTGTACTTACGACTTGTAGCAGTGAGCAGCAGACACAACCCAGTCCTTGTTGACCAGAGAGCCTCCACAGAAGTGGTAGCCAGACTGCAGAGAGACCTGATGGGGCTGGGAGTGGGGGGTGCATTCATACCCTCCGACGATCTTGTCGTCGTCGATGGCGACTGAAAACAGACAGGATGCAAACAACCAAGATTACTTTTTTCAGATTTCAGTGATTAGAACTAGTTGATAGAAGCAGAAGATTGGGTTCTTACAAGCGGCTCCGATGAGCAGAACAAAGACCAGAGACCTCATGGTTGCTGAATGATCTTGTGGATGAGGGACTTTGGTTGGAGTTCTGGTTTATATATGATTGTTCCTCTTCTGAGACACACCCGAAAGGTTATTTTGGACCAATCAGGAAGATCCTGAAAAAAACATTTTGGTCCTGGAAAAGTAAACATTTGCCTAGCTGTGGGATGGTGCACTGATACACTGCATGTGTTAATCTTTATCAGTCTGTTTCAAGGAGCATGGAAAATGTTTTTGATTAATATTTTGCATTCAATGAAAAATCATTTTTCACATGACATGTACTTGCTGATTAGATGCATAATGCATGTTTGTCAAAACTACAATTATTCTTTGCATTACATACTCTGCAACTATTTCTTAACAAATCATGCATTGTGTACTTTCATGTAGGCAAAGACGTGCTTTCAACTCTGCAGATGGCCTGGTTCACAGCCACTGTTTGTTGATTGTGGCTTTTACAGGAAAAAGCCAGCCGGAGGAAACACAAGAAAAGGTGATTCACTATAGTGCCAGCAGGCGTACAACACAGAGACAAAAAAAAACAATTACTGTTTGAAATCACCAATGAGAACGATACTTAGTGAATAAACTTCAAATTGGATTGCATTGTTTGTTATTTCTCATTGACACAGACTTGTTTGTTGATTCTTGATGTACACAAAAGGTTGCTGTGAGGCTGAAAACTTCAGAATTATGAACAACACCAAGAATTAGAACAAATTCATCAAAAGCTCTGCAACGAAAACGCTCAATCAATCCCTTTCACATCAGACATGAGGTACTTTCTACTTTATCAGATGTTATAACAAAGTGTTGCTGCAAATTTCTACCAAGGATAAGCATGAATCACATGGATTATATTGGACGATGAACAAAGAGAGGAGCAGGACTCGTTAAAAAAATGGATTTCCATGCAGTGTTTAGATGGACCTAAATTGTAAGTATTCTTTTCAGTAACAGAATATGATGTTGATAGGTTAATATGTTTTATACTAACACAGAAATATAAAGGTCATTGAAAGTGACTGTAATATGTTTCATAGAAACCACCTTCAACCTGAATATGCAGCCTGTGGATCGTCCCACCGTCTGAGGCAGCATGAGCTCAAGAGAGTATAAACAGCTACGTGAAACACCCTCAGATATGAAACAGTTCAAATGAACATTTGAAGGATCTTTAACACTTCGTCCTTCCTGCACACTTTTCTTTCTTGCTGCAGTCTCTGAAGGTAACACACTGTAGTGTGGTGAATCCTTATCTATGTGGACTGTCATGGTTACCCTGGTAACACTTTACCATTACTCTGTTCAATGATACTGGTAACAATGACTATTGTCTTTCAATGATCAGGCTGTATGCAGACTGAATGGCTTCACAGCATAATGATGGGCCAATTACTCCACCATTCAACCTGCTCATCTGAACTCAACATTATTCAGTGAACAAAAAGCAACACTTCAGAATGGGGAAGAAACTACACAAATAAAGTGTTTAAAATTCAAAACCTTTCTGGGCAAATTGAACTTACGAAAGATACTGAAGTCCAGAAAAGTTTTGTACACACAAGATATATATATAATAATTATGTTGTTAAATTAAGATATTAACTTGTGCACACAAGTTATTATAATTATCTAAAACGTTAATTTGGAATTAATTTCCCTCTGCAAATAGTTCAGTTCAGCCTTATGGAGATAACTCAACATAACTGAAATGTTATAACAACCTTAGAATATTATAGAAAAGAAGATGTTGCTTTAACACACTGCAGGTTAACAAAACGTACCTTATTGACAGTTATTTTTAAACATTACCTGACATAAATATAAACACTGAATTCCTAACCCTTTACTCAAGGGTTACATATTTCGGGTACTTAGAAAAATGAAAAAACTCTGTTCACAAGTTTGTATGTGTACATGTTAATAAAGTAAGTTACAGTACAATTCTGTAACTTGTAGAAAACGGGCTCTTTGAAAAGTATTTCACTGAAGTGCTTGGGCAAACCTTACTTATTGAAACTCGTATCAATATGTAGGCTATGTACATAATTATGTTGTGCGCACAAGATATTTTTATTTTACTTTTCGGGACTTCAGGGGCTCCGTAAAGAAGAACAAGGGACAGTCTTTCAAAAATATTTTTCTACTAAAACTACTACAGCTTCTTCTAAATCGACCATCACTTCAGCATGATTTGTGTCAGATTATAATTTGAAAAATGTATCTTTTCAGCAGAGAATTGAGGAAATATAACAATATAAATGTAATATTAAGTTAAAAATGATTTATCACTTGTTTTTGTTGAGGTTTGTATGTCCACAGTGGACTGAGGGGGATACGTTATGGACTTCTGGGCATTTTTAATTCAACTATGTGAAATTTTGACTTTGAAAACCATTTCAAGTTCTTATGTATTAAAAAGTGCTGTGTGAAATAAGTGATTACAAATACAATGATTTGCCTCTCAAGGCTGTCTCAGGCCTCATATTTGAATTTGGTGTTCGAGTAACAGATGCTTAGAATCACACAGCTGTGAGATGTTCACACACACATCTAAATATAGAGTGACTCGTGTGCCTGTGCACTCTGACCGGCTTTCAACACAAAATTGGTGGATTCCAATGTTTGCGAACATAAATGTTTTATGTCATGATAGTCTTGGAGAAAACTGAAATGAAATCTTTCTACACCAAAAATTAAAACAGAGAAGAAAATGTAGCAGGAAAAATGAAATAAAATTCTGCCTGCAATCATAACCTGTGCCAGACTCCCTGAGGTCTCTCTGTGATGCCTCTTCTCATTTCATCCCAAATACACCATACATTTTTTTATTTTTTTGATCTTTCTCTTTACTACTGTACCCTACTGCACCTCTTTCTGGTGCATTACACTGCCACACACTCTATATCCAAACACACATACCTCCCTATTACTCTACCTCATCATAACTTAGTGACTTCTGGACGTTCACCTTATCTCATTTAAATCTACTGTCTGTATTTTTGCGTCGTTGATTATGTTTTGCTGTTTCATGTTATCTGTTGCTGGTTTTCTTTATTTGTTTTTGCTTTAGTTGTAGTTTATATATGAACATATTTGTCTTTTTTTTCACTTTATCACAATAAAATAATACTAAAAGTAATAACACAACTTTATATGGGGCTGTGAGTGTTACTCCATAAGGTAAGGTGTGTGAAGAGGTATATTGGATGTTATTATTAATAAACACATAAATAAGACAGAGGTTATAGAGCGATATTACGACTTTTAATTTTAATTTTAAAATGAGTTGACTTCTAAGTCGTCCTAACTTCAGCCATGGGAAGTGTTTTTAATCTGATTGATCCCAACATCCAGCTGCAGTGATGTGATTGGCTCTTCAGTGACCAATGAGCATGGTCAGAGAGAAGGGCAGCTCTCCTGACTGTGAATATAAACCAGAGCTCCAGGTAAGGTCTCTCATCGACAAGATCACTCAGCAACCATGATGTCTCTAGTCTTCGTTCTGCTCATCGGAGCTGCTTGTGAGTGTGAACCTCTTTCCCTTTCAGGCTTAGGGTCTACTAACCTTTATCCTTGAACTTTACCAAAGCCTATTACAAAAGGGTTTTTGATTTGATGAAGTTCAAAGTGATCTCTAACCATCCTCAGTTCTCCAATGAATAATGCAGACTTGGGGTTTGACGAAATATTAAGGAAAAATACAAAGTAGCCTTTAATTTGTGGAGAATGTTTGACATCTTTAAACCAACAACTAAAAAGTAGATATGTGTGCATTTTCAGTCGCCATCGACGACGACAAGATCGTCGGAGGGTACGAATGCACCCCCCACTCCCAGCCCCATCAGGTCTCTCTGCAGTCTGGCTACCACTTCTGTGGAGGCTCTCTGGTCAACGAGGACTGGGTTGTGTCTGCTGCTCACTGCTACAAGTCGTAAGTACAGTCCTCATGTTTTCTTCAGGTGTTTGCAGCTTCATTATTTATAATGATTTCTGTGTGCTTTTTTCTAATCCCACACTTTTCTTTCTTTTTTAGTCGTATTGAGGTTCGTCTTGGAGAGCACCACATCAGGGTCAACGAGGGAACCGAGCAGTTCATCAGCTCCTCCCGCGTCATCCGCCACCCCAGGTACAGCTCCTACAACATCAACAACGACGTCATGCTGATCAAGCTGAGCAAGTCCGCCACCCTCAACCAGTACGTGAAGCCTGTGGCTCTGCCCACCAGCTGTGCCCCCGCTGGCACCATGTGCAAAGTCTCCGGCTGGGGCAACACCATGAGCTCCAGTGAGTAACTAATGCTGCATTGACTTCTTAATCTGTAGGTCTGTAATGCATTGTAGCTCCATTTTGATCTCTGCATTTCTCTGTTGATTCTCAGGTGCTGACAGCAACAAGCTGCAGTGCTTGAACATCCCCATCCTGTCCGACAGGGATTGTGATAACTCTTACCCCGGCATGATCACTGACGCCATGTTCTGCGCTGGATACCTGGAGGGAGGCAAGGACTCTTGCCAGGTATGTCATTTAATGTTCAGAAAGAAATACAGGAATAACTTTGTGAATTATCTTGTTTGGCCTTTTAAGGTTTATTAAACCTTTGAAATCCTTCACTCTCTGTTCTCAGGGTGACTCTGGTGGCCCCGTCGTGTGCAACGGTCAGCTGCAGGGTGTTGTGTCCTGGGGCTACGGATGTGCCGAGAGAGATCACCCCGGTGTCTACGCCAAGGTAAACCTAAAATATCTCTTCATAATATGCATAAGTGCCCAGTAATGAGTTATCACTGAAGCTGCTGTGCTAAAACCTTGTTCTGTCTCTGTTTGTAGGTCTGCCTCTTCAACGACTGGCTGGAGAGCACCATGGCCAGCAACTAAGTGATCAAAGTTGATCATCAAGTTCAGTCAACAGCTCAACACCCTGTCTGTTTATGTTCCATCTTTTTGTACTGGACACTATGACAAATAAAAAAAATGAAAGCACAACACTTGGGTCTGCTTTTTGTGACATCATTTCCCAAAACAGATACTAAAAAGTTAGCTCTCTTTTACAAATCTGAATTGATTCTTTCTTGTGACTTTTTTAAAATAATGACTGAGATCTCAGATCAGAAGGGACAGCAGGTTCAGATTTTCTATGTGGCAAACTCTGGTTTAAAAAAATTGAAGCCAACACAAAAGTGAAAACAACTGCAGTACCTTTAGTGTCCACATGAGGCTTACTCCAAAAACCAATGAATCCCCATCAAGTCTACTATTAAAATGTCAATTATTACAGAAGACATACACCTTTAGAAATGGTTTTGGTCTCTATGGTTTAATTCTTTATCATTTAAAACTGTGCAGGGGTTGGATTTTTGATGACTCATTAATTTCAACTATATTAAGGCTAAGAGTAATTAGGCATAATCAGGGGCAAGGCTGATTTGACTGACAGGTGGAGGCACTGTCGCCGTTTGCCAGGAGGCCAGGCTTCACTTTATGTTCATATCATAGACTGTATAAAGAATTAACAATGCAACAGCTCACCTCATGTGAAACCAAAAGATTAATGACCTGACTGACTAGCTGCGGTACAGATCATCATTCCCTCCACCATGTTAACAGATGGGACAACGGTCAAACTGTAAAATCAAAATATAAGTCAAAATGTTTCCACTCAGACCAGGTTTCATAGTGAAAGTTAATATCACTCTGATTTGTGTTCAAATAAAACACTTTTAGGAGTTTTTAAATTAGTTATTTCATGCTATTAAAAGGTATAAAATGACAAGATCCACAGCTCTGATGATGAATGCAGCTCCTTCTCTGCCGTGTGCATCGGATTAGCAGAGTAGAGGAGAAAGGACGAGAGGAAATTTAACAAAAACTAAATCAATTCATGTATTTTCTTTAACTGTGAGTATCTGCTTCAAACAGACACAACAGTAATTCTGCTGTGGACTGCAGAAGGCTGAGGGATATTCGATGTTTTATTGGCAAGTTGCATAAATTAAATATGTTTTTTGTTAGCAGAAGTGGCGGGATATCAACACCGTGCCTCTTCCAGCCGATCCCTATTTTGCGCAGGCTCTGGTTCTTAATACACAATACGTCAGTGCCTGTCAACCGGCTATTTTGACCTTATCTTTACCGCCCTCCTGGCCCATATTCTGAGTTTCTATCTGAATTTGCAGAATTTTTATCAGACTTAGTCCTTAGCAGTGATAGAATAATTGTTGTAGGTGACTTCAATATCCATGTGGATGTTGAGAATGATAGCCTGAGCACAGCTTTCATGTCACTATTAGACTCTATTGGTTTCACCCAGGGTGTAAACGAACCTACTCATCATTTTAACCACACCCTGGATCTTGTTTTAGCTTATGGAATTGAAATCCATAACCTTACAGTTTTCCTAGAAAATCCTCTGCTATCAGACCATTTTTTTTATTACATTCGATTTTGTCCCACCAGAATTACCTCTGCCTGGAATAGGTGTGCTCTCTAGAAGTTTGTCGGATAGTGCTGTGGCTAGATTTAAGGAAGCTATTTCAGCTGTTTTTGAGTCAGTACCGTGTTTCAACCCAGTTGGAAACTCTTATGATAGCTTTAGTCCCTCTCAGCTAGATCAGTTTGTTGATAGTGCAGTGGATTCACTGAGAGTTACTCTGGATTCGATTGCTCCCCTGAAACAGAAGGTTGTCAAGCGGTGGAGAGTGGCTCCATGGTTCAACTCAGAAACCCGTACTCTGAAACAATCGTCGCGGAATTTTGAAAGAATATGGCGCTCGACCAAAACGGTAGAATCTCGTTTTTTCTGGCAGGATAGTCATAGAAGATATATGAAGGCTCTACGTCATGCCCGAGCTGCCTACTACTCCTCTCTAATCGAGGAAAACAAAGGCAATCCTAGATACCTTTTCAGCACTGTAGCCAGGCTGACAGAGAGTCATGGCTCCATTGAGCCTTGTATTCCTCTAGCCCTCAGCAGTAATGAGCTTTTTCAACAACAAAGTTCTAGACATCAGAGACAAAATTGGTAACCTCCTGCCCTTACCTGGTGCGGATACATCTGATACGGCAGAGACAGTTCCAGGACCAGATATTAGTCTCGACTGTTTTTCTCCAATCAACCTTTCAGAGCTATATTCCATTTTTTCTGCATCGAAACCGTCAACCTGTATTTTGGACCCAATCCCAACCAAGCTGTTTAAGGAAGTCTTTCCCTTAGTTAGCAACTCCATATTAGATATGATCAATATGTATTTACTGGCAAGCTATGTACCCAAGGCATTTAAAGTAGCGGTAATCAAACCTCTACTTAAAAAGCCTACTCTGGACTCAGGAACTCTGGCTAATTACAGGCCTATATCCAATCTTCCTTTTTTCTCGAAGATCCTGGAGAAGGTGGTAGCTAAACAGCTGTGTGACTTTCTCCATGACAACAGTTTATTTGAGGAGTTCCAGTCAGGATTTAGAGTCCACCATAGCACTGAGACTGCACTAGTTAGAGTTACAAACGATCTACTTCTAGTCTCAGACAGGGGACTTCTGTCTGTGCTCGTCTTGTTAGATCTTGCTGCTTTTGACACCATTGACCATCGGATCCTGTTGTACAGACTGGAGCATTTGCTTGGAATTACAGGGACTGCTTTAAGTTGGTTTGAATCCTACTTATCAGACCGATCTCAGTTTGTACATGATGAGTCCTCTATGCACACTAAAGTTTGCCATGGAGTCCCACAAGGTTCAGTGCTTGGACCAATTCTCTTTACATTATATATGCTTCCTCTGGGAAATATTATGAGGAAACACTCCATACAGTTTCATTGTTATGCAGATGATACTCAGCTTTATGTATCAATGAAGCCCGATGGTACCAGTCAGTTATGTCAGCTAGAAACGTGCCTTAAGGACGTTAGGACCTGGATGACCAGAAATTTTTTGCTACTTAACTCAGACAAGACTGAAGTTATTGTGCTAGGCCCTAAGAACCTCAGAGAGACTTTTTCTAGTGATTTGACTGTCCTTAGTGACATCAGCCTGGCATCTAGCACCACTGTTAGGATTCTAGGAGTTCTTTTTGATCAAGATATGTCTTTTAGCTCTCACATCAGTCAAGTTTCAAGAACAGCCTACTTTCACCTTCGTAATATATCCAAGATCAGGAATATCCTGTCGCAAAGTGATGCAGAAAAACTAGTTCATGCATTTGTTACCTCCAGACTGGATTATTGTAACTCTCTTTTGTCAGGGTGCTCTGGAAAATCTCTAAAGACTCTTCAACTGGTCCAGAATGCTGCAGCTCATGTACTGACCAGAACCAGGAAATGGGACCACATCAATCCTGTCCTGGCTTCTCTGCACTGGCTCCCTATACAGTCTAGAATAGAATTCAAGATCCTTCTTCTCACCTACAAAGCTCTAAATGGCCAGGCACCATCTTACCTGAAGGAGCTACTAGTGCCGTACTGTCCCTCGAGAGCGTTGCGGTCCCGGAGTGCAGGCCTGCTGGTACCTACAGTCTCCAAGTGTACTATGGGGGGTAAAGCCTTCAGTTATCGGGCACCTCTCCTCTGGAACCGCCTTCTAGCCGGGGTCCGGGAGGCAGACACAGTCTGTATTTTTAAGAATAGACATAAAACTTTCCTTTTTGATAAATCTTATAGTTAGGGCTGGTGCTGGCGTAGATAGTTACTCAGTTATGCTGCTATAGGCTTAGACTACCGGGGGAACTGGCACCCTGAGCTCTCTCTCTCTCTCTCTCTCTCTCTCTCTCTCTCTCTCTCTCTCTCTCTCTGTGCAGAGACAGTACATCATATTACTGCATGTATCTATCTATAAATCTCAGTCACTAACCACCTACTTTCCTGGGAGCTCTTGAGCTCTCCTAGGCTCCTCAAGATCGTCGGTTGACGGCTTGCCAGAACAAGCCCCCCCCCACCCCTACCCTCTCCCCACCGGATCGTGGGTTGGCAGCCTGCCAGAACAACCCCCCCCCCCCACACACACACACACTCCCTCCCCTCCCCACCGGATTGCTGATGGACGGTCTACCTCCCCCCACCCCCTTGCTCTCTATCCCTCTTCCTGCATCTTATCCCATCTCCCCCCCTATCCCTTTCCAAGCCCGGTGCAGTCTAGGCCTGTGAAGACTGTTTCGTCATGAGCCGGGGATCCGGCCGAAGATTTCTGCCTTTTAATAAGGCAGTTTTTTCTTACCACTGTAACTTTTGCTGCTTTGCTAAAGTGCTCATGATGGATAGGCCGGATCTTTGTAACATAGCAATAAGTAAGGTCTTTTACCTGCTTTTTGTAACATAGCAATAAGTAAGGTCTTTTTACCTGCTCTTTTGTAATGTTAACAGACAAAGAGGAAGGTATTTGACCTGCTTCTTGTAAAGTGTCTCAAAATAACATTTGTTATGAGTTGACGCTATACAAATAAAAATTGATTGATTGGTTTAGTTAATCATTTTGGTTACTTATTTAGGTTTGGAATCCTGTTGTGGCTGTATACGGTTTTGTTGAGACACCCCTGGATCTGCACCTGCGTCCCAATCCCCCCCCCCTCCTGACATGTTGTCCATCTGTATATACAGTCAATGGTTCACATACATCTAAATATAGAACGATTCGTGTACCTGTTCAATCTGACCAGAGAAACACAACACAACTTTTTTTTAAAACTTGGTGGATTCAAACATTTGACAAAATTCAAATTGTATGCCTATGTCATGATATCTCGGAGAAAACTGAATTGAAATTTTTCAAAACTACACACTGAATTTTAGAAGAAAATGTAGCAGAAAAGTAGTGTGACAAAGGTGTCCTCGCAAACTGTTAAAAAAAGTTGAAGTATTTTTTAGAAGAATTGGAGCAAGTGGTGCTAAGACAGTAAATGTAATTTACTGTTTTGTAACATTTAATATTGATAAACAGATTATCATGTATTTTTCATTTAAATCACAATTCTGTAGGTAATCAAAATCAGATCAATAAAAAATTAAATGCAGTGAATAAAAAACAATATTTGCATCTGATTTGTTATTATGAATTACTATGAAAATGATGTATGATTGTAATGTATGAATGTATTTCAGCCAGATGCCTCCCCGTAAAAACTGCACATACTCCTATTTATTCTTGTGTTTTAAACTCCAACAGAATACAAAATGTCCATCCCTTCTGTCCTCACACTGGGTAATATTGGTGTCACTTATACTATAATACAACTTTATATGGGGCTGTGAGTGTTACTCTATAAGGTAAGGTGTGTGAAGAGGTATATTGGATGTTATTATTAATAAACACATAAATAAGACAGAGGTTATAGAGCGATATTACAACTTTTAAGTCGTCCTAACTTCAGCCATGGGAAGTGTTTTTAATCTGATTGATCCCAACATCCAGCTGCAGTGATGTGATTGGCTCTTCAGTGACCAATGAGCATGGTCAGAGAGCAGGGCAGCTCTCCTGACTGTGAATATAAACCAGAGCTCCAGGTAAGGTCTCTCATCCACAAGATCACTCAGCAACCATGATGTCTCTAGTCTTCGTTCTGCTCATCGGAGCTGCTTGTGAGTGTGAACCTCTTTCCCTTTCAGGCTACGGGTCTACTAACCTTTATCCTTGAACTTTACCAAAGCCTATCCCAAAAGGATTTTTGATAACCATCCTCAGTTCTCCAATGAATAATGCAGACTTGGGGTTTGACGAGATATTAAGGAAAAATACAAAGTAGCCTTTATTTTGTGGAGAATGTTTGACATCTTTAAACCAACAACTAAAAAGTGGATATGTGTGCATTTTCAGTCGCCATCGACGACGACAAGATCGTCGGAGGGTATGAATGTACCCCCCACTCCCAGCCCCATCAGGTCTCTCTGCAGTCTGGCTACCACTTCTGTGGAGGCTCTCTGGTCAACGAGGACTGGGTTGTGTCTGCTGCTCACTGCTACAAGTCGTAAGTACAGGCCTCATGTTTTCTTCAGGTGTTTGCAGCTTCATTATTTATAATGATTTCTGTGTGCTTTTTTCTAATCCCCCACTTTTCTTTCTTTTTTAGTCGTATTGAGGTTCGTCTTGGAGAGCACCACATCAGGGTCAACGAGGGAACCGAGCAGTTCATCAGCTCCTCCCGCGTCATCCGCCACCCCAGGTACAGCTCCTACAACATCAACAACGACGTCATGCTGATCAAGCTGAGCAAGTCCGCCACCCTCAACCAGTACGTGAAGCCTGTGGCTCTGCCCACCAGCTGTGCCCCCGCTGGCACCATGTGCAAAGTCTCCGGCTGGGGCAACACCATGAGCTCCAGTGAGTAACTAATGCTGCATTGACTTCTTAATCTGTAGGTCTGTAATGCATTGAAGCTCCATTTTGATCTCTGCATTTCTCTGTTGATTCTCAGGTGCTGACAGCAACAAGCTGCAGTGCTTGAACATCCCCATCCTGTCCGACAGGGATTGTGATAACTCTTACCCCGGCATGATCACTGAAGCCATGTTCTGCGCTGGATACCTGGAGGGAGGCAAGGACTCTTGCCAGGTATGTCATTTAATGTTCAGAAAGAAATACAGGAATAACTTTGTGAATTGTCTTGTTTGGCCTTTTAAGGTTTATTAAACCTTTGAAATCCTTCACTCTCTGTTCTCAGGGTGACTCTGGTGGCCCCGTCGTGTGCAACGGTCAGCTGCAGGGTGTTGTGTCCTGGGGCTACGGATGTGCCGAGAGAGATCACCCCGGTGTCTACGCCAAGGTAAACCTAAAATATCTCTTCATAATATGCATAAGTGCCCAGTAATGAGTTATCACTGAAGCTGCTGTGCTAAAACCTTGTTCTGTCTCTGTTTGTAGGTCTGCCTCTTCAACGACTGGCTGGAGAGCACCATGGCCAGCAACTAAGTGATCAAAGTTGATCAACAAGTTCAGTCAACAGCTCAACACCCTGTCTGTTTATGTTCCATCTTTTTGTACTGGACACTATGACAAATAAAAAAATGAAAACACAACACTTGGCTCTACTTTGTGACATTATTTCCCAGGACAGAAATTAAAAAGTTAGCTCTCTTTTACAAATCTGAATTGATTCTTTCTTGTGACTTTTTTAAAATAATGACTGAGATCTCAGATCAGAAGGGACAGCAGGTTCAGATTTTCTATGTGGCAAACTCTGGTTTAAAAAAATTGAAGCCAACACAAAAGTGAAAACAACTGCAGTACCTTTAGTGTCCACATGAGGCTTACTCCAAAAACCAATGAATCCCCATCAAGTCTACTATTAAAATGTCAATTATTACAGAAGACATACACCTTTAGAAATGGGTTTGGTCTCTATGGTTTAATTCTTTATCATTTAAAACTGTGCAGGGGTTGGATTTTTGATGACTCATTAATTTCAACTATATTAAGGCTAAGAGTAATTAGGCATAATCAGGGGCAAGGCTGATTTGACTGACAGGTGGAGGCACTGTCGCCGTTTGCCAGGAGGCCAGGCTTCACTTTATGTTCATATCATAGACTGTATAAAGAATTAACAATGCAACAGCTCACCTCATGTGAAACCAAAAGATTAATGACCTGACTGACTAGCTGCGGTACAGATCATCATTCCCTCCACCATGTTAACAGATGGGACAACGGTCAAACTGTAAAATCAAAATATAAGTCAAAATGTTTCCACTCAGACCAGGTTTCATAGTGAAAGTTAATATCACTCTGATTTGTGTTCAAATAAAACACTTTCAGGAGTTTTTAAATTAGTTATTTCATGCTATTAAAAGGTATAAAATGACAAGATCCACAGCTCTGATGATGAATGCAGCTCCTTCTCTGCCGTGTGCATCGGATTAGCAGAGTAGAGGAGAAAGGACGAGAGGAAATTTAACAAAAACTAAATCAATTCATGTATTTTCTTTAACTGTGAGTATCTGCTTCAAACAGACACAACAGTAATTCTGCTGTGGACTGCAGAAGGCTGAGGGATATTCGATGTTTTATCGGCAAGTTGCATAAATTAAATATGTTTTTTGTCAGAAGAAGCGGCGGGATATCAACACCGTGCCTCTTCCAGCCGATCCCTATTTTGCGCAGGCTCTGGTTCTTAATACACAATACGTCAGTGCCTGTCAACCGGCTATTTTGACCTTATCTTTGTACAATGGGAGGAGGTTGAAGTCCGTTGCGTGAGGGCACTCACTCTTTCTGCTCAGTGAGAGTGGTGAGAGAATCAACTCATTGCAATCAGGTGTGTGTGGCACTGATTGGCTTTGATTAAGCCCAGGTGTGGGGAGCCTTTATATTCTGAGTCTCCAGTGCTCTGTGCTGACTCAGCATCTCACCTTCAGAGGTTGTGAGAGGTTCTCCCTGCAGTTTCTCGAGTTCTTTGTGTGTATCTATAAACACCAACTAAGAACTTTGTGTATTAGATTTCCATTGCCCGTCTCCCAGTGTGTAACTTGAGGTGCTGGTTTGTTTCAACTCCAACCTTTTGTGTTACCAAAGGTCTCCCTGGCAGCCTTTGCTTTTTGTTTCATGTTTTCTGGGTCTCCTGGACAATTTTGGTTTTGAGTCAGCTGTTTGGCAGCAGTGGTTTAGTTAATCATTTTGGTTACTTATTTAGGTTAGGAATCCTGTTGTGGCTGTATACGGTTTTGTTGTTTTTTTCCCCACTTTCCAATCTATTGCTATTGCGATTTTGTGGTTATCCTCCTGTGACAACTTTGAGACACCCCTGTATCTGCACCTGCGTCCCAATCCCCCCCCCCCCCCTTCCTGACACGCTGTCCATCTGTATATACAGTCAATGGTTCACATACATCTAAATATAGAACGATTCGTGTACCTGTTCAATCTGACCAGAGAAACACAACACAACTTTTTAAAAAACTTGGTGGATTCAAACATTTGACAAAATTCAAATTGTATGCCTATGTCATGATATCTTGGAGAAAACTGAATTGAAATTTTTGAAAACTACACACTGAATTTTAGAAGAAAATGTAGCAGAAAAGTAGTGTGACAAAGGTGTCCTCGCAAACTGCTCAAAAAAGTTGAAGTATTTTTTAGAAGAATTGGAGCAAGTGGTGCTAAGACAGTAAATGTAATTTACTGTTTTGTAACATTTAATATTGATAAACAGATTATCATGTATTTTTCATTTAAATCACAATTCTGTAGGTAATCAATCTGATCAATAAAAAATTAAATGCAGTGAATAAAAAACAATATTTGCATCTGATTTGTTATTATGAATTACTATGAAAATGATGTATGATTGTAATGTATGAATGTATTTCAGCCAGATGCCTCCCCGTAAAAACTGCACATACTCCTATTTATTCTTGTGTTTTAAACTCCAACAGAATACAAAATGTCCATCCCTTCTGTCCTCACACTGGGTAATATTGGTGTCACTTATACTATAATACAACTTTATATGGGGCTGTGAGTGTTACTCTATAAGGTAAGGTGTGTGAAGAGGTATATTGGATGTTATTATTAATAAATACATAAATAAGACAGAGGTTATAGAGCAATATTATGACTTTCAATTGAAATTTTAAAATGAGTTGACTTCTAAGTCGTCCTAACTTCAGCCATGGGAAGTGTTTTTAATCTGATTGATCCCAACATCCAGCTGCAGTGATGTGATTGGCTCTTCAGTGACCAATGAGCATGGTCAGAGAGCAGGGCAGCTCTCCTGACTGTGAATATAAACCAGAGCTCCAGGTAAGGTCTCTCATCCACAAGATCACTCAGCAACCATGATGTCTCTAGTCTTCGTTCTGCTCATCGGAGCTGCTTGTGAGTGTGAACCTCTTTCCCTTTCAGGCTACGGGTCTACTAACCTTTATCCTTGAACTTTACCAAAGCCTATCCCAAAAGGATTTTTGATAACCATCCTCAGTTCTCCAATGAATAATGCAGACTTGGGGTTTGACGAAATATTAAGGAAAAATACAAAGTAGCCTTTATTTTGTGGAGAATGTTTGACATCTTTAAACCAACAACTAAAAAGTAGATATGTGTGCATTTTCAGTCGCCATCGACGACGACAAGATCGTCGGAGGGTATGAGTGCACCCCCCACTCCCAGCCCCATCAGGTCTCTCTGCAGTCTGGCTACCACTTCTGTGGAGGCTCTCTGGTCAACGAGGACTGGGTTGTGTCTGCTGCTCACTGCTACAAGTCGTAAGTACAGTCCTCATGTTTTCTTCAGGTGTTTGCAGCGTCATTATTTATAATGATTTCTGTGTGCTTTTTTCTAATCCCCCACTTTTCTTTCTTTTTTAGTCGTATTCAGGTTCGTCTTGGAGAGCACCACATCAGGGTCAACGAGGGAACCGAGCAGTTCATCAGCTCCTCCCGCGTCATCCGCCACCCCAGGTACAGCTCCTACAACATCAACAACGACGTCATGCTGATCAAGCTGAGCAAGTCCGCCACCCTCAACCAGTACGTGAAGCCTGTGGCTCTGCCCACCAGCTGTGCCCCCGCTGGCACCATGTGCAAAGTCTCCGGCTGGGGCAACACCATGAGCTCCAGTGAGTAACTAATGCTGCATTGACTTCTTAATCTGTAGGTCTGTAATGCATTGTAGCTCCATTTTGATCTCTGCATTTCTCTGTTGATTCTCAGGTGCTGACAGCGACAAGCTGCAGTGCTTGAACATCCCCATCCTGTCCGACAGGGATTGTGATAACTCTTACCCCGGCATGATCACTGACGCCATGTTCTGCGCTGGATACCTGGAGGGAGGCAAGGACTCTTGCCAGGTATGTAATTTAATGTTCAGAAAGAAATACAGGAATAACTATGTGAATTGTCTTGTTTGGCCTTTTAAGGTTTATTAAACCTTTGAAATCCTTCACTCTCTGTTCTCAGGGTGACTCTGGTGGCCCCGTCGTGTGCAACGGTCAGCTGCAGGGTGTTGTGTCCTGGGGCTACGGATGTGCCGAGAGAGATCACCCCGGTGTCTACGCCAAGGTAAACCTAAAATATCTCTTCATAATATGCATAAGTGCCCAGTAATGAGTTATCACTGAAGCTGCTGTGCTAAAACCTTGTTCTGTCTCTGTTTGTAGGTCTGCCTCTTCAACGACTGGCTGGAGAGCACCATGGCCAGCAACTAAGTGATCAAAGTTGATCATCAAGTTCAGTCAACAGCTCAACACCCTGTCTGTTTGTGTTCCATCTTTTTGTACTGGACACTATGACAAATAAAAAAAATGAAAGCACAACACTTGGGTCTGCTTTTTGTGACATCATTTCCCAAAACAGATACTAAAAAGTTAGCTCTCTTTTACAAATCTGAATTGATTCTTTCTTGTGACTTTTTTAATACAATGACTGAGATCTCAGATGAGACAGGACAGCAGGTTCAGACTGACCTAATGGAAATCTCGTTTTTTTTTTTTAAAACAAAGCCAACATATAAGTCGAAACAACTGCAGTACTTTTAGTGTCCACATGAGGCTCATTCCAAAAACCAATGAATCCCCATCATGTCTACTATTAAAATGTCGATTTTTACAGAAGAAATACACCTTTAGAAATGGTTTTGGTCTCTATGGTTTAATTATTTATCATTTAAAACTGTGCAGGGGTTGGATTTTTGATGACTCATTAAAATCAATTATATTAAGGCTAAGAGTAATTAGGCATAATCAGGGGCAAGGCATAAAAACATGAGGAGTTATTTTAAATGATTTATTTCATGCAATAAAAGGTATAAATTGACAAGATCCACAGCTGTGATGATGAATGCAGCTCCTTAGGCATCGTGTAGAGGAGAAACGACGAGAGGAAATTGAACAAAAACTAAAACGATTCATTTAATTTCTTTAACTGTGAGTGTCAAACAGACACAATATTCATTATGGTGTGGACTGCAGAGAGCTGAGGGATATTTGCTTTTTTATCAGCAAGTTACATAAATGAAATGTGTTTTTGTTAGCAGAAGCGACGGGATATCAACACTGATCCCATCTGCGCAGGCTCTGGCTCTCAATACACATTATGTCAGCGCCTGTCAAGGGGCTATTTTTAACTTATCTTTGTACAATGGGAGGAGGTTGAGGCGCATTGTCCATCTGTATATACAGTCAATGGTTCACACACTTCTAAATATAGAGTGACTCGTGTACCTGTGCAATCTGACCAGAGAAACACATGCCAACTTTGACCAAAAAGAGGTGGACTCTAAACTTTAGCCAAAAATTGTTTATCTTAATAATCTTTGGAAAACAAAAGTGCACTAAAATCTTTGACTTGAAGAAAATAAGTAGGGGATGTATTGTGACAATATGCTTTTGCAGAAAGTTATATCATTTATGTTTTTATATCAGGAAGATTGGGAGCCGCTGGTTTTAAGATGAATTTCTTATGCTGCTTAATAGGAATAAAATTTAAGAGCTCAATCTGTGCTTTCCTTTTCTGAAGGGTGATAACAACTCAATGCTGATGATGATATTGGAGTTGATGAAAAAATAAGTGACAGCTGGAGTGTAATGTAAGACTGTTTTTCCAACACAGGCTTGACACTACAACCTGCACATAACCTTTATATTCTTGTGTCTTAATCACAAGTTTTCTTAACAGAATACAAAATGTTCATCCTCTTTGTCATCATCTCACTCCACATAGAACAACTCTTACTACTAAAATATTAAATGAGGGGTGTTAAAAGGGAAGTTGTGTGAACGGGTTCAATGTAACACCCTGTTTGGATAATATGGGTGTTTTAATTTTATAAATACTTAAAACAGAAGAAAGTAGATCTATATTCAGAATTTCCCTTCTGATTAACAAAACTTGCTGACACCACAAACATGTTATCTTGCCACCTGCACCTTTTCCAGCTGCAGTGATGTGATTGGCTCTTTAGTGACCAATGAGCATGGTCAGAGAGAAGGGCAGCTCTCCTGACTGTGACTATAAACCAGAGCTCCAGGTAAGGTCTCTCATCGACAAGATCACTCAGCAACCATGAGGTCTCTAGTCTTCGTTCTGCTCATCGGAGCTGCTTGTGAGTGTGAACCTCTTTCCCTTTCAGGCTTAGGGTCTACTAACCTTTATCCCTGAACTTTACCAAAGCCTATCCCAAAAGGGTTTTTGATTTGATGAAGTTCAAAGTGATCTCTAACCATCCTCAGTTCTCCAATGAATATTGCAGACTTGGGGTTTGACTAAAACTTGAGAAAAACTAGATATTCTTTCTCAAAGTAGCCTTTATTTTGTGGAGAATGTTTGACATCTTTAAACCAACAACTAAAAAGTAGATATGTGTGCATTTTCAGTCGCCATCGACGACGACAAGATCGTCGGAGGGTATGAGTGCACCCCCCACTCCCAGCCCCATCAGGTCTCTCTGCAGTCTGGCTACCACTTCTGTGGAGGCTCTCTGGTCAACGAGGACTGGGTTGTGTCTGCTGCTCACTGCTACAAGTCGTAAGTACAGTCCTCATGTTTTCTTCAGGTGTTTGCAGCTTCATTATTTATAATGATTTCTGTGTGCTTTTTTCTAATCCCCCACTTTTCTTTCTTTTTTAGTCGTATTGAGGTTCGTCTTGGAGAGCACCACATCAGGGTCAACGAGGGAACCGAGCAGTTCATCAGCTCCTCCCGCGTCATCCGCCACCCCAGGTACAGCTCCTACAACATCAACAACGACGTCATGCTGATCAAGCTGAGCAAGTCCGCCACCCTCAACCAGTACGTGAAGCCTGTGGCTCTGCCCACCAGCTGTGCCCCCGCTGGCACCATGTGCAAAGTCTCCGGCTGGGGCAACACCATGAGCTCCAGTGAGTAACTAATGCTGCATTGACTTCTTAATCTGTAGGTCTGTAATGCATTGTAGCTCCATTTTGATCTCTGCATTTCTCTGTTGATTCTCAGGTGCTGACAGCAACAAGCTGCAGTGCTTGAACATCCCCATCCTGTCCGACAGGGATTGTGATAACTCTTACCCCGGCATGATCACTGACGCCATGTTCTGCGCTGGATACCTGGAGGGAGGCAAGGACTCTTGCCAGGTATGTCATTTAATGTTCAGAAAGAAATACAGGAATAACTATGTGAATTGTCTTGTTTGGCCTTTTAAGGTTTATTAAACCTTTGAAATCCTTCACTCTCTGTTCTCAGGGTGACTCTGGTGGCCCCGTCGTGTGCAACGGTCAGCTGCAGGGTGTTGTGTCCTGGGGCTACGGATGTGCCGAGAGAGATCACCCCGGTGTCTACGCCAAGGTAAACCTAAAATATCTCTTCATAATATGCATAAGTGCCCAGTAATGAGTTATCACTGAAGCTGCTGTGCTAAAACCTTGTTCTGTCTCTGTTTGTAGGTCTGCCTCTTCAACGACTGGCTGGAGAGCACCATGGCCAGCAACTAAGTGATCAAAGTTGATCATCAAGTTCAGTCAACAGCTCAACACCCTGTCTGTTTATGTTCCATCTTTTTGTACTGGACACTATGACAAATAAAAAAATGAAAGCACAACACTTGGGTCTGCTTTTTGTGACATCATTTCCAAGAATAGCAAAGTTAAAAAAATATTTTTTTTGATTTTTTAATGCCTTAGTTTCCAGCTCATCTCTTGTAGTTTTTCCAACGAATGCAGCCTAATTATAAACTTTTACAGCGGAGGGGTTACTGCCCTTTGTGATGTCATAAAGGGAAAATCTCCAAACAGCCTGTTTGATAACACATGTTCTGAAAAGTGGAGTAGGCAAAAGATGGAGAGGATTGACTTTTCTCATAATTGGGGGGTTTGTAGACAGGATAAGGACACATTAGAAAAACATGTTAAAGTGTATCTTGTATAATATATGACCTTTAAACTAAATTATGTCATGTGATAAATCACAGAGAATAACCAAAAAATCAAAAGAGTAATTTTATTCCCTTTCAGACTGATATGAATTCATTTAGGTTTTAAAAACAGGAACAGAAAGGTCTTTGGTCTGAATGTCCTGCTCATAAGTTTAGATCTTCCATACATGAGCACACATTTGTCCACATCTAAAAGCAACATACGTTTTTCTTCTAAATACAAGCATTGAGTTTAAAAATATTCTCATCCTTTTAGGATTTGTCAGAAAAAAATCATTTTCAAGAAAGAAATGACTTGAAGAATGCGTCTGAATTTTTTCCACATAACTTTGAAACAAAATACATTTATAACAGAGAAGCAACTTTTCAAATTTCTCTTCCACAAAATATGTGAAAGGAAGGACTCACTGCCAGGTTTGCAATACTGAATGGAACGCTTTTGGACAAATGTGAAAAGCAGTATAATTCCTCTTCAGATTATTGTTGCATGCTGACATTGATGAATGGGCTGTGGCAACATCTGAGCTCTTCCTTCCCCGGCGTATAAAGCATTCTGCACTCAGGAGATGGGAAATCAAAATTAGAGAAGTATTCAAGTTCTTTAACCAATGACAAACTAAAAAATGAACACAAACACATTAAAACTATCCATGCGGATCTATTCACTTGTGGACACAGTTTGTGTTTCTGTATGTATCTTGTATTAATGGAAACAGAAAGTTGAGGATGCAAAAGTCAAGTCCCACACTGTGCAGCGTTGAAGTGTAGTGAACCACATGGAATTGAACCAGAAGTTCAATCAAAGTACATTCAGCTGTAGTGTGCCTCATATTTCTCACATAGTGATTAATGTTGTATTTTTTTGGGGGGCAATTTCTGTGCAGTTAGTTACAGAGGAAAGACATGATTGAGGCCACAAATGGAAAGTAATATTTCTTATACTTATTTTTTTTACCATGGCTGCTTTGCTGTTATTGAACCCATTTGACAAGCCCCGTTTTATTATTGACAATTATAAACAAATATTCTTCAAATTTGATGCATTCCAATTTGGGAGTGACCCTATTAAATAAGTCATCCTGCTCGGTGCAGCATTCCCCCCCCCCGGACTCTAGTTTCTGGAAGGCAATCATCCGACTGAACAACATTAAAAAGCTGACATTTTGTGCACCTTAACATGCATGGTTGGCTATTTTGGTTTGTATATGGTCTATAAATAAGTGGACACATTTGCAATACATTTTTTAAGAAACCTTGTTAAGAATTCCTCACCACATGTCTGTTGGCAGTATGATCATTTTATAACAAGCATTTTATCTTTTTCTTCTTCTTTTCTTTCTCCCTCTGGTGTTTCTGCTGTGGCTCAACATTTATTTAGAAGAAAGTGGAAGCCTGCAAAGCTTTCACAGAAGCTTCCCCCACACTGACTCTGAGTTCGGGTTTGCTCACAGCTTATGTCATTTTATGATTGTTTTTGTTTTTACAGTGCAGTAACATTGTCATTGTGATTATTTGACTTCAAGTATTCAGAAAATAGAAACATAGGTAAAAGCATCTGTCCTGGGAGCAGATGGAGCACTACTGTATTGTCAACAATAATAAACACACTGATGCATCACAAAATGTTAGATTTTATTGATTGTGCCCAGACTAAACATCTCCCTCTCCATCTCTCTCTCTCGGTTTCTGTTTGTTTCTCTCTCTTCCTCCTCTGCTCTTCTGCTGCTCCTCTTTCTGACACTTCCCACCAACATCTCCTGTCTCTGTCTCCTTCAATTTCGCTCAACCTCTGGTTTCCTCGCCGTCATGTAGCTCTGTGATGGGAGATCACAGCCTAGCTGTATCTGGTAAGAGTATCGTTGATCCAGGGCATCAGAGAGCAGACTTTGGTGTAAACGCCCGGGTAGTTGGGCAGAGCGCAGCCCTGCCCCCAAGAGACAATACCATGCAGCACCTCATTACACACCAAAGGACCACCAGAGTCACCCTGAGCAGGAAGGAGGAAGAGGGAGAAGAGAGGATTTAATGCCTTCCATTATCTTATACCATTAAAGGAATATTTTACATCATCACAGACCATCAAACCTTTTTGGATGTGCTGTGTAATTGTGTGAAAGTACCTGACAAGCATCTTTGCCTCCCTCCAGGTATCCGGCACACACCATGCGGTCAGTGATCTTGCCAGGATAGGAACCTTCACAGTCTTTGTCAGACATGATGGGGACTTTCACACACTGCAGGTTGAACGGGTTGAACACTGCGGATAAGAGCAGGAGAGACAGATCATGAGGGGATGATGAAGTCAGTATTTGTTTTTACCTTAAGCTGGCAACATCAGCAAAGAAAATGAGACTTATGTGGCTATCTTCAATACAGATATGAAAGAAGCTTTTAGCACTATGTCAGGTATTTAGACATGTGTTGCATATTTACTTATGACCTACTTATAAAAAACGAAAAAAATAAAAAAAAATGCCAAATGAATAGCTGAGGAGTGCTTCCTCACAAATTAAGGTTTCAAAGACAGGTGCTCTTTGGATTCAAGGAAAAATCATAAAATCAAAAAGTTGACTTGTGGCACATGCCCTGATGAAGACTAGCCCATATATTCATTTTCACAAAGCAGCGTGTTTTGGACATTTTCGGTTATGACTCATTGACCACCAAGCAGAACTCAAGTCTAATCTGTGGGCGACAGTTGGCAAGCAATCCACATTTTCTACCATGCTACATTAGCTCAGCTCTGGAAAAAACTGCCAGCCTAAGTTCTTAATTAGCACATTTAGCACTTTGTCCCTCTCTTTCATACGCTAACAATCCCAACATCCACTCATTACAGCAAAGATATGACATATTGATTATAGATAGATACAATGATACAATATAGATTAAATCGTTTTACTATAGTTTTGTATATATTTTAATACTGTCTAAAGCAGTGGTTCTCAAACTTTTTAGACTGTGTACCACCTCCGAAAATATTTGGCTCTCCAAGTACCACCATTATGGTAGACATTAAAATACACTGTAGGCCTATTTCAACACACATTTTACGCAGGAGGCAAATTAATTCATAAAAAGAATATTATTTAATATTGACTGTTGGCAGCCACACTATAGGCCTACTAAGGGCTAGCGCTAGAACTGGCACTTAAACTAACACAACTCTGACATTTGACAAAATCAAAAAAAGTGCAGAACAATAAAAGTATAAACAACTTTATACCAACAACCTGTTTGAGAATATTTAATCTCCAGTGTTTCCCACAAAGATGATACATGGGCCCAAGTATATTTCCGACCTGTTCATATTGAATTTTTCATTTATTCATAAAATTGCTGCGTGTGTGCGGACGCGCGCGTGTGCGAGAGAGCGCGTGAGAGAGTGAACGCGCGAGAGTGCAGGCTCCGTACAACCAGAGCCTCTGTACTATAAGTCTCTGCGTTCAACATAGCAAAACTCCCTTTAAAAACTCCTGCGCATAATTAAGACAGCAAAAGAGAGCAGAATCACATCAGCTTCAGAGCAATAGAGAGAGAGAGAGGGTGAGCGACTGTCCATACACTCTTGTAAATGCATCACAACAGAAGCATCTCCTGACTCCATTTTAAAAATGTTAATGTACAGCTGCTTGCCACCGATTCTGTGCTGAACTCCAATAAATAACAGAATATGTGTTAATGTAGACCTACAGCTGCTTGCTGTTGATTCAGTACTGAATTATAACAGAATATCAAGTGGAAATTTTCAAAACATAAGGCATACTCCTGTTGTTGTTTATGTCTATGCGCGCGAGCATACATTGAGCAGATTAAAGTTGTTTGTTGCAAAAACTAGATTAATTTAGAGGGGAAAACACATTTGATATTAAAACAACCCAATAGATACAAGACAGATAAGAGAAGAGTATGACAAAAAAAAAAAAAAAAAATTGGCGTTTTATGCTGAACGTTTTTTTTTTTTTTTAATATTGTGGAGATTTCTTTGCGTAACACCACAGGGAGCCCGCGTACCATAGTTTGAGAACCACTGGTCTAAATAAATGTTTATCTCTGTCGTTATCTTTGTGGTATCCCTTTTTTTGTCGGCACTTCATGTCTCTCAGTTAAAGGTTAGACTTGGTTTGGTTGTCTTGTGTCCAAAGAATGTAACATTTGCTTTAAAGAAAAATGAAGATTTATTTAAGGCTTTTTTTCCCAAAGTGTTCAGCTATACGGAAGGCCAGGAGTGCAATAATTAATCTCCTCTCATCAAAAAACATGAAACAAGAACATCAAAACACACACAGAAATTTATATTTTTACCCTTCTTATTGATTTTGAATGTCAATTACATGATAGCTCACCTTCATCTGAGTAGATGTTCCCCCATCCGGACACCGTACACATGTCACCAGCTGTGGGGCAGGCAGTGGGCAGGGCGACAGGTTTGACGTACTGGTTCAGTGTGACTTTATGGGACAGCTTCATCAGCATGATGTCATAGTCCAGGGTCTTGTAGTCGTAACTCTCATGCCAGTAGATGGCATCGACAGACATGTACTGCTCTGTACCCTCATTCACCCAGATGTGGTGATCACCCAAGACAGCAATCTGTGTGTAGGGGCTGGAATGGTGACGAAAACACAAAATCAGCATAAGTATCTGAAATTTTAGTTCGTACTGAAAACTTTAAAAAATGTAAAAGTAATACAAACTTCTGCCAGCAGTGGGCAGCAGAGATGATCCACTGGTCGTTGATGAGGGAGCCACCACAGTAGTGGTAGCCGATATTGATAGACACCTGCCAGGGTTGACCATGTTTTGAACACTCGTAGCCACCCACAATCCTGTCATCTGTAGGGGCTGCAGCTGTTGGGTACAGGAAACAAAAATGTTTTACTCATAATTGTAACAGTTTTTTTTAGCCTGTATGACTGGTATATGCAGATTTGCTTTACCTGCAGCACCCAAGAGTGCGAGAACAATCAGGCCAATCATCTTGAGGCTAACTCAAGCCCTCCTACGACTAGACTAGATGAGTGATCAATCACTCACTGCATTTATACCTTAACTCCTCAGTGTCTTCCATGCACCACCTCCCCCTTTCTCAGTTACTCCAAACCTCCACCCACCCTTCAAATGTTTGTCCACTCCTCCTGGCCCAGTCCCTACCCCCCAAAACATAACCTTATCTTCTTATGTTCCATGTTCATTCTTAATGAACGTGAATGTTAGAGTTAATAAGTGAGCCACATCTTGCACATCTTAGGCTTAGGTTTTCTCAGTTTTTGACAGATCATTTGGGAGATTTTCTGCACCGTCCCTCTAAATAAATGTATTTTCTTTTCATCGGCTGCACATGTGCGAGCAGCTTTTTAGCAGACACTGCATTTATATTAACTATCCATTTTGTGTGGCTACATATTGTGTAATAAAACAGTAAGGAATGATTTAACTTCAGTCATTAAAGCGTAAAGACTATTGAGTGCCGCCTGACAGAGAAAAATGAAAAACAGGCTTCAGCAGGTTGTTTGTTTTCTTCTGAGACCACAGATGACTTCTTTCTCACCCGTCTTGGCTTTCTTTCAAGGGCGTCCAAAAGTGGAGCCGTAAACAGGCACATTTATCTACTTTTTTCTCAGAAACTAACTAAATCTCTGCCAACAAAGTCTCCAGGTTGAAATCAAGCCGCTTTATAAATTGGAACAAGCCTTTAAATAAGTTAACTATATTCCAGAGTGAGCCATGAGGGAAACATAAACAGGTGATAAATGTGTGGAGACCTTGGTCTACATTATAAATAAGGTGCACAGATGACATAATCACAGGGGGTGAGCTACGATGGGACAGAAGTGGGCAAACAAAGAAATTGGAGCATGATAAGAAAGTAGATTTGGGTTGACACTTAACGCCAAGAGGGAAAACAGTGTGTGAAGACACAGATGGGGTCAACAGGAGGAGAGAGAAGAGGCGGGAGGACCAGAATGAGCACAGTGGGGCTGCTGGGATATAAATACGAGCCGGGGAGTGTACAGGTGTCTTCTGAGCATTCACCTGACAACATGACACTGCTCGCTCTACTGCTGATGGTTGGAGCTGCTGGTAAAGATAGAAACACACACTTAGATACTGTATATAAACTGCATTTAGCACACACTTAGCCACATGTGTACCTTAAGCTCAGTGTCTGATATATTAGAATGGTAAGCTGTTTCTTAAAAACCCTTTGTCTCCTCGTGTGTGTTTGTTTGTGTGTGTTCAGCGGCAGTTCCCCGCGAAGATGGCAGGATCATTGGCGGACAGGAGTGTGAGCCGCACTCCCGTCCTTTCATGGCCTCCCTAAACTATGGTTACCACTTCTGTGGCGGGGTGCTCATCAACAAGCAGTGGGTGCTCTCTGTTGCCCACTGCTGGTACAAGTAAGTATGTAGGCTACTGACTGAGAAATATTATGGACACATTACCTTCTGTTGTCAGGTTCCATTCCTCCCCCTACACGTCTGGATTCAATTTTATGCATTAGACTTCGTGGAGAGTTGAAAATAAATACATCAGAATCAGAAGTTGGAAGACTAATGGTTCAGTCAAGACAAAGCTCATAGAGTTGTGCAGTCTAAGTAAAATAGAGAAAGACTGAACAAACCAAATGCATTTTGGCCTTTCATATTATGTGAGTGTATTTCTGCTCCTTTCTCAGTCCCTACGCAATGCAGATCATGCTGGGAGAACACGATCTGCGAACCTTTGAGGGCACAGAGCAACTCATGAAGACAGAAACCATCATCTGGCACCCTAGGTGAGTGAAGAAATGAACCGTCCAGTGTGAGAATGTCTTTACATAATTTAACTATCCTCTTTTTTCATTCACTCATACATTCAGTGAAGAGAAACACAGTGAATCTTTGATATTACTTTACACGTACCTCCTCTATTTGCAGTTATGACTATCAGACGCTGGATTACGACATTATGCTTATCAAGCTCTTCCACCCGGTGGAGGTGACCGAGGCAGTCGCACCCATTCCCCTGCCCACAGGCTGCCCAATGGGTGGGCTCCCCTGCTCTGTGTCCGGCTGGGGAAACACGGCCATGGATGGCGAGGAAGGTGCTAGCAAGATGCATTACTTGCTCCCTCAATGTTTTATACATAGGCTTACACTTTAGGTCACCAAAAACAGGATAGGGTCAAACACCTGCTGAGACAAAGTCTTAGTTTATCTGTGCAGAACTTCACCATTCATACTCAAGTTTCACTCAAAGTTAAATGAAAGAGCGTGTCAGTAGAAGGGAATGTTTACATGTTATATTGGTAGATTGTAATCATTGGGAGGCATATATATATATGAAAGTGCAAACTGACCATGCCCCTTTTTTCCAAAATGTAAGACAACAGAGAGCCGCACCATCCACTAGCAGATCCCACAAATCCAACCCTTAATGTTTATTCTGTTTATTCAGCTCTGGGCTTTAAAAAGGTCTCCAAATAATACTATAGTCTGAGAAACTGGAAAGAAATTGTGTTGATCTTGCTAAAGAAAATTATTGAGAAACTAAAGCAAAATTGTGACCTTTATTTGTAGTTTTTAGAATAGAATAATAAAAGTTTGAGTGGGAGTGATTTTGGCTTTGGGATGATATTTGCTGTCAGACTGAAGAAATGAACAAACTGATTGTTCGAGTTGTTGTTGGCAGTAGAAAAAAATGAATCTTCCCAATCTTCCCCTGTAAATATTTGATGCACTATAGATTTCTCATGTTTTATTCCCGTCTCTGTCTGTTTCAGTGTACATGCCGAGCCATCTGCAGTGTTTGGATGTGCCCGCGGTGGATGACGCGGACTGTGAGAATGCCTATCCTGGTATGATTACACGCAGGATGTTTTGTGCTGGATACATGGACGGAGGCAGAGATGCATGCAATGTGAGTTTTTTCAGTAAATACTTACAAAGTCTGATTGGACCCAGCGCCTTCTGGCTCACACTCTCTCTTCTCTGTTGTGTCAGGGTGACTCTGGCAGCCCTCTGGTGTGTATTGGAGAGCTCTATGGCCTGGTGTCATGGGGTCAGGGATGTGCCCTGCCCAACTACCCTGGAGTCTACGTCAAAGTGTGCGAGTTCTTGTACTGGATTGAAGACGTCCTGGCTGACAACTCCTAAAGAAATGACCCTTTTATCACTTGCTTTTCCTCCACCCGTTCCTCTCTATCCTCCAGCCTTTATGACATCTCATTTTCTTTTAGAGCCCTGACTTTTATTTCTCTCTCTCTCTCTCTCTCTCTCTCTCTCTCTCTCTGGTGACTCCTCTGAAGTGTTCTCAACACACATAAACCAGAATGAAGTAAACAAAATAAAAACCACTTGATGTTCACTTCTCATTTCCCTGACCCCAATAAATTTAACAACTTAGAAGTTTGAGCTTGTGTAGCTTTCAGCTTTATTAGTTTGATGTTAGAACCATATGAAACTGTTTGTTGGAGTTAAACAGAGGCCTTTGTGTACTCTTACAACTTATTTCATGAACAAACGTATGGCATGGTTTCAATTGACAATGTAGAATTCATTCAATAGCTCCGTTCCTTTGTCTGTTTTGTGACATTTACAAATATAAACCCTCTTATTCAGTAAATCATTCAATGATAGAGAAGTCTTTCAGTGACACAAGGTTCAGAAATCAGTACTGAACCTACTATGGTGATAATGGCAGTGTGATTATTGGACAGCAGGAGGCCTCACTAAGAATAGTTACTGAGAGTACCACACACTCATCTCGATCTCATCAGTGCAGCAGACACATGGGTATTCTCACATGACACCAAAAAACTACATTTACACTCTCTAAGGACCGATTTGTAGATTCAGGATATCTTTGTCGGCAGATAATTGTCACTTCGTTTGACGAGTCCATGGTTGTTTTTCTGTCAGGAGGACATTGACCTAGTGACGTCTCCCAAACCACACGTGTCTTTTCTGAGCCCTGCTCTCCGTTCCTCCCTCTCTTTTCGTCTTTGTCTCTGTTTGACTGGGCTGGTGGGTCCGAGCCATGCTGCTCCACCTACACTCAAACACAGAAAAGAGGTCGCTCTAAACTGTACAACACGATAAGTGACAAAGTGGTTGAAGACGTTTCTGTTAAAAGGGATACAAGATACATGCTAATGTTCCATAAACTCTGGCTCTGCTGTCAAAGACTCATATTTGATTTGATTTGAGATAAAATGATTTAAGAAATGCACATATGCATTCAGGCATGATGGGACTAGTACTTCATTTTTGCTTACCAAAACATTTTCAGTTAAATTAATGTTCATATAAGCTGTTCTCAAACTGGAGTAGGCTTTTCCTTAGCGTAATAAAATGTAGTAAAACTTGGGTTGAGTAGACCTTTGTCACAGCAAAAATACTTGCGTCTACAAATGAACAAATGTGACATAAAGCATATTAAAGGGTCTACTTACTGTTGACACCCTTTGCAGAGGAGGAGGAGAGTTTTTCTTCTGTCAGGACTTCAACACTGTTACAAACAGAATACAAAGTTAAAGAAAGTTGAATTAGCTGCAAAGCAAGAGCAACTGAATGAAGGCTCAGGTGAAAAAAGCACTGGTTTGTAGCAGAATGTTTCTAAAGGAGACAGCTGTCAATCACCTGTGGGATAAAGATGAGGCCGGAGGAAGCTTCAAACCCACAGAGTTCTCCTCCTCGCTGCTGTGTGACCCCTCCCCCTGAAGCCTGCATTGACACGAGGAAACATGTTTTTTTATTCACCACAAAACACAACAATGACTCAACAATCACGACAGAATATGTTATTTTCAGTTGGTTTATGTGCTGATTTGCTTCACTGTTTATGTACAGTGAGTACAAGTCCTAAGTCAATTGGAGTATTGATACACATACTAGATTGTAGCTCCTCAACTACCGCACAGCCCCCGCTGCTCTGTTCTAAATTCTTTGGTTGTCTCACCTGTTAGCATTTGTGTGTTTTTTGTATCTTCTATGTGCTTCATTTCCACTGTGAGCCTGCTGAAGAGAGAAGAAGAGTCACAAATATGGTGCAGGCAGGCACTACCCATATCCACACACGAGAAGGTGAGTCGCTGCAGTATTGTGTGCATAAGCCAATATGCATCAGGAACTTACTGAATGAGAGTGGGAGTGTTTGCCCAGCGTCTTGGTTTCTGATGTCTGCGTTTGACTGGAAGTAGATGGACAGCGTGGGGTAGTGCTGTGCTTAGGGGGCAGGGGTGGAGCTCTAACACTGGAGCTGGAAGCCTGGTCATCCAAACTGGAGAACTGTTGGGAGAAATGTAGGCAGCTGTTTGCTTTTTCACTGGCATACAGTATATTGCTTTTCAGTGGCAGGAGGAGACTTTGAGGATGAGGAAGTAGAAGGAAGAAAATGTATTCTTCATCCTGATGACTGTCTAAATAAAAGGTTAATGAATGACAAGATTTATTACAAGCAACCTTGGCGGGGGACGTGGAAATTCAGGTTTTACCAGAGTAATAAAATTCATCCTTGAGGCATCATGAAGTTTTCCAACAAAGTCCAACGCAATCAATGCGATGCCATTGTGATCTGGTCAAACGTGGCAAACGGACTGACAGAACATCACTGACGTGGCTTGCCTGGCTCAAGTTATAACCAACTAATTTGTATGGTAAGGAATGTTTACTCACTTTCCTCAGGGCAGCCATCTCCTTCACCATCAGTTCAATGTCCTCATGGTCATCCTCCTCAGCATCTTCCTCACCCTCCTCCTCCCACTGACCGCTGCCTGGGAGGTACGGCTCGATGAGGACCGACTCTGTTCCTCTGATGTCACAGCGGCAGTAAGGGCAGTTGTGTCCAGCTGACTTCTGCTGGATAATTATCGATGACAGGTCACAGGCAGAGTAATGAAAACACTGTATGAAAGTCAAGTCAAGTGTCTTTGTCATCCATTGTCTTGGGAAAAACTGGATGTCTGAAGATAGAAAATACTTCATTCAACAGACACTGTAGATTGCAGTTATCTACTTATGTACACCGTAAACGGGTGAACGAGTTGAACACTTGACTTTTTCTTACATGATTTAACTTATTCTTTGATTTTAGGAAACATTCTTTTGCTATTCTGTTGATTCCTGTGACCATTAAGAAATCTGTCCTTTTTTATTGACCTGACCTTTTTAGATTGCTAACCAAATATTTAAATTTGGCCGTCACACCTGCAAAACGATGAACAATAATTTGTGCAGTACTCCTTGGTCCTACTTGAAAATCATGTTATACAATGTTGTATCATTTGTATTTAAGCTGCTGCATCCTGCTACTCTTCATCAACTGCAAGTGTATGAACGTCTTTGCTACTTCAGAAATTAAATGCCTTGTATTTTATTCATTGTCGTCTTGTGTTGTAAACCTGAGGAAGAAGTTTAGTTGACTACAATCAAGAATAACTTACAACTTTTCCTTTGTGGTCTGACGTCCACAGAGCACATCTAATTTTCTTTTCCTGTCTGACTCTCTCTTTCTCTTTCTGTGTTTCCACCTTTCACTCTCACTCACTCTCTCTCTCTCTCTCTCTCTCACACACAAGCATTTTTTTCAAAGTGAATGTGTCGGATGCAGTTTGAGGAAGATGTGAGCCTGAGCAAAAACAGAAAGTCTTCAGCCAAATATCAGGACTCGCTGCTCTTCAGCTTTATGTAGATTTGAACCTCCCGAATACACAGAGGGCTAGTGGGATTGGTGAATTTAGGAAGGAGGCTTCAGTTGGTCAGCGATTACTTAAATTCTGAATGGATGTCTTCAGTGTAACTGACTAATAGAAGAAGATCAAACATTGTACATAGATTTTATTACCATTTAAAATGGTTCTCGTGTAATAAAATGTTAAAGAGGTTTTAAAAGTCTACAGCTGTTTTTGTTGCCTGTGGGAACTGGAGAGTTTACACAAATGTTGATTCAACCACTATCTGTGCTGTCTTATACAAATATTTCTCATTTTAGATACTTGTCAAAGAGATAACCTTTTTGAATCTTGTTTGGTTCATATACTGTTGAATAAAATATATATTCAAGAAAGTTTACTTCTCAAATTTATTGAAATGTTGCATATCTGATCAAACTGGACATTTAACATTTCAATGATAATTTGTGCAAAGTTCAAATTTTCTCTTTCTTCAAATGTGCAAGTTATCCATGGAATTAATTTGTGTGGGTTATTTTGTATGACACAGCATGTAAATATCAATCATATGCTTTGGTAAACTCAGAATAGTGTTGACATCAACCTCAAACCACATTAAAAAAAAAACACAGCATTGTTAAATTATGTAGGGCCTAGACCAGGGGTGGGCAACTGGCGGCCAAATGCGGCCCCTATCGACCCTAAACGTGGCCCTCAGGTCATTTTTTACATATCAATTAATTGGAAACATTTAGAAAACATGACAAAATCTGCCATGAAATCATGAATCGGAAATATGTACATAATAATATTTGACAACTGGTATATGTTAAGATAATAATTGACCGTAATTGTTTTTCTATACTACAATTTGGCCCTCACATCCAGTGGGCAGTGAGATGCAGTGAGAATTAAATGAATGTGGCCCTTGCTGTGACCAAAGTTGCCCATCCCTGGCCTAGACCAACACACAAAACATGAGGGTGCTGATTTCAAGATTGGCGTACAAAAATAAATCTATTTTAGTCAACCCAGACTGTTTCACTCCACTAAATGCAAACTGTTACTGTAAACATCGGTCTTTTTTCAGCATGTCAGTGTAAAGCATTAGCTGGTGTGCTATAGTGAGTATGTGGGCGGGGCTTCATACCTGCCAGCCTATGAGGCAGGGTTTGCACAGGAGATGTCCACAGGGCTGGATGCGTGTGTCCTTATCCCTCTCTGCACAGATCTTACACAGCTGGAAGGTGCTGCCAATCTCACAGTAGAGCTCGTACTCCTCCTGTTGGATGTTAAGACAGAGAGGCAACGGGACATCTCAGGATATGATCCATGATTTGTTTTGGTCTCCACCTTAAGGATGCGGGTGGCAGTTTTCTAAATAGATGAGGAGGTACAAAGTGCATCCTCTTACTTCTGTAACTTTGACCTTGCCCTTCTGAGCTGGCTCACTTAAGGTCGTCAGGTCGGGGTTCACATCACGGCCATCTGGGTACAAGTAGCTGCAAGAACAGACACGCACGGGGCTCAGAGTAACGACACAAACAGAGAGAAAGCAAACCAGTCACCTGTGTGTGTGTGTGTGTGTGTATGTCCTCACCAGCCTTCCTTGAAGCCCTGAATGAGTGCCTGGTAAAGAGGTGTATTCTGGGGGATGGTTTGGACGATGTTACCATCATTGGTCACATGGCCGATAGCCCACTGGCCCATTCTAGTGCAGCTTAGACGAAAGATGTAGCTGGAAAGAAAGAGACCTTTGTCCATCAAGACACATTTAAAAATGATATTTCTACTTTTAAGTTCACAAGATAAGTTACTCGAAATGAATTTCCTTTAAATTGCAGTTTCTTTTTTATGCTATTGAACAAACTAAGGTGTAATTGCTGCCAGTGCATAGAACATTATATGTTGAGTGCACATCAAAACACAGGATCTGATGCAGATGAGTTTCACACGTTTTTTTCTTTAAGACGGTGTGGATGATTTCATATCAATAAAGCATCCACTTCAGGTCTACTTGGCTCTCTTATCAAAAGGTGAATACAAATGGAATATTGCACTTTTCTTTTGTTCTCTGTTGCAGGCCAAGCTTGGTTTGGAGGTAAAGAGGAAGTAGTAGCTAAGCTTAACTAAAGGATCAGGAGCCTGGTGCGTTAGTTCAGGGCTTGTGCGCTTTTCAATTCATCGGTTTGTACGAGCTGCAGTATTCAAACAGTGGACGAATGTATGAAAGGTAGACTTTGATAACTGTGGAGGGTGATGCTCCATGCTTTCCACAGAGGGCTTTGAGATGATTCAGGCCTTTGTTTGCTTTTTGTTCCAGGTTATTGATGTGGAAGTAGTAGACCTGAGGGCAGGCTTTTATAGTGTAGTGTATAGTGTTGGAGACTTGTGATTTAACACTATATTTCTGTTAATTAATTCCTATTCAATTCTTCATATTCTTAAAACAGCTATTAAACATATAATGTAGTCTACTGAATGTCTACGAACTGCATGATGCTCCCTCTAAGTCATTTCATGAAGCTGTTCATAATGAGGTTATGAAAAGCTTGAGTTTCATGCTTTACAAAAACATTCAGACAAAACACAAAAGAAGTTATAAAAGCAACCTCTTGAAGCAACCAACCTGAAGTTTTCTTTGAAAATGAAAATAATACACCACAGCTCTTTAAGTTTTAAGAGTGCTGTGGCTTCAAGAGCCTCATATCTTACAACAGAGATTAATTGGCAGTTTCGATGTAACAAACCTCTACAGGGCTATTTTGAGAAATGAGCATTGCCTCTCCGAGATGTAAACCAGTCATTTTGTTGCTGTGCTTGTTCTCACCTCCCTGGTCTATGCAGGTAGTGTGACAGACGAGCTACAACCTGGTCATAGGTGAGGAAGGCCATGTAGCCTGGATGGGTCACTGCTAGCTGGTTCCAGTTCCTGATAAGTGATCTCCAGGGCTAAAATGAGAGAAGACTCAGAATGTGACCTCATGGTTAACATCTTTTAGCATAAAAAGGAATGGTAAAAAATGTAGGCAATAGCTTTATTTGCTATTTTGTATAGAGCTACAGAGATAGAGATCTCAATGCCAAATATGACGCTATACCAGGACCTATCTAGCTTAGCTAAGCAAAAAGATAGATAAATAAAATATAAAATAGATCTGAAGGTAGAAATTCACCTAAAGGCACCATCTTAGCTCACTTACAAACACGTCATATCTTGATGTTTTGACCACTCTTACATAAAACTGCAGAGTGAGAACAACAGGTTGTGGTTCATGGGCGACAACGTGCTTGACTACGTCTTGGCAGGGTGCAGTGACTTCCTGCAGTCTTGTCATTACTGAAAGGGAGATTTCAGGAAGTCATTGTGCCAAGCAAAGAAATAAACTGGCCTCTAAAACCTGGTTAAACTACAACTTTGATGTTTTTTACTCTTCTGATTGAAAAGCAACATTATTATTTGAAGTTTTAAAGTTGCTTTTCGGAGGTCTATTGGTCTTTATGGACAGAGTAAGAATAGCTCCAGTTTTAATGCTAAGCTAGGCTAACAGAGTGCTGGATATATATATATATATATATACTATTTAGTATTCAATGTATTTATAGGTAAAGTCTCCATCTGTTAATCATAAAGGGATTACACAAACCAGCCAATGAGTCATTTCATTTTAGTGGACAAGAAATTAAAAGAGGGGACACGATGCGGCAGGAAATGAAGACCAAGGCAGCAAGGCAGTGGAAAAAAAAAAGAAAAACAGGCAATTGAAACGTACGTGTGAGAAAGTTTGGAAAGTCTGAGTAGCACAGAAGCATCTTGAAACCGTGTTCAAGCACAGAATTCAGGCTTAAAAGTCGAGGGAAAATATTCCCCTTACCTGAAACAGTCTAGTGAAGATGTCGAACTCAAACACAGAGATGTGGTCGTTACAGGTGAGATCTATCGTTGACTTCAGAGCCATGGACTCCATACCCTCTTCAAATGCATGCACAGCCTGCAGCTTCTCTTTGAAACTATTCCACTGCACGATACACCTATCAAGACCGTTATGTAGTGAATGAGGACGCATAAAAAAACACCAACAAGAATTAAAGCGTCACAGAACATTTTGTTTATACACTTACTTGTTTCCAAATGAATCCCGCCAAAACTCCTCGGCCTCTGTCTTGGTCAACCTGAAAGTGTCCCCCTGAAATCCGCCCCCTGGAAACATGGCCTTCAGCTCCCAGAGGATGTGACTGAACAGCAAAGACAGTTTGGTCAAGTTCCTCCTGAGAAGGAAAAACACACACAGAGCAGACTCTCAGTTTAGGGTTTCAGAATTATAAACATAAATATTAAGGAACTGCTCTGACATGTAGATGTTTTCTGGTCCTGTTGTTTAACTCAAATACACAATTTGATGATGATGGTGCAAAAAACACACCACCCCCCCCAAACAAAATCCTTAGCTGATCAACCATCTGAGTCATCTCTTTGTGTTATTCTGTAAGGTTACACAAAAAAGTATTCTCGTCATATTCTTTGTTCATTTTTATCAACACCACCACTTGTGGTTTTGCATTCTATTTGTAACTCTATTTTTTGTGTGTGAAACATTTACATGATTGAATATCCTCTGGTTTAGAGCTAGGACTCCAGCCTGGAGTTCACACCAGTGTCAGATCATGGGTGTCTAACTACGTCAGCTGGACATTGATTGTGCAATGTGGAGGAAAGATTAAAAAAAAAGGTAACATTTCACAACCCTTTGTTGTTAGGGGAACAATTACTATGACTGCAATGTAACAGTTAAAACACTAATCTATGAAACGTTGGTGACACTTTCCATAGACACACACACACACACACACACACACACACACACACACACACACACACACACACACACACACACACACACACACACACAAACATACACACAAAAAGACACAACAGGTAGTCCAGCTAGCAAACAGGATGCTCTCTTCTGAGTGCCTGTCTGTAAAACCACAAAATGTTCCAGTGGCTAGTGTGACACTTCAGGCTAGTGTTGAAGAATATTTACTCTGTCTCTCTAAGCTCTTCTGGAGTCAGGTTACAGGTTACACTTTTATTATTTTGTTTTTGCACATTTGTTGACTCTTGACTGAACACACAAAGGGTTAAGTACTAAACATGCAGCTCAGTGTAAACGGTCAGCACAAACTCATTTCATTTCTATTCTAATTTTATCTTTAATTATCTTACAAGTTTTTTAACGTTCTTTTTTTTTTTTTCATATAGAGACACTGAGCTGATTGATAATATATCTCTGATATATTTGATCCATGAGTTCAACTACAGGAAATATGCTTTAAACTTCATCCAGTTTTAGTGAAGAACTACCAAAAAAAAGGTGTTTAAGAGCATCTTTCGTACTCCACCTTTACGTTAATCAATTTAATATATAAGCTATAATACTGCAATACACTGAAATGTATCATACATCTGTATTTTTCTAATTCAAAATAAATAAATTGCAGTAAAACAGCAGTTATAATATAAAAGAATATAAAAGTCTGCTATACATCTGATTACTGAAGAACCTAAAAGGTCTGATTTGGGGCATTCTTCTTCACTCATCACCTCTTTGAAAGACGTTTGAATGCATCTCTGAAACTCTTCAGTACACTTGTAAAGGCCTCATCAGTCGTCACAGGGACGTGTGATTGTGTGGGTGACGGTCAGAGACTTTCCATCTCAACAAGTGAAATAAGAAGCGTAAACAGTAAACCTGCACAAAGCCCTTTATCTTATAAGTTCCTTTGAGAACCTGCTGCCTTATTTGAACTTCGATCTCAATCGTGTCTGTTTTTGTTCTGTTGTCATAATGTCTGCTGCACTTGTCAGTTCTTTTATGTCTATTTTACAGTGGTGTTGTATCATGTTATTTCCTAAAAGTTTAATCAGGGACAAGTAAGGCAAGTTAGCCATGATTAGAAGTAAAAAAACATTGCATCTATTGCACTTTGATGAGCTGTAACAAGGCCTATTGACCTGACACAAACTGATGAATAAATAAATATGTATAATAAATATGTTGTGCTTTTAAGTGTGGTTTATGTTTTAATGTGCCACCTTGATTCAATTTCAAAGACACATTTCTGCCTTTGCTTACAGAACTAGACAAGACATTATTTTCTATTGTAAACACACCATTGTGCGGAGATACTGTACGTAGGTGTGACACTGGAATAAGTGTGTCACATTACCATTAATTCTAAATGTTGAATATTGTTCAATCGCTAACAAAAACACCAGTTTATCATCATCACCATCATCAGTGAACTCAAAGGGGCTGAAGGTGAAATGCTGTGTTTGTTTTTTCTTTTCAAATGTTCGATATCTCTATCCCTAAAAGAAAAAAAGGATCAATTAAGGGCGGCCATATTTGAACACCTTCACTCTGCTAGCAGAAATACAAGAAATTTTTTTACAACCATTTATCACACAACAAACGTGATGATTTATCTTCTTCTGAAATATCTGGACCCAGAATCTAAAGCTACCTCTGTGTGAGCAACGTTGTGCTGAAATATTCTAATTTCAGGAAAGTTCTGCATCCTCAATTCTGCTGAAATACATCTTTTCTTAAGGAGACATGGTGACATTACATTTAAAGTGAAATTTCTAACATCTTAGACAATGGCGAGCAAACTTTCAACACAGGACTTTGATCAAATATTTGTCAGTTTCAAAATGCCAAACTATTCTGAGTCATGGTATTTTCATGAGACGTGTATTACTTTGCAAAAATATTAGGCAGAACTTTCCTAGTTCCTTTTAAACAGATGATTAGGTAAGTTACACGTCATGTTTTTCTTCACGGTTCTAGCTGCATGTTCTAAAGAGTTTGCTTATTTGCATGGGGTTATTGAATTCCGATCAGTCAAGACCAACATTATCAGCGTGTCAGACAATAGTCTTCCAGCCCTTGTTTCAGTCAGATTTCAGTTCTGTTTTTAACCAGAATGAAATTTAACTTTCTTACAAAGAGGACATCATATATAGACCATCAAACAAAAAAGTAGAAATAGACCAAATACCTGCAGCTTACTGCTCTGGTTCTGTGGAACAAACAAACAAGAGGGACGGGACATTTGAAAGGACACAAAAGAGGATATTTAAACTATCTGACATCTAAACAACATCTAAACCTTATTACGTAGAACATTGAGATCATTTTCCACATGACTGCCCATGCAGACCTGGCTGCGGTGACAGTGCCATCTGTTATCTTCTGTGTGCAGAAGACTGTAGAAGAAATGTTGAAAGATTGCTTATCTGATTTTCAGATTCCTCTGAAATAAAATCTTTGATAAAGCTGAAGTCTATTGTGCAACTATTTGCAAAACACTTACTGGTATGTTAAAGGGTCTTACTGTATCTGCACCAGCCACATTGTAGCAGAGACACACTGAACGGGGCCGCTGATGTGACTGAGATAAGAGGAGTAGCACAATATTACAGAGTAAGAGTATTGATAACCATTAATCTAACACAATTGTAAATGTTTGGAAAATTCACAAATGTGAAGTTTATATGTCAAGAACTAAAATAACAGTTTGCGAGGTTTAAATTACAATTTGCCAAAAGGAGGCAGGTATAAAGACAGGTAGATAGCTGGATCAATGGGTATGAGAGGTACCGGTAGAGGTACCACACGAGGGTATCGGCATGCCAGCGCTCATCTTTGTCATGTACTGAACGGTTTGTTGTCTCTGACATACACCGTCTGTTGTTTGTCTGTAATTGTATGCATGCTCTGGTTGGACCGTTGAACCTTATAACTATTTGGAGTAAATAAAGTTTAAGCCTAAGATTTTATAGATTGATGGATGGTAAGATAATCAGTTATATATATTTATATATTTGATGAATAGATGCGTTTGATAGCTTGATATCTAAAGGGCAGTGTCTTCTTTTTTTTTTTTTTTTTTACCTTTTTTCCAGAATTACAATAAATAGCTGTAAATAGCTGTATATGTTTAGCTAATTATAGTCCTATATATCGGGGTTTGTTTTTTCACTGGTGATATATAAACGTATGCATATTGATATTAATTGTTCTCTTTGTAGGCATATCAACTGCGTGTATTAATGATATCTGACTCACAAAATACACTTTCAAGTCTGAGGACGAGCACATTGCCATCAAACGGGAGCTTCTTGTGTCATGATGCTGCCATGGTTGAATCATGACATCTTGTCTTTACCTATTCATGTTTTTTGGATCCAGCACCCACTGAGGGATGTGCATGGCTTTTTGGATTCTGGATTTTTCAGTGTCGTCTTTTTGGACAAATAGCTTGTGGTGATCCTGGTGAAAAATCTGAAAATGTAAATTAAGATTTATCTACACTGACATGCACGTCGTTGCTGCCATTTGTAACTGTACAGCTTTTTTAAAAACTTTTAACCACATCTTGCATTTTCTGACCCTCCTGTATATTGAACAGTGTGGGGATACAATAAAGCCAAGCTGCTGAGTGCTCTTCCACATTCGAGCCATATGAGGTTTAGAAGATAGAGTTAAATAAGAGCAGAATATCTCTATGCATCCCCTGTGGATACATGCAAATGGAAAAACATGAAGAAAATGTTCCAAGGCCTGACTGTTCCTCTACAGAGCGGCTCACATACTGACGTTGTAATTGCTTTTGCCAAGTTCCCCGACATTAGCATCACAAAGATGCAAGTTTGGCCCCTTTTCCAGCATCGTCATTAGTAGTCCGAACAGAAGCGGTGGACGCAGCCCAAACTCCAAATAAAACAGTCACTCGTTTCTAGCTTTTCCAAAATATCCACTTTAGCCAAACAACAAACTCATCGAAAAAGCACTTTTTACCCTCATTGGCAGAATGTAAGGTCTACATTTGACATATGGGAATCTATGAAACCATTGAAGGAATACAATAACCGGTCATTTACTTCAGTATTCAGGAGGGAGTCACAGCCTCTATACTAACAGTCACGTAGTAAGCGTTCAAGCATACAAAAGTAGAGAAGACTATTTTTGGATTCTTGAACTTTTGAAGAGCTTGAGCTGAGAAGAGCTCTGTTCTCATGGTACTGCGTAAAGATTTGAGGGATGTGTGTGCTCTTTGTGACCTGGGAGTTTATTTGTCTTAAAGAAGGTCAGGTCACTGTGAAGGATTCATGTGGAAAAAGATTTTAGATCAGGATCCCTGTTCTCAAATGCTTGTATTCCTTGATAGTTTGACACCAGTATACATGCTGATAGTTTGGGATTTTTCTGTTCAAGTTGTGTGGTCTTTGATATTATTTAAATGGAATTCAATTTGTTGTGCCTTTAAAGCAAAAGTTACCTCGTGTCCTCTGGATAGGCAACTTATCTCGTAGGAACACTTGGACAGAAAAAAACGTAAAGAATGTAGATAAAGAGTTACTTTAATGACCCTGTCAGAAAATTCGTTTTTGACTCCATCCAGAAATTCTCCATGTAATAAAATACACTGTTTGAAGGGATGATATGGAACAAAATGTAATTTATTTTATAATGGTTAATTCTGTGAGAAGATAACGGTACGCAGTTTGATTTTAAATGTTCACTGAAGTGCGTCGGCAAACATCTGATATCCGATATCTCAAAACCTTTCTTATTTAAAAAATGAGAAAATATCTGTTATGATATATTAAATAATAAATGTTGAAATTAATTTTTTTTTTTTAATGTGGGGAAAAACAAGATCAAAGTGTATTCAGAGTATGGAGAAAAAGATGTGTGTCATGTCTCGTTTTTCACGTCGCAGAAATAAAAAGATAATAAAATACAATGAAAACACAAAAAAACACATCGATTTCTCATGTTTAATGAGCCAACTTGAACACGAGACGTTAGATGGATGACTGAAAAGATTTGATGTCGATACTGATGCTTTGAAGTTTTTCTTTCAGGCAACTTGTAAATTCTTTGTTCTTGTTGTCGATTTGTTCTCCAAAATGTGAAAGATTCAATATTTAGTGATTTCTTAAGTCATTTTGAAAAAGACAAGAGTGAAAGGATGTTATCATGACTGGATAGATAAGGGTTCTATAACCCTTTTAAAGTGACATGTTTGGTATGTTAGAATGTAAGGCATCGAGAAAAGATGCTCAAATCGGCTTGGAATATCTTTGAAGTAATTTTAAAAACTGCACTGCCTCACAAACCTTTGCTTAGTCTTGTGAGTGGATGCATGTGTAACCTACAGGCCCTCTTACCTGTAGCTGGACATCTCTTCAAATATCTTCTCCCGTCCCTCTTTAAAAAGCAGCACGGCCCTGTCCGTCTTATCCAGCAGGTTTTTGACATGGACCCTCAAATATATGGCCTCGTCTCCTCGGGGCACCTGTCCGCCTGCGGCCTTGGAGCCTCTGCAGGGCTCCCAAACCTGCACGAGTAGCTTTGATGTTTCTGAAACCAGATCAGGTAGGTATGGTGGACTGCTCCTCAGACCGAGCCGAGGGTTAGTGCACAGCTCGTGGAGTTTATCCAATCTTTTTAGGGCCTTGTCCACCAGCCGTCGGTCTCCACTTGTAGGGAGCTGAGAGCTGGATTTAGGGCTTCTGGAAGTTCCTGAACCTGCAGCCGCCATCATTTCCTTGGTGACTGTTTGAAAGTGATGTGGCTCAAAATATACCCTTAACTGTCAGGCTATTTGCATGTGTGGGGGCGTTACAATAAATAATAATTGAAAAATCAATTTTTGTATGCGTGAGCAGAAACAGGAGGAGCTATTGTGATAAGCTCAAGTTTTTAAGTGTTTACACTGGTATTTATGGTCTTTCAAGTGATTTCTGTGAGTTCCCAGCTTTATTTGAAAAGCACACATCTTAGCCTCTTCACTCAGCATCCAGTCTTGATCCATATCAATCCATCAGCATCCAACAACGGACAGCATGTTCAGGTACAGCATCACAAAAAAATGCACACAAAGCTGCCAATCCTGTCTGCTCACTTCTTCTCAGTCCTTTTCCAGATCTTCCAAAAAAAAGTCATAAAAAACAAAGTGTGTTAAACACTGGCTGTTAGCAGATTTACTCCACAATAAACACAAGAGGAAACCTTAGGTAAGAGCGAACTGAAAGCAAAGTAAGGGAGTGTTTAAAACGGACTGAACGCCTGAAACTGATTCAACTTTTACCATCCCACTCCTTCCCCTCCTTTCTCTCTCCACAACTACACTTTCAGCCTTTTAGCCCCCATATTAAGCACAATGCTCTGCTTACCAGTATTCATATCAGAAGCACAGCTGTTCCACATCTCAGGGTGAAAGGAGCCGAGCTGAACACAGCGGAAACATGTTCTCTGTCATTGGCTCCCTCCTCTCTGTGTCTCTGTTTTGATGTCACCTTTGCTCTCTCTCTCTCTCTCTCTCTCTCTCTCTCTTTGTTTCTTCTTGGTGCACCCTTTGATTGGTTTCCTGGTTGCAGCCAGCTTAACAGGTTTGTTTTCTCTGCTCTATTGCTCAGGCAGGCAGAGAGGGAGAGGAAGAGAGAGAGAGAGAGAGAGAGAGAGTAAGAATGAGAGAGAGAAAGAGTAAGAATGATAGAGAGAGAGAGAGCGAGAGTAAGAATGAGAGAGAGAGAGAGAGTAAGAATGAGAGAGAGAGAGAGAGAGTGAGAATGAAAGAGAGAGAGAGAGAGAGAGAGAGAGAGAGAGTAAGAATGAGAGAGAGAAAGAGTAAGAATGATAGAGAGAGAGAGAGCGAGAGTAAGAATGAGAGAGAGAGAGAGAGTAAGAATGAGAGAGAGAGAGAGAGAGAGTGAGAATGAAAGAGAGAGAGAGAGAGAGAGAGAGAGAGAGAGTAAGAATGAGAAAGAGAGAGAGAGAGAGAGAGAGAGAGAGAGAGAGAGAGAGGGGTGTGGACCTAAACTAAACACTAACTTAGAAGCATTGTGTAGAACTGGACTAGCAGTTAGTGTTTAGACAGTAAGATTACTAAGAAACAGGTTAGGTTAGAAACAGTAAGTTAGTACTTAGGTCAAACTTTGACTATTAAATTATCATTCAAGATTCAACATTAGTATTTGTCACATGCTCATACAGATGTGAATATAAGATTAAAAAATAAATACATCTTTATCTGACTGGTAATAGAGGACAATGTTTGTGCAATTCTTCTATTTATTTAAAATGTGAACCTGAATGTATCCTGCAAAGTTAGATGGATACCTGAACATTTTGGTCATAATCCTTAGAAAATAGCTTTGGTTATTTAATTACGTTTCCTGTAGCACCATCATCAGGTGGACATTTTTTCATAAAGGCCAATGATATTTAATGTTCAAATACTTAACTACTGAGAAAAAGTTATAATTAGGAAATGTTAGCTAAACATAATGAGGTAAACATTTAATTTACATATGTCTCAGTGGTGGAGTCAGTCATGTCTCAACAGGAAGTTTAAGGGTTCTATGGCATGACAAATGTCTCCCTTTGGTCGATTTACATAGCCTAGTAGCATCTGCCATCATTGTGTGAATGGGGGTGTGAATGTGTAGGTGTGAATGTCTCAATGAGGCATGCCCTCATTTTCAAAGATGTAGAGAGTGGGTTACATCAAAAGAGAATAGCCTACATGTGCACAAACAGAATAAATACAAAGAATGGCAACAACACAATCCAAAACAGTTAAGCCTACATGCCAAGGCAGAGTTGTTTAAAATCATAGTTTAAAATGTTCCCATAGAAACAAGTGTGTTTGAATGTCTGTTGCAAAGAGTTAATTAAAGTAATAATATCAAAAGTTGTCTGAGGGCACTTACATTAAAGAGCATGACAGTAGGCTACTTTTTAAAGATTTAGACTCGGCTAACATGTACTTTGTTATTACACTTTAAGATCTTAACTGTATAAATGTAAATCTGATTTCTCCTCTTCTGTACGGGTCTATTAACTAACTTCAGGTGCCCTCTTTCTTACTTTCTGTCTCCTCCCGTCATCTTGTTTTTAAACAGTCCTGCTGTCACTGGGGTATGTGTTCATGAGCCTTCAGGTAATACTATAACTTTTTAGCGCCATCATCAGGAAAGAATTGTGACTTGCCCAATATTTGTGTTGTGACGAATTACCTGCAAACCGGATGTCAAGACCAATATTAAATATCTATAACTTTTTAGAGAAATAAAAGTGATTGCCCACTAGCTGCCAGTTAACTGAAGCTCGCACCCTTTAGCCTACTTGGCAAAAAGGAAGACAAAATAACACCAATAAAACCTTTATTTCATCCAGATGCTCCATACTTTTAATAACTGAGTTGACTGAATAAATAACAGTGTAGGCTATGTGGTATAGTTTTACATATTTTAGAGCTTGTTGCCTATAAGGCGATACTGAATGATTTTAATGAATGATCTATTTATTATTACCCTGAGTATAAGAATACATTTCTAATGAATATCCGTAGTAGGTAGGCTACTGTATTGGCACCAAACATCTCATGCTCTTTATGAGCAGCTCATGGTAAGCAGCACCAACACTTCTTTTCTCCACAAGAGGGAGACATTAACTCATTCACTGCCCGGTCAGGTTAGTGTTATTACTGAAATACAGTATTATCAGCCCACAGCTACGGTACACTATTTAATCTCAAATTTTATCCTCATTTGTCTTAACCGAAGGGCCCACTTATCCTATTAGAATAGTTTCAAATCTTAAAACTACGAAAATGTTGCACGTTTTTCCTGTGTTGGTAATGCTTCAAAAACAGTCCCCAACACGTGCTGGAGATGACACATGTCAGATCCATCTATTGAGCGGCCAATCTGAGAGCACTTGTTTGCACTGTAGGCCAATTTCACAAATGTATTTCTTTCAGATATTGTTGCATCTGATCTTTGAAACGTTTGAAAGTTTGGTTGCAGCTTTTCTCTTCTGGCACAAGGGGTCCTCATTTCATTGGTTTGCATCTGTCTACCGTGACTTGTGAGATCTGCCACTACTTTGCATTTTATCATGCAGCATTGTCTTAAAAAATCAGACTCTAAATATTGAGGTGTTATTAGGTGTATTTTGTTTTCTTACATATGTGTGCTCTTATACATCATTTATTGTCTCTTTTATTATAAACCCTGTAAAGTGAATGTGCATAGGATGGTCGTGTAAGATGGAGGCCAATGTGTTTCTAAAAACATGATATCAAATGTCAGAGGAGATCATAATGGTTGAGTGCATTGACAGCTGCAGATTGTTTGTGTGTGGTGTAGGGTCTTTTAGGGACTTTAGACATCAAGTTTGACTTTCTGTTGCCAGTGCCACACTTCAGTGGAAAGAGGAAAGTCCCAAATTGACCCTGGTAATGAGAGCCTGTCTGAGGGCGGAGTAGGTTAGGATTTACCACAGAGAGATGTGGGGTGATTTTTGTGTGAGTGTGCATGCATATGCACATTAATGGTTTGTGTTTGGCTATGACCAGGTAACTTGCCCATATACAGAGCAGCTGTGACATTGCACCAACTGTCGGTCAGTTGTGTTGGCTACAAGGTATCTCCTGTCTGATTTTCTCCTGTCTCTCCTTAGAATAGCTGTGAGGATGAGCATATATGCTCCTCACAGCTATTCTAGAATCTGCAGCATGCTGACATATCATCAATTTGTGACAACAGATGAACTCAAACAACAATGATCCGGGACGCTAATGGCCTTGTGGTTAAGTCACACCCCATTTATGAGGAAGCTATAGTCCTCAAAGCGGGCGGCCCAGGTTCAAGTACGATCTGGGTCCTTTCTGGCATGCCATTCCCAACTCTCTCTCATGGTTTCCTACTCTTTCTACTGTCCTTTCCAATAAAGACAAAAAAAAAAAACACCAGTGATCTGACTGACATGCGCATATGATGTACTGCATCTTGCTAAATCCACATCCTGCAAGCACAAGGATGCTGAACAGTCTACAATATACACTGTTCATATACATGTACTGTACATAAATTCAAAAGTAAATAGTTTTGGGAGTTTGGGAGTACAGCATACCACAAGGTTGTGATTTGTACTGTTAGTTTTATGCGCAATATTGCCTGCTCGTGATGAGATCAGCAAAAGTAGAACATCTTTAAAACTTTGTTTTGACTGAAGTGTAAATAAAAAAACATGTCAGCTGACCTGAGCCAAAGCAACATGTGATCAAAGTTACACACAAAAATCCCTTACATAATTTAGAGCCTACTGAAACCCTGAAAATTAAGTTAAACTTCTTAAGCCTTAGTATTTGTGTTATATTTTTTCAACGATATTTTTCAATGAAGTGGGACAGTCTATGCATGGGACAGGAAAGAAATATACTCTATAAAGGGACCACAGTGATTGTTATTCGGCTGCACTTTTAGCTGCAAAAAGGCTTGGTTCCCTTCAGTCTGAACCTTTAGCTATTCTATTTATGCTGTATAAAAATATGCCCTATATGCAAGTTTGAAAATAGCAACAATTGTGAAGTTTCATGCTAAGTCTTTTGACAAGAGTGGGCATTTCACAGCCAGGGTGACGTAAGACAAAGAAAGTAACAACGCACAAAATGCATGCTCTTGTGAACAACTGTAGCTTTATTCAAATTGGCGATGATACACTGTAAACGTGAATTGAAAGCCCAGATTTCGCACGATGTGTGTTGGACCTGTCGTCACATTTTACGCCGCAATCTGCCAAGAGCAACAAAACCGACAAAAGCATCGATCCGTCTTTCCTCTTCAGACTTCTTGAGAAATTCAGCTGACAATCAGATGTTTTGAAGTTGTATGTAAATTAGGCAGATGTCAAAGTAGGAAATGCAGAAAAATTAACGTGAATTGAGAGCCGTGTTTTCTTTTCTCTCTCTCTCTCTCTCTCTCGCTCACTGCTGGGTATAATTTGTTTCGTTTTTAAAGGGAAAGCACCGCCAATTTAAGAGCAGATGAGCACTGCCGCAGCTCTGCACTGTACCTGTAGTTAGGTGCGCTGGGATATACACATTATCTACACTTATATTGGCTCTTATCTTAAAATAGAACTGCGTTGTGAGTCTGAACTAGGACGCTTATCTGAAATACACCAGGGACACAAAAGTAAACCTAGTGATGATTTGAATGCGACCAGTTAGGTTACATTGGGATGGGAATTGCGCACAGTTGGTCACTTTGGATGGAGTGTCATTGAACGCCGAGAAGTTGTCACACACCTGAAACTACTTTAATCCAAGAGCGCTTTGCCCCCGGTTGATGCCGAGGATCATGACAATGAATGGTGACCAGCAGTCGGTTGCCGCGGCGCCGCTGGATCTGCGCACCACTTACCGAGAGCGTGGGAGCACCGGGGCGAGGAGTCCGGACTGGAAAGGTCGCATTAGGGACGCCCGGGTGACAAGCGGCTCACCTGCACCTCCTGCGTGCACAGAGACGGACAGTTTGCTGACAGCACACTGTCCAACAGTCAGAGGCGCACAGGGTTCAAAAAACAGTGTTGTTCGAAAGCGGCCAGCGGACGATTCTTCCTTAAGGCTTCCCTTTAGGAAACGCCCGATTCCCGTCGAGCCGGAGACCCAAATCAAGTCACCGGAGACCCAAACCAAGTCACCGGCTCCTGCAGCAAAAGGGGACCAATTCTCTTCAGCGTTCCAGACGGACTTCACATCCCAGGTCTGTCCTTTGGAAAGAGTCGCGGAGGGAAGCATGATCAGTGCAAGACCAATATCTCCCAGACGGGTCGAGGAGGCACGACAGAGTCCTGATGGATATCCTATTCGCTTTTTGCACCAATTTGATTACAGTAAGCCTTGATTTACAGCACTGAGCCATATTATTATTAACATATTTTTTTCTTGATCCCCCTTATTCTCAATTAAGCCTATATGAATATGTTCTGATCTTGAAATGTAATTAAATGTCTATAGTGTGCATTCTTTAATGGAAAAATCATCTTCTTTTTGACATTTAAGGATCTCTGTACAGTGTTACATTGTAATATTGAGACAGTTCAGCTTTTAACATTGAGCGTGTGCATCCAGGAGCTTTTAAAGTTAATTTTATAATCATCACACTATGGCAATGTTGTTTGTTTTTTTGGAAAACTGCACTCATGTATTTTATGTCCCTATTGTGTCATAGTTAAAGGACATTTAAGGGTGTTGATGCATCCGCTTTTTTGAATCAAAGAGCAAATTGTCCAGTCAGCACTTCTGCAGCTATTATAAGTCAGTGTTTAACACTGAACATTATAGCTGATGGTTCATCTTATAATTGAAAACTATGCACACTCATGCAGGCACAGCTGCACACTTCCTCATTACATTTTTATGTACTGCCATCATTCTAATGTCTTTTCTTCATTTTTGCCTCCGACCTTGAGCTTCATGTCTCTCACTGTCTCTCTTTCTGTGTTATTCATGTCAAGGTCCCTTCCCAGTCTACTTGCCCCCTGTCCCAGAGCCGAGCCATCCTGTCGCCCTCCAAACTGAAAATCTGCTCTCTGGTATCGCTCTGGCTACACGTCAAGATGAAGATGGAGACACGTATGTTGATGCTTTTAAAGCGAAGTTAGGTCGTCTTTTCCTGGTGTAAAAGTGAATCACGCACACAGCATATCTGTTTCTCCATCACATACACCCAAGTCACTGATGCATATACTTAAGTCATTATGCATGCACCTCTTGCATTTCATCACGCTACAGTCAGACGGCTGTGTTGAGTTAAAACTGGGCACAACTCACAGATCTCAAATCTCACCTCACACAATACATATCTATTTACGAGCGCTCCAGCAGACTGGGAGGATTACTTGTGTCTTTGTTTAGAGTAATCAAAGATATCTCATATCTTCACCTGCAGAAATGAAAAGTTTGCTCTAGACTAGACTGCTGACAATGAGTACAACAAAAGTTCAGTTCAATCTAAATACATGCATGTCAGTGCACTTGTCAGTTACAAACCTGCCAAAAATGGGAGGTTTGACTGCTAAAAATGTGAAAGGCTTTGGAGGTAGGACAACTAGATTATTATTATTTTTGTTCTTATGGGTAATGTTTACTTAGAGGACATAAAACACGAATTGCCGTACTTTGATGCCCTCTTGGGGGGAAGTCATGGAAAATGTGTTTTTACTATCATAGAAACAAAATGTTGGTGCAAATACTGAGAAACAGAAATCAGATTCAAACTAATCTCAACCTCAAGCATTAGTTAAACATGCAGATGATATCAAATATGACTATTAGGGCCCAAAAGGTCCACACAACATATCAGCTTCAGTTTTTTTTAATCAACTATCAAACTTACCTTTAAATATTTTGACGTGGTGTTCAGTGGTTCATGTATCTGTTATGTCTGCCTCTAACACTGCCGTGTACAAATTGTCTTCCATCCCAGATATTTTGATTTGAATCAGAAGGAAATTGAAATGTCTCAGCATGCCTTAAAACAGCAAGCCAGCCAACACTTCCAAGACCAAGAAACTGAAGCACATAGGTTAAATTAATATACTATATTATTTATATTCACTCCTGAGATATTATTTGTAGTTTTGTTTTGAAGGCTTTGCATGGCCAAGTCTCATAAGTCTTACTTGAAAACAATTGATTGTGGTCGGCACATCACTTCTTGACACGTCGTTAATTAATGTCGCTTTTGCCATTAAAAGTGAAACTAGAGTTGTGTGAAAATCAAGTAGACACAAGCGATTCAATTGGATGGACCCAAACAACACCAGTCCTAACCAGTGACAGTTTGACCTCAGTAACTAAGCTGTTAGCATTGCACAACCTGGATGTGGTTTGTGAGATGTCTGCATCATCTCAGTTTATTTGTTATGGTCTCTGTGAGTCACCTGCTTCTACATATTGAGCAGGTACAGTCAGTACCCCTCTAGTAGCAAACCAAATTATTTACTGCTCTTTCACTTCCTATAAAGGAATCTGGTTTATTTTAGATCAGGAATGATTCACCGTGTGGCGATGGAGACTTGCTCTGCACATGTGCTGTATTTGTTTGAATGTGTGCATTAAACAACCAATGCATTTAAGCTAGCCAGCCCCTCATGGCCCTGTGCACAAGACATTTCTTTAGATCACATGAATGCAAATATTAAACTTTTAACGCATGGCTACTTTACTTTGTGTAAAGGTTTAACACCCACCCACACACAAATTTTAAATGTCAAAGAGATACAATAACACACACACACACACACACACACACACACACACACACACACACACACACACACACACACACACACACACACACACACACACACTCTCTGTCTCTCTCTCTCTCTAACACACAGTCATGTGACTAAAAACAAAGCATGTCCAAGAATTATAGGGTGCTTTGATGTGGAAGTTTCAGAAAGTATCAGCATCATTTGCATGTATTGGAAACAAACCCGTGATGACCAACATTTAGTGGAGCCGTAAGTCACGTGACAAGTCACAGCTGCTCACTGTCAAATATCTGCTTCAGAGACTCTTTATCTCCAAGATGAGGCTTTTGTCAAGGAATAGAGGCAATGCATTGAGACCAATGCTGTCTATGTTGTCTCTCAGGATAGGAAGCATAAAAACGATAACTTCTCCATATACTTCATAGAAATAGGTCTATGTATGTTTCCTATAATGGCTTGTAACCTGTTTTAATTTTATTGCTATCTAAACAAACAGAGCAGACACAGAGGCTAAATGAAAAATTAATATGTACATTATTTTAATAGCAGTGAGATAATGCTCCACATTGTGATAACTAAACTAAACTCTTTCTCCATTGTAATGCAACTGAGCTATTGGCTTGCTCGTGTAGTACCTACTTTGAGCTTTGCGGTTGTTTAAATCTTTGTGTGAATTCTGCAGAAAGAAAGAAGAAAGAGAAACTTTCATAGCCCACCCGTCCTTACACACAGTCTGTACGTAACCGAGTGTGTGTGTGTGTGTGTGTGTGTGTGTGTGTGTGTGTGTTCCTGTGCATAATGTGAGTGATGGCGTGTTCCTCTTACGTCAATTAGGGCGTTCATCTTCTGTTCTCACCGCTTCTGAGCCCCTTAGTTTCGGGAAAACCAGTGAGTGCTCAGTTTTTAAACATTGATTGTGGTTTTTCTCAGGTGCCTCTGTCTCTCTCTCTTTTCTTCTCAGTGTTTTTAAATGAATGGGCTCGAAAAACCCAAACATCCGCTCCTCACTTCCTCATTTATCGCTTTTTCTCTATCAGCTTGATCTTTTTCTCTCTCTCTTCGTTTCTCTGTTGTGTCACTGGCTTACCAACACCGTCATTTATACGTGTTATGTGCAGATGTCTTGATGCGCTTATAGCTCATGAATTTCTACATGCTTCTCGTCAGTTGAAGGATGTGCACTTAAACTCCATGTTACTCAAACTACTGTTTCTGAAACACGCATTGCTAAATTAAGACTTAAAGTTAAGCACAGTTGGCCTTTGATTCTCGACATGAGCACATGGCTACAGAACTCTATGCTTACATCAGTAGAGTAACAAACAATTACATGCTGCATATACAACAGTTAGGTCAGACTAAGTTGAATTGACAAAAGGAATCACGTGCTATTATTAATCACAACAGCACTGGGACTTTTTAAAATCATGTTTGTGGCCTTTATTAGATAGGACAGATGGATAGAGACAAGGAATGCTGGGTGGAGAGATTAGGGAATGACATGCAGCAAAGGGCAGAGGTCGGATTCGAACCCACGGCCTCTGCGTTGAGGACTATAGTCTCCGTTCATGGGGGAGCGGGGGCGACAAAATCCCAGCCACTCGTCCTCTTCACTACATGTGTCCCTTTCTTATTTCACTGGTTGTGTGTTAAATGTTATCATACGTATAACTGTCAATTAAACATAGTGAATGGTATGCTGAAACACAAATTACCAAAGAGTGCAGGAACGTTAGTGTGTCACTTGGTAACAGTCAGGTCCCCAGTCAAGATGCAGAACTACTTATAAGGCAAATTTAACATTTGAATGAACACAAATGATCTGTTGTAGCTCGGCTATTTACTTGTATATACAGTATATGTCCATGTAGAACTGTTGTCTCGATGCAAAATCATGATCAAAGTTTTGTGGTTAAGCCACTGGCTACATCTGGCTGTGTTATCTATGACATTTTTCCTGTGGCCTCGTTTTTTGAATGAAACAAACACGTTCGGATATACAATATATAATTACTCTCTCTTTTGTGATATGGCTTAATTTAAGCAGGTGTGATCTTTACTATGTTCAACATCTTAGTTTAGCGTGTTAGCATGCTAATATTTGCTAAAGGGCACTAAACATAAAGTGCAAGCAGGGTGGTTAAATGTTTTTTATTTGGTAAAGCAAAGTATTTACCTAAGCTTCAATTGTGGCTTGATGTTGAAGCCCCTGAGAACTTTTGTGTCCGGCAAATTTCGGTGCTCCCAGTAGCCAAACTAGTACATTTCATCTCTTTGCTGATCATGCCATGGACATGCATGAGAAGTATTTTGTGACAGAAACATCTCATCCTGTTTTCTTTAAAGGCTTTATATGCGATTTTTCACACTTAAATGTAGTAGAAATCAAGTATATCCTCTGAAAATAACTCTCTGAGTCATGACTGTCTACAATGAGTGTAACACCCGAGTCCCGCTTGTTTACATCGCCAGGACGGCCGGCTGGCACGGTCATTTTGGGTTAAATTCACATGCAGTGTGAAGATACGAGCATAATAAAGATCGCTAGCATTAGCATGCTAACACAACAATGCAGCACGAGTTGTTTGGGTTTCATGCTGGTGCTCAAGGGCGACGTCTTCTGGATCAAAAAAATCGCATAGTAAGCCTCAAATGCATCACTCACTGTTTAAGCAGGGTGCTGTTAATCGCCTCATCTGACTCCTACCCAGTGGCAGCGTTCACAGGCATGAAAAAAAAAAAACAGAAATAATTTATTTTCTAGCTTATTTTTACTCCTGTATTTGGAGGTCATATTAAAGCATCTGTATTAATATCAGTGTTTTTTATGAACAGCTACAAATTCCTCACTGAAGCTTTAATTAAAAAAATTTACTCTGGGAGAGAATCATGTGTTGAGCAAAGTCTATGCCAGTCCTTTCTAAGGCTGTGCAGAAATGTTTTTAAAACTACAAAAGTCGACCTGATGGTGGCGCTGGAGAATAGGTCAGGGGATCTCAAAATCAATTCGGACTAATTCTGGGGGCACAAATGACCAAATTTGTATCCAACCAACCAATTCGAGCACCTCTGACACGTGCTTTGCTAACAGGGCTTGACATTAATTTTGTTGTTCACCATCCACTGTGGCTAGCGGTTTTCTAAAGTTACTAGCGCCTCAGCATTCTAAGTAAACTTGAAACCTTTTAAATGTAAATGACCACTGTACATACCCAAATCAAGACTGCATAGAATTTATAACCTCCTCCTCTTTCTCAGTTTTTCTCTTGTGTGTGGTCTGCTCTCCTGGTGTAACATAGCTCCTCCGGGTCCACCATGTTCTCCACAGGAACTACAGTGCCGTTGTAGTATTTCTCACAGGAGTTGTAGTGTTGTAGTGTCACATTGCAGTTTGATTATTATTTCAGATGACCTTTCAGACGACTACAAAAAAAATAAAAAATCAGCTTGCCAAAGTCGCCAGTGGGAGTGTTGCACACCACTGCTGAAATCCACACACATTTGCTGGGTTGGCAGGTGTTAATGTCAAGCCCTGTCTGCTACCATCCAACAAGGGTTGGCAGTGTGTGAGATAATGAACATGGACCATTGCTTAATGACATTGTGTATTTGCTGTGATTTAAATTGTATTTGTATCTGTGGCTGCTTAGGTTTGCTTGCACAAACATACATGTGATACATGATACATGTTAATCATGAAAATCTATACCACATTATTCATTTTGATAAGCCTAGCACACAATGCCATTGGCTTTTAGCCGTCATTTCATGGAATTTGGTGTGTGTCTGCTTCTCTTGTTTATTATTCCAACACACAGTCACTTCACTACTTTTCTCAGCTGGTCCTCAGACCACAGGACATATCAGGTTTTATACCCTCTCTCCCCAGACAAGATAAGATAACACACTCATCTCTTTTCTCACTCTCTCAAACATATGTACACACTTACATTAGATCTCTCTGTGTTACTGCGGCGAGTGCGGGATTCTGTCTGCGTCAGTACGCTGTGCTTGGGGTTATCTGGGGCTGTGGTCTGCCCCACTTCCAGGAACAAGAAACAGTTTTGTTTCATCTTAAGAGAAAAAGAGAGAGATGGATACATAATTAAAATAGTGTAAAACAGAGACAATGTCTCAGTAGGACAATAAAAAGTGCCATGCTGATATAGTAGTTGAGCTCAGTGTTTAAAAGAGATGAGTTCTAATGTTTTGTTTTCAGGTTAAAAAAACTACAGCACATGCAGCATCTAATGTTCTGCATATAAGCATTTAAACTTTACCAGGACTCACAGTTATACAATTCCTAAGTGAGCCATATCTGAACAGCCAGCAAATGTGTTGGACAGCAGAAGCATGATTGGTCACTCCAGTAACTGTACAATATATTGTTAGAGTTCTGCAGGGGCTTTTCATGGGAAGCTAATAGCTTGTACAGTAAATATGTTGATACAGATTTTTTTTCAGTTACAGTAACAGTGACCAGCTGAGGAAAGACCCACTGCACTAAATCTGTTCCAATGCACAGTTCTGCTTTTTTTTAACGTCAGGAGTAGGTCATCTGATTTTTCTATTGCAGTGGCAGTTCTAACCTGCTCTTGCAAATAAATTTGAGCAAAATTTTGAATCAGAGTTGGATATGTTTGTTAATGCATTTTGCAAAAGGAAAAAAAATGTATGCACACATACATGCACAGTTTATTTCGGTTTTTAAAAAAAATCATATACGCTGATATCAGTAGAGCAATTTCTTTGGAGCCGCCAGGTGTAGGTTGGCATATTCATATGCTTGGGTTTAACAGACCACAGCTTTATTCTGTTCATACTCACCTTTATCAAGTTTAATGTTGAAGAATCTGAATGAGGGATTTGAGTGTTTCGTTTATAAACTGTTTACCTTAAATATGTTTTATAGATGAATCGATAGATTAGAGTTGATTAATGGGATACTATAGATAGATTGATATGCTTCATACATACAAAGTTTTGCAAATAACCATTTAGTTGAACCACACACCAGTTTAAATTGATTGTGCAGGAAAGTCGTGTTCATGTGCAATAGTTGGACTTAGCACTTTACGTCAGAGAGTTTATCTTTTATCAAGGAGGTCTTCTATCTATCATCATTCAACAGGAAATAACAGCTGTTAATGACTCCATGTCAGTGGGACACATCTCTCAGAAGGAAGTGTTGCAAGTACTTTTGTCATTGTGCGAATTATCTTCTCACCTCAAATTCTGTCTAAGGTAACTCTTAACTTCTCAAGAAATGTCCCTGTTTCCTGTCTCAGGGCTGTACTCTTTGTCTGCTTATGACTTCTCCTTTGGATGAACCTGGCTCAGAGTACCTACAGAAAGCCCCTTTGAAACCATACAGCTTCATGGCTGGATTTCACAGCAAGATAAAGAATGCTGCCATTGTTACTGACAACAGGAAGTGACATAAAAGACGCCTGGCTCTTACTGGAAGCCACGACTAATGACAGAATGAAAATAAGAAAATGTGAAAAATAAAAAAAATGGCCTTACTCCTTTCTACACATGCTACACCTCCCCCCTTGCTAAGTTTTTTGCTTTTCCCTGTCCTAAACTTTGGCCTGTGTTTGTTCTTTCACTTTAGGTACAAACCTCAGATAGTGGTTTCCCCTTTAGTCTTGATAAGTGTGTGATAAGGGTGGTGTGAGTCATGCCTCTACATCTGTGGAGCTCCTTGGTACAACTGTCACTTGGATCATTTACGTCTGACGATCAAATAGACCTCTCAGCTTCCCATCACAAGAAACTCGTCGAAGGCTATAGAGCTGCTCGTTAATTGCATTTGTCTCTGTTATACAGTCCTTATGCTAAGCTACGCTGTAACAGGCATTTGGCCGTAGACGTGTCTTATCGGACTGAATTCTTGAAAAGACAACACAGTAAAAACTGGATCAGAAACTATCGAGTGCAGTGACTTGTAACAAACATGAAACAAATGCCTAGGCCCTCAATAATGCATGCCTTCATGTCTTATAATTCACATTGGTGAGTTCATTAAAGAATAAACTTTCGATACAGTTTCTGTTAAGAAAATAAGCTATAGGGACCAAAATATGACATTCAGGATCAGAGCGAAGAATGTTCAGATCCACTTAAAGTTTAATGCATATAAAAGATTGGCGCCAACAACACGTTTCACATCGCGGCTATCCCACGTTTGCCATCACTCGATTGGCGTCGGGTGTGGGCACTTTGATTATTTACAATATTAGATCAAACAAATGAAACAAACACTCAAGGACTCTCCTAACAAAGTCAAAATATAAATTTCAGTATATCATAGTCGATATATTTACACTACACACACACACACACACACACACACACACACACACACACACACACACACACACACACACACTACGAATACTAAAAAAAACCCAAATATATTTCATTTTTGTATCCTGTTTAAAAGTTGGGCATTTTAATAATGGGGGTCTGGTGGGACTGACTAGCTTCTGGAGCTTTAAGTGGTCATTGAAGAAACTTGCACTTTGCTCTTCAGTGGTTTCAGGCCCAGACATTACTGCTAGTTATATACTGTTTCTTTATCATTACAGAGCTCTCCATATAGCTGTTGTGCAGGGGGAGCAGGCTATCGTCTGCAAGCTGATCCAACTTCTGCTGTTGGCTCGCAGACCCCTAGATATCTACAACAACCTCTGGCAGGTAAGACAAACACACTTTTCTGTGCTTCTATTTGATGAAATGCAGGTTTCATTTCTATAGACTGACATTTGGATCCAAACTTGTCTTCCTTTCCATCTGGCAGCCATCAAATCAAGTGAAGGATTTATGAATTCCTCAGCGTTGGTCAATCAGAGACAAACAGAGAATAGAAGTCAATGGGGGACTTCTGCCCCGCCAACCACAACATGTAAAACACATTCCCCTGCTTCACCCTTCTGATAACAGTAACATGGAAAAGAATGAAAGAGGAAGTGCCTTGGTTTCCTCCTCGCCTTGTGCTGCGTTATCACACACTCTTACAGTCATGGTGGCTGATGGTAATGCAGTGGAATTCACCCTTCCTGTTTCTCCACCTGTACTTGCCACAAGCTAAAGCCACACACATGCTGGGAAGGATTAAATGTGTTTTCAAACATTCTGTTTAATCTGTACACCTTTTTTTATTTCGTTTTGCTGAGTGCACAAATAGAAGAGAGAGCGGCGATGACAAAGCAGAGAAGAATGTGACTCTGATGAACTCTCATGAACACTGAACTGGTGTCTCATGGCATGGCCGTTAACCTAAAGCACATGAACCAGCAGATGACATGACATAAATTGCAAAAATTTAATTTATTTCCTACATATAAAAGTTTGACTGACACTTTTTCTCCAGGGAATCGTTATAATTATAAATATTACTGGAATGCTGGACCCACTGAACTTCCATGATGCTCACTCTTGAACTTCCTTCTTCTAAAAAAAGGGAAAATACAGTAAACTTCACTAGAATGAGCACATGAAAGATTCTTTGAGTGTTACCCAATCCAGGGCTGTCCCAACAACTGGCCTTAAGCCATGCCCTTCCACGTTGTTTTCCACTCTGTTGTCTCCAGCTGCTTGCCCTCCTGCTGTGCATCCTGCCAGCTTTTTTGTCTTTCATCCTTCAGCAGAGAAAGCACCTGAGCCCTGTAGCGCTGCAGTTCTCAAGGCTGGGGTTTCACACCACACAGGACACCACGGGCTTACTTACCAGAAATAACGCTGGCGCTATCATCGCTTGTTGTCTTTCCTCATCGCTGAGGCTTGACAGCAAAGGTTTTGTGATATCCTGTGTGTGAAGATGCACGCACGCACGCGACACATCCACAGACTGCTTTTTTTTCACACACTCAGATATATCATGCCATATGCAGTTATAAACTAAAAAGGGAGATTTTCTGGCACAGGTCCATTTACAGTCATTTGCCTACCATATAGTGTGGTAGGCATAAAGCACAACTAATTTAAGAGATGGTAGGGAACTTTTGATTCTTTTAAATATGAAGTTTATCAGAAAGACCTGAACACTCTTTCTGGCACTGTCCAACTTCCCATAGACACAGAAGACTTGAATACAGCTTTTCCAATATTGATGACAAATCCTGAGTTTCTGTGGTTTTACATTTGGAACTTTTTGACAGAGTGTTACTATCAGTACCGTAACTGAACGATAGTGCAAATGACAGTGCTCAGTTTGTGTTCCCTGAACTACGATGATGGTAGAGAGACATGTGTTTGATACTCCCACACTGGTCATGCTGTCAGTGCGGCTGCACAAGCACACACTTTAGTAGCTGCCTGTTCTTGCCTGTTTGTTGTGTAGTGTGTGTGACACTAGGTGGGGTTTGGGCCCCAGTCCACACGTTAAACATGCACACATGTACAAGTGCTTTAAGAGAAAGCCATCAACTTAAATGAATCAACTTAAATCCAGAATGTAGAGCTGTACTAATTCACTAATTCAGCTTCTTGAAAAAATGTTACTGTAGAAATTAGTTCTTTTAATTTGTTATGCATGCAGGAGTCATGCTTTTTATTTCATTTTTTATTGTGTGTGCCCTCTGTTCACATGAGTGAGATGTCTGTGTGATTGTGTGTGCTTAATATCCTTGTTCCGAGAAGTCACATGACCCCCCGCCCCCCCCCCCCCCCCCCCCCCCCCCCCCCCTTTGCTTTAGGCTGTTTCTCAACATACCTTGCTGAGGTTCAGAGGGTAGTTTACAGGGACTTTCCCTTCCTGCTCGACACTCTCTCTCGCTCTCTCTCTGTGTTTCTCTCTCTGTCTCGCGTTTTCTCACTTCTGTCTCTTTTTTTCATAACTCTTGCTGCGTATATCTAAGGAGGATTTTGGGTTCTTTTCTCCTTTGCATAACTGATGAAGTGACTGATGCTATCAGTTTAACTGTCAACAACTTTGACGTGAGAGCGTGTGATCTTGGTGTGTGCAACAGGATGAGCTTAACTCAGCATTGTTCACAACAGAAGAGCAGTCTATCTTGTAGTGTTGTCTTCCATCTCTCTTTGTGTTTGGCACTGCCTACGGCCCGGGGCTGTTCTTCCTACCCGTAAACCTCCTCTCTCATCTTTTCACCATGTTGATCTGCTCATTTTGCAGGAATGCAAGTGTGTGAGGACAGACCCAGGGGAAAGAGAAGGGATTTTCCCTTGTTATCCCGTCTTTCCCCTGGACTCCCCTCTGCCGCTTCCGTTTCTTCCTCATTCCTCTGTCTCTCCACCGCTACCCCCTTAATCCCTTCCTCTTATCAGTGCTGGATTTTTTTTTTTAGTCACTCTGAAATCTTTTACAGGAACCCACTGCTGGACTCTGCCAACTCTGACTGGTCCATTTTGGATCCTTAAAAGGCCTTTGTGTGGACGTCATTTAATCACTTTCATTGGTTTCATTATTGCTGTGTGGTTAGAAAAGTAGGAAAGGCATTTTGTTAAAAAATGAACTCTGATTATAGGAAGTTCAAGAGCGTACATTTCTCAGAGGATTGTATATATAGTGTGTGTGTGTGTGTGTGTGTGTGTGTGTGTGTGTGTGTGTCCTTGTGCAATTATGTTTTATCTGTGAGTGTGTGAGTCACAGGATTCAGGGAAACAGGAGCTGAAGGGAGGAACACAGGCATTGACACACTTGTGGAATTCCACTACAACGCTCTCCCACTGCTAGACTACTTTTTTTAATGGTCTTTACTGGAACAAACCTCCAGCCTGCACACACACACACACACACACACACACACACACACACACACACACACACACACACACAGTACTATCACAGCAAAATTGAAACTTGGGGTTCCTGATTGCTGCTTTTATTGTGTAATTTAAAAAAGAAGCTAAAGATTCCAGATTAAAGGACTTCCTTTATCACTTGACGTAAGCATTGTTTTTATTTTAACAGCAGGTTTTCTGTGCCCTCCCTGGCCACAGTTGACATAATTATCAACAGGATGATACATGCTTACCTCACCCAGAGGAACATCCTAGATTGCTCAAGTGATTTCATTCAGCACTTCCAGGAAAGCACCTGGTGTACTGTGTGTAATTTTTTGTTTTTCCTGCAGACTGTTTGTGTGTCCAAACGGGTTTGTCCTCATTTTGGATAAATCACACAGTCTCATGCTGGACTTGTCTCTGTTGTCTGTGTTTACATACAGTGTTTGTTACATGGTGCAAAGGTCTCCTCCATGACCGTCACTTTGATTTGATTTCTGACAACTATGTATCTTAGGCAGTGTGTAAGTGCACGTGTGTGTTTAGTGTGTTTGTTTTACACGGGAACTGACATCTAATACCTGTGACGGTATGTCATGGTCTTGTGATGTGTTATAAAAACGAATCTTGCCAGACAGAGTTCCTTGTTGGAACTCCCTTACGGCCATTGTTTTATTGTGTATCTGACCTTTAACCTGTATAACAGGTTGGACATGATGGGAGGCGTTTACTCGAAATTGTAGCGTTCTTCCTTCAAACTCAATATAAGAAATGTGGGGGTTTTAAGATTTTGTGATATACCTTTTATCATGTCCTGTCTGGTGTTCCTTAATGACATTTAAAAAAAAAACCTTAAATAACAGTTTGAATTGTTGGAAACTATGCTTATTTGCCGAGTGCTCTTCAGGTCTGCATGGTGAATATGAAAACACCATAACAGTTCCAAAGTCCGTGCAAAGTCTTCAACCAACAGACATTAGTGGAAACAGACGTTTTCATTTCAATCACAAGAAATCAAATAAGAGTATCTTTTTCAAATGTTAAATATTAATTTGATGGACTTGCAGAAATAGCCTAAAGGGTATGGACCAAATTGATAGATATATTGGCAATCTGGGATTTCCACTATTTGATTAGAACATGTAGTCAGAATAATGAGACTAAGATGGATACTTATTTAGAAGTAATGTCATCTTTAGAGGACAAGACCTCTATCTCTTATTTAAAAAAAAAAAAAAAAAAGAATAATGTCCGTGAGGACGGCAGAGAATGGGAGCATTGTCCAGCATTAGTGGAGGGTTCACACTCTCTTAATGCAACCTTGTGTATGCTGCAGTGTGAAAGATAAAATCTATTTTGACACTGAATATCGCCCTCAAGTTTTGAGGATACACTGGTTTGTCTTAACTGTCATCTTTGCTTTCATCCTCCCTCTTAGACGCCCCTTCATCTGGCAGTGATAACCCAGCAGGCAAACATGGTGGAGACTCTGTTGAGTGGAGGGGCTGACCCTGCCGCCTTGGACCGCAACGGCCAAACAGCTCTCCACCTCTGCTGCGAATACAACCAGCGAGACTGTCTGTCTGTTGTGCTCTCCCGCTCCTCATCCTCCACATGCCTGGAGATCAGAAACTTTGAGGGTAAGATATGGTGCACTCTTTGGTGTATATTATGTGCAAGATGTCCTTGACAAAAAAAAAAAAGGTTGAGGATGACTCATGAGCTCTTTTTATTAGGTTGTTAACTCTGACAAAGCCTTGTGATTGCTTGTGACCATTTCCTCCTCAGTAATTCCCCTGGTGTTCTTTAATGAAAACATGCAAAGTCATCATTAAACTAAGAGTAGTTGATACATTTGGAAACATGTTTTGCAGCTTATTGGAAAATAAAAATAAAAAATGTTGTGGTCACAGATGAGAGATGACTTTTTTATCCATTGTGTTTGCAATCAAGATTACATCTCAGTATTGAAGACAATTTCTTCGGACACAATTTACTGGTCACATAACAACAATCACTAACTTACTGGTGTTGCTTCTATAATTTGTTTTTATAGTGGGGGGGTGGTGGGGAGGTTATGTAGAATGATAACCTTTGCTCAGATAAGGGTTTTGGTTGTTTTGGATGTTCTGGCAGGAAGAGAAGAAGACACCTTCTTCCTCTGTGGTCTGGTTTGGTGTCACTTCGCCTTGTTTCAACAGTGCGCCTGTGATGTCACTCCACAGGAGACATTTTTAGTGTGAAAGTAACAAGTCTAGCTAAAGACGACCCCCCCCCCCCCCACACACACACACAAAAAAGAAGGTATAAACACATGTTTCCTCTGTCCACAATGAGTTTGACCTTATGAATAACAGAGACCACTGTCTATTTAAAATAGCAAAGGTTCAGAGGATTATATGTCCTGGAAAAACTTTAATAAAGGAAGAAGAAAACATTCAAGTCAACCAGTTTTTACATTTGTGATGTGTTTTCAGGTCTAAAAACATCCTGCATTGTTTGCAATCTTATCTCTTTAACCATTTTAAAATTGTATTTTACTTTTTTTACTTTATGGTGTTGAGAATACGATACATATTGACAAATATTCACATTTACTAACATAAAACATTCTTGTACCAAGATGTGCAAACACGGACAAACAAAAGACATTATTATTTGATCATTTTAATCGTCTAAAATATTACTTAAAAGATATGTTTTACTGCTGTTCTGTTCAAATAACATCCTTTAATACTTATGGAATTACACTATTTTTGTCTAGAAAAACAACAATAATTAAGAGGCGCTTTATAATGTCTTTATGTGTCCTGCAGGAGGTTTTGTATTCATTCCCTTGCTTTTGTGAATACTGTATGTTCCAATGTGTAATCCTTCTTGCTGTAACACACTGGTTCTGCACCTTCCATGTTCCCAGGTTTAAGTCCGCTCCATCTGACCGTACTGCGTGGCAATAAGGATTTGTCAAGAATGCTGCTGGATGCAGGAGCTGACATCAATGCTATGGTCAGTCCTTATGCTGCACTGACTCAGCACTGACTAAGTTTCACAACATCACAATTTCTTTTAATTTACTGTTTCTGCATTCTCTGACTTTTCCCATTGTGCTTTTTTTCTCTCTCTTACTAATCAGGACGTTAAAAGTGGCCAGAGTCCTGTCATGCACGCGGTGGAGAGCAATAATGCAGACATGGTCCACTTCCTCATTGAGGTACTGATAGTGTGTGGGCAGTGAAGAAGGGGGGGGGGGGGGGGGGGGGGGTTCGGGTTGTGACTCAGCTCTCTTTGATAAGTCTGGTTTTCATTTCCAACTCATAAGGCATTCTAAGTTTGCTTTTCTTTCCAGATAACAGATAAGACCTTCAAAGTAATGGAGCAACATTCTCATAGTTTAGTTTATTTGCATCTCTCCTACTTTCTTGTCTCTTTATAAAGCATATTTATTTCTTTACCATTACTTTCGTTATAAAACTCTACTTTTCAATGGATCCATCGTTTTTTCACTTTCGATACTGCCTCTACTCCCTCTTCCTATACAGTATGAATCACATCTGTGTCAACTTCTTCTTTTTTTTCCTGTTGCAGAGAAATTGTGATGTCAACAGCCAGTCATATAGCGGGAACACGGCTCTGCACGGCGCCTGTGGCCGAGGTCAGGTGGACACCGTGCGACTGCTGCTGAAGAGCGGCGCTGACAGCAGCCTCAAGAACTACCATAACGACACCCCTGTGATGGTGGCCAAGAACAAGAAAGTGAGCCTGGACATAAAAGGAAAAAAAGCCAATATGTATAATGAAGCAGGCTTCTTTATTGTCATGTTTATTTTAGCCTTTTCATGGTTGTGAGTTTCTTATTAAGGACAATTCATATGTGTTAGGAATACTGAGAACTCATTGAAAAAGTTAGTAAATTGACTGGAGACTTTCTCGGTTTTGTCAAATTTTTTATCGCAGTAATATGAGGATGAAAAATCCAATTAATTTGCTTCTTCTGTCACATCAGAATAAGTGTAAACAATTAAAGGACAGGCCAGTGTCAAGAAATGGTTAGAGCCAGAGTATGTAAATGTGTCTATCCTGCCCTCTAGAGGTCAGACATTAATGGTGCAGCAATTTCTACCAACATGTACACCACTCACTTTGGATGATTCATAAAGAGATTATTAAAGACTTTTGTTCTTTTGCAGATATCAGATGTGTTACGAGGGAGAGGCTCCAACCAGATGAGGGTTCAAGATCAACCCTCTATCTCTAACTCGCCACATGGGAGCAACCTTACAGAAATGGGTACGAAAAAGTCCCACAAGTTTCACGTACAAGTACACAAAGTCACTAAAAACGTTTTTTTTTTTTTTTTACTCATTTTTACTTTTTACCTCTCTTTTAGGGACCCCATCTCCAAACCACAGTCAAGGATGTTCGCCCTCGACTACACCACACAATTCTCATCATAGCAACTCCCACTCTCCAAAGACTCCATCTACACTTGTGTATTCATACTTTTAGCTCAAAGTTACTGTCTAGTGCAACTCGCAACTACCTCCACAGAGCTATCCAACCCGAGACTTCATTTCCCAAGAGGACATCGTGGAGAGGGCTCAGCCAATGGGATGACAGTTCAGTAAAAGATAGCACCTGAATGTACGCATCCCTAAAAGCTGGCCTTCCTTTCCTCAACTCAGCGACAAAAGACAGTCATCAGTGGTGTCCATCCTTCCTTGGATTTGATGCGTTGGTAGAGGGTTTCCAAACCCTCTCTCTCATCCAGCTGCTGATTTGTGCAGTAATGACTGGGAAATAAAGGAGTGAACTTAAGGCTGCTATAGACATCAGCCTGCTGTCTCCACATTCATATAAGCAGCATATAGAACAGGGGTGGGCAACTGGCGGCCAGGGGGCCACATGCGGCCCCCATCAACCCTCAACGTGGCCCTCAGGTCAATTTTTACATATCAATTAATTGGAAACATGAAGAAAACATGACAAAATCTGCCATGAAATCATGAAAACTAGAAATATGTCCATAATAATATTTGATCACTGGTATATGTTGAGTTAAATTTGAGACACAATTGACTGTAATCGTTTTTTGTATGCTACAATTTGGCCCTCTGGCAGTGAGAATTAAATGAATGTGGCCATTGCTGTGAACGAAGTTGCCCCTCCCTGATATAGAATGTGCAAATGAATGCAATCAATGCTTCACAAAAAGACTATACTGCTATACTGCACTGGTGTGTCAGTAAATGATGGACATGCGTCTGAGCTCGATGATATCAGAGTCATTTTTAGAAGTATTTGAGCCTTTGTTTTTTATACGTGGTAAGGAGAGAAATGGTAGAAATAAGTAAACTAAGGAGATTACATGCAACAGCTGTATCTACCCTGTCCATGCTTTTTGGCACCATAGCTCTTCTTAAAATGTCGTCCCAGTGTGCGTCCTGTAAAGCTTGACAGTATAACGTGATGGCCTTATCTTGCACAGTCAACAGAGTATATTTGTGTTTATTTCATTGATAAATGTTGTAAATATGTTTTATATAAAATAAAAAAAACAACAACAACAATTTAACCTGTGATTTGTTTTTGTTCGCTGAAGTCGAAGTAGCTTTTTCTACTGTTGAAAGCTGGCCTGTGATTGGTCGAGAGGAGATCCACATCCAGCCCAAAAACGGGAGCGCGGCCATGTTGAACGATTCTGAAAGAAGAGACAAAAGAGCGACAACTCGGTGGATTTCTCCAAACAGAGACTATCAATCTAACTAAAAAAAATTAACCCTCAAGATAACTTTAACTACGATGAAACACTGAAGACGTCGAGTGGCTGTAGCAAACGAAGGTAGCGTGTTTCGAGCGTCTCTACTTAAAGTGTCATTGATGAACAAGTTACGATACACTGCTAAAGCTAACACTAGCATGCTAACTTTGACGTTAAGTGGGGATAAAATTAAAGTGTTTAGTCAACATTTACGAATTGAGAAGCTCCACGTTGTTTTTTTTTTTTTAATTAACAGTTTGAATTTGATTATCTCTCAACCCGGAACTAGGATTGACGTTTACGTTAGCTTGTTAGCTAAATTAAGTTAAAGCCACGTTGCTACACATAAAAGTTTTTACGCTTCTTAAATACTTTCTAATTTAACACTTTCGATCTCTTTTTGGTTTTGGATCGGTGATAACGGCTTGTTAATGAAGTAAAACTCCAGTGAGACGGCGACTTTGTGTTATGTTTGCTGAACAGCAAGCTACGTAGTGGAGAAGCTAAAGTTGCTAACTTTGAAAATAACTTACTTGATTTTAGCTGTTAGCTTCAGTTAGCATTAGCTTAGCTCGTGTCCACGGCATAACAACAAAGACGTCATGGTTGAGTTTGTAATACTCGACATAAATGTATTTAATAAGCCGCTCTTTCAATACGCACTTTGCAATGTTAAGACGAGCTGTTTAATGTCGCATATAAAAGTTTTACTAACTTTTTAAGTTTTAAAACAAACATTTAAGTCCAGTCTGTTGTCAGCTGACATTTAGTGGCTTTTTTTTTTTTTATAAACGTGGCATTGTTTGTGCCACAGTTTAACGAGAACTCAATGAAAGCTGTTGCTAATTCAAATCTTTGAAGTGTGTCACCTCTCTCCTGAGAGTTGGAGTGTGTTGGCCTCTTTTTTTGTTAGCGTTCAATGCCTAAAAGTAACTACTAACACTTCTTGTTTCCTTGCAGATGAGCTGGATTATTTGTTGATGGTCAGTCCCCAAAGCACTTTGCAGACTGCCATCTCAAATTTTGCTGCAGAAGTAAAGAACTGGAACAAGACTGCCATTGAGCGCAAGGGTGTCCATCTCAAGGAACATACTTATTGAGCTGTATCAAGAAACAGCAGAGACATTTGAAGACCTATGTTCAAGGAACAAAACAATAGAAAGGGAAACACGACCAAACAAATCATACTTTGCTACTCGCCAAATTGAATGTAACAAATACAATACTTGTGCTTGAAAAGCCAAGATATTTGAACACAACACATTATCATTCAAGTAGGGATGAGAAAACTTGGATATAAATCTCTTAAAGATGAATAAGAGTGTGTTTTGGTCACATATTTGATTTATTTATTGATATCAATGTTAATTTCTCCGTTTTTGGAGAGTCGTCTTGTAAATAGACAGATTTCATCCACAGACTTCTTCTTTTCAAGAGGTCTGAGCATCAGATTGTGTACACATTACACTGCAAAAAGGAAAGAGACAAGAAAAAGTTTTATATTCTTTCCAGTGTTTTAGTTTTGTTACGTTGTACACACTGATGCTTGAGCCAAACAGCATATAAGTGTAATAGAAAAAAAGATACATTGCCAGTAAAGGTGTTGAACCCATGGCTACAGCAAAAACAGAAAACCCAGCAACGATGTTTGGATTGAACAAACCAGCGAATGGGCAGCTCAGAGGACAGACCAAGCCAGCTGGTCAACAGTCAGGAGTCCTGGTGCCTCTCCAACAGCCCAACGCCCTCCAGAAAAGAACCACCATTCCTCAGAGCAGTGGGGGCATCAAGTAAGACCCTTGTTACATACATTCTCTAACCTCTCCATTGAAATGATTGTTGTATAGTATACAGTGTTTCCCCTACCATTATATTAGGGGGGCGGCCCCCTTGAAGGTCAAGGTAAAAAAAAATATTGGGCTTTTTGTGCCTTTATTGTAGAGAAAGGATAGTGGCTAGAGTCGGAAATCAGGGAAAGAAGTCATTTAAGGATACCTTTCCGATAGAACACGACAGCTGTCATTAAAAGTAACACATGAACACCAATATTCCTTAAAGTGTTTGTGTTGCCGTGTGTGTGTGTCCCCAAAAGCTGTAAACCTAGGGGAAACACTGGTATAGATATTGTTTTTTCTGTTTGTTTATTACTTTTTAGCTTCATGTATTACACGCTACAATATCTACAAAATGTTAAAATAGCTGTTATGCTCTCCTAGGAGATGAAACTTGTTAGTATTTCTATAATCATAAAGTCTCCATAAACCAATCCATCTCTCAGCCAGCATCCCAAGTGTTCGATAGATATAGTAAGCGATAGTTTTAAATATAACTCCATGTGTTCAATGTAATTAAGAACCCTTCATTGTCAGTGCTCTATTTATTCATTTTGACTAAAACTGTCAAATTGTACACAGGTTTGGTGATGACTGGAAGAAGTGCCTGGCGCTTCCACCAAAGGATACCAGGATGAGAACTTCGGTAAGATAACAGTTGTTTAATAAAGGAGTTATTATTCAGATTCTCTCTTTATAACCCTGAGACACTTCCACAGTCTTCTTAAGGAATGTTAATGTTTTAGAGTTACTGAATTTGTGTTTGCTCTTGTCTTTTCTGATAGGACGTGACCTCAACTAAGGGAAACGAGTTTGAAGACTACTGCCTAAAGCGAGAACTTCTAATGGGGATCTTTGAGATGGGATGGGAGAAACCCTCCCCAATCCAAGTAAACAAATATTAGGACTTTGGTCTTTGTATATTTTATTTAAAAAAAATCATAATTATGAAATTCTCTTCACCCTGTAAAACGATTAGTCTGCTATTTTAGCCTGTGTACAAATGTTGCTCACTAACATTACAAGGTGTTTAGTTTAGAATTTTGTTGTACTATTTCTCTCAATACTGTACCCCCATCCCACAACCACCTCTTATTTTTGTGCCTACCAAATGAGCACCGTTTAGTCCCCGTCTCCAAGCATCCTGAATTGTATGCTCTGTAGTCTTATGGTTCAAAGTTACATTTTGTCATCTTACCCTCAAAAAATCTTCACACCTCTTCCAATTAAAAAGTAAAGTTAAAAAAATCATACTATATACAACAGCAAATAATGTTTATTTTGTCCCCGTTTTGAATTCTGAAGGGGTAGAAGAAAATGTAATTTGCTTGTGCTTTTGCCTTAATTGCGTGAAGTTAGCCATGTCTAGTTAATTATAGCCATTTTACTGATTGTGGACTTGTCTGTCTGCCTAAAGGAGGAAAGCATCCCCATCGCTCTGTCAGGCAGAGATATCCTTGCTCGAGCAAAGAACGGCACAGGAAAGAGTGGAGCCTACCTCATCCCTCTCCTGGAGAGGATAGACCTGAAGAAGGATCACATCCAGGGTGAGTCTCTGCTGCCTCTCATGGAGATAATTATAGTGTGGAAGACATAAATCTATGCAGGTTTCAAGTTTAATGAGTAGAGTATAACATAACTTGTAGAGTTATATTATTTAAAACTGTATTTTTAATGGTAGCAAAGCATACATTTTTTCTTGCTGTAGATAAACAGCATGGTATGGTTCATTTAATTCTCTCCATAATTCCCATTAGCCCTTGCATTTCATCAGCCTCCTGTTGTGTTTTTTTTCTTTCTCATTTCAGCCATAGTAATGGTGCCAACGAGAGAGTTGGCTCTGCAGATGAGCCAGATCAGCATTCAGCTCAGCAAGCACCTCGGAGGGGTCAAGGTGATGGCTACCACGGGGGGCACGAACCTGAGGGATGATATCATGCGTCTGGATGAGACAGGTGCCTATCGTACATTTGAATGTGTAAAGTAATGAAGGGGGTTTTTTTACAGAAAGAAAACTGTACTTAAGTAAAATTTGGCCGATGGTTCTATCTTTTCTCTCAGAGCTTTGTACTCATATTTTAGTCTGCTGACTGAAGTCTTTAAAATTCTGTTTCAAACATTGTTTTTTACCTCAGTGTTATGTTTTTGCAGTTATTCTAATTAGAATATTTAATGTGCTGTTTTAACCTCCTTATCTCCCAACAGTGCATGTAGTGATTGCTACACCAGGCAGGGTATTGGACCTGATAAGGAAGGGGGTGGCTAAAGTGGATAAAGCCAGAATGATGGTGATGGATGAGGTGGGTGAAGCTCTTGGTCTAAGATTGAACTCTTCAGTATTGGTGTCTATATATTAACATGTTTCCTCTTAAACATCCCGTCATCAGGCAGACAAGCTGCTGTCCCAGGATTTTGTGGTCCTGATTGAAGACATCATCAGCTACTTGCCAAAGGATCGCCAGATCCTGCTTTACTCTGCCACTTTTCCCATCAGTGTGCAAACATTCATGGTGAGAACCTCGAACAGTGATCCAGTTTTATGTAGAAACCACAAAAGCACTTAATAATAATCTGTGAATATCTTGTCCAGAGCAAGCACCTAGAGAAGCCTTATGAGATCAACCTGATGGAGGAACTGACACTGAAGGGCATCACTCAGTACTACGCATACGTGACGGAACGACAGAAGGTCCACTGTCTCAACACGCTCTTCTCTAGGGTGAGTGTTGAGGGCCTGCCAAAAGAGTCCTTTTAGAAAGTTTAGAAATGAAGTATGCATCACTTGATTTTAGACAGAAAGTACTGAATTATCTACTTACTATTGTTTAGTGATATTGTTTGTTTAAAGCTATTGTATTTAAGATCATTGCTCTCCAAACAATATTTGCATCTAGTATTACAAACCTGATTTTAAAGAACAGATGAAGGAGCCACATTTAGTGTATGAAGTCAAGGAAACAAGGAGCTACATGAAGCTGCTGTTTGGCCACTCCATCATAACCCATCTATTATAGGAGGATACCTGTGTCTCAGAAAGTAAAATAATTCAAGACTTTAACCATCAATAACCATTGGTCTCTTTGTTTCCTGTTGCAGCTTCAGATCAACCAGTCAATCATCTTCTGTAACTCCACCCAAAGGGTTGAGCTACTTGCCAAGAAAATCACCCAGCTGGGCTATTCCTGCTTCTACATTCACGCCAAGATGATGCAGGAATACAGGAACCGTGTGTTCCACGACTTCAGGAATGGATTGTGCAGAAACCTGGTCTGCACAGGTAGGTGAAGAGAGAGTTCTGCATTTAAATGAGACTGGAAAGGGGTGCAGGTGGCCAAGCGGCAAGGTCACGCTCTATTTATGGAGGCTTTAGTACTCCGAGCGGGTGGCCCGAGTTCAAGTCCGACATTTTCCAAGTCTTTCCCCACTCTGTCTCTCTCCTACTCTGTCCACTGTCCTGAAAAAAAGTTTGGAAAACAGAATAAAACTCGGCAGACTGACTTATCTTTGTTTTTCTTTTAGACCTTTTCACTCGAGGAATTGACATCCAGGCAGTCAACGTGGTCATCAATTTTGACTTCCCGAAAAGTGCAGAAACCTACCTTCATCGCATTGGCAGATCAGGTGAAGTTTATACTTAAACATACTTTCAAAATTGTCAAGTTGGACAGCTACAGATTGCAGAATCTGGCACACCCATATTTATTTAATGAAAGGGCTGCTTAGAGTATATATTCATTACTTTTTGTCTTTCAGGACGTTTCGGTCACTTGGGTCTGGCCATCAATCTAATAACTTCAGAGGACCGCTACAACCTCAAGAACATTGAGGACCAACTGGTAACTGAGATCAAGCCCATCCCCGGCAGCATTGACAAGAGCCTTTATGTGGCAGAGTTTCACTCTGTTGACCCAGATGATGACGGCAAAAACGGGGACTTCGGAGCAATCTGAATAAACGGTCAGTTCCATTGAACATCTGAAACCAGCCATGACTGAAAATAAACCTCAAAAATTGAGTTTTTACAGACGCACAGAAATAGTTTAGTGTTGCTCCCTGATTATCTGCTCAGGATTTGTTTCTGCATAGTTCACCCGGTTTACTTCTATACTGTTTTCTTTCTGGCTGTGAAGGTTGCCGAGCAAGAAGGGGAGAGTTGTAGCTGTTTATTTGTGCCCCTCCCCTTTTATTGTGAGGCCAGGAATTTGTCATACTTCTCCCTTTCTTAAATCACTATATAATGGGAAAGAATATGAATAAATTCATAAAATAAATAAGCTATTTGTCTACATTGTGGCTGGGATTGAGCCCAAATTCTAGCTACCTTGCTAATGGATAATATCCTCTTGCATGAAGAAGATTAACTGAAGTTTAACAGGATTTAAAGGTGAGGGGTCGTTCTCTTTGGACTGCACTACTACTCGCCCCAGGCAGAGCTGATCAGCTCACACTGCCAGCTGTCTGCTTTGCCGGTCTGAAAGAGCAGTTACTCTATCTCACGGTTGTCTCAGATATTCTAACCTGGCACTTTGTGTTGTGTTTTTCAGGAGGAACACAGTGCCTGGCATTAAGCACACGATCTTGTCCACGCATCAAGCAACATTCAACATGAAGATTTCTGTTCTCCACTTTGCCACAAAAATGGTCGATTTTTAGATTTGAATTCATTTTCTGTTTTGAGTTCACAGGAATATTCTGTTTCAGTCTTGTACATCAGTAAAGTCAACACTGCTTACAGCCACTTTATTCCGTATTTGGCCGCACTGCCAGACATGGTCACTGTACCTGTGTTGTTGGCCTTTTGCTAAAGTCTGTTATTGAACTGAGCCACTCGACAAAAGATTGTCAGTTATTTTTTTTTTTCCTTTCCTTTGCTGTAACAATGAAAATGTGAAACCAAAGAGACGTAAAGAAGAGAGTTCACCTCACATCGTTGCTGTGATGTCAGAATATAAATGACCATGCTTACATTCTGCTGACATGCCTTTTTCAGTTGATGCTTTAAAAGAAATCAATCTTTATTTAACAACACTTGGAAGCAACTTAATTCGATAACCCCCTCTGCTACCAGAACAGCCGGGATTTTTCCTGATATGTGTACAACAATGTACTGGAAACATTCCTTAGAGGGACCGGATCATGTTGACATGATAGCCACATGTGTTTGCTGCAGATTATTCAGCTGCCCATTCATGCTACACGTTTAGTGCTTGACCTCATCTCACTGGTGCTCTGTTACTATTGACATCTGTTGTCTGTGGAGGCCATCTGATTTGGCATTGCACCCTGCGAAAAATAGCCTTAGATGATGGGTAGATTGTGGCTAAAAAGGGATGCATGCTGTAAGAAATAATACTCAAGAAGGCTCTAGTATTAGAATGATGTCTATACTGTAAGTGTGCAAAAAAGATATTCTTAACATCACTGGTAACAGGTGCATGATTTAACACCTAAATTCTGTTCTACCCCTGCCATGATGCTGCAGAACTTCATGCCCATAATCTGGCCTCATCTTGTCTCTAGTCTCAGTTTTCTTTGTCTGCATACTTCTGTTAAATGTGGTTATTTTGTCATGTCAGCCTGAACCAGTCCGGCCATTCTCCTCTGACCTCTCATTAACAAGGCGCTCACAGCTTGCATGTTGTTTTTCTTTGCACCACTGTCTGTAAACCCTGTGGACTGTTTTTGTGTGTGAAAATCTCAGGAGAAACGTATCAATCATTTTTTTTAGTTAAAATCACTGCCATCAAATTAATTCTGATGGTTGGGTCTGAGCAGCTGAACTGTCATGAGCATGTCTGTATGTGTTCATGCAGTGAGTGGCTGATTTATATATTGCATTAACACCTACCGGTATGTTTACATTCTAATTTGGCTACTCAGTGAAATGGATTTTTTTGGCTTTAGCCACCATAACTGTTGACTAGGGGATGCAGGGGTAAATAACAGGGCACATGTAACATTAACACATGTCATTTGTAGTTTAACCAAATTGTTTTTCAAAGGGAAGAAAAGAATTACAATTCAATATAGATGGCTTCAGAATCAAACTGGACCACTCAAGGTGCATGTATATAAGGGTGCTCCAGCTTCAGCAGATAATGAACTTCAATACTTTTTTATTTGAAAGAGTTTACTGCAAGGTTTGATATGAAAACATCACAGTGTCGTGACACTTGATTCTGCAATGCATTTTTTTTAAAGAACAGATCCATTATTAACTAGAAGTCAGCTTTTTGATTTCCATTTCTTCGACCGCTTTGAGGTCATATAACCATACTGCTTTTTCTCAGGTTTGAGATGGTCAGTTATTAACATTAACAAAATGGGAAGGGGTTTATTTACCATAATTCTGAATCTGATTGTTTCTGGCTCCCCTCTTCTCTTCAAAGTGCCTTAATCTAAGGGGGGAGAACTCTGCTTACTTTTGTCCCAGTCTTGTTTTTACAGGTAAAAGGCACCCAAGCATTTCCATATTACTTCATCATTTAAAGCACAATTTGAGTTTGAAAAGATTTTCCCTGTGTAATGCTTTTTTTTTATCCAGCCAGAACAGTTCTTGTTGTCTGGATGTATTGCAGCCCCTGATATCTCGACTCAAGCACAATGTCACAGAATATGTATGTCTTAAATTTGAGACTATATTGTCGTTTCTTTGACAACTCTGTCCAAACAGCTACAGGGAAGGGACCATTGTATGTTCCTGTCTGTTGTTTTCATGTCTGACTCTGGAGCACCCTCTCATGTTAGATTTTTGGCTCCCCTATATTCCTCAGAGCAGTCGCCATTTAAAAAAAACAGATGTGTTATGTGATCAAAACTATTGAACATCATCTGAATGAGTTAGTAATCTGAGACCATTTGTCCCATCAGTGCAATTTGGAGAATAACTACCTTCATGTAATGATTTAAAGATTTTTTTTAAGCTACGAGAGACAAGCAAGAACTTTCTGTTAAGTGTGTCACACCAGCTCCTCAAAGAATTAAAGTTCAACTGAAACGTGTTTTTTTGTTTTTAATCTGTTTGCATTTTACAATCTGAATTTTCTTAACGATGGAGTTGGTCCAATACTGATGCTGCATTCATGTGATGTCGCACACATCGGAAAAAACGAGTTTCCCGTGTGTTACAATGCACACGAACGCCTGCTCAAGTCGGAACAACAACTTGGAAAATAATTAGGTGCCCGATTTATCGATTTGACGTCAGAATTGCATCACCAAAATATATTTTGTCAATGTTACCATACTTTTTTTTATTAATTCATGTATTGAACATCAAGTTTTTTCTCAAATATAACTTGTAACAGTTACTTTTCGCTGATCTTCTTCGTAGCATCAACGCTGATTTTTGCTGTTACAACATAATGACTTTCCGAACTGAAAACACTTAAAACACGAGATCACACTGAAAGTCGGGAGAACGACTTCCCAACTCGGAAACTTAGATCACCGAGCAGAACGTGAATGCAGCACGAACAAGTTTTCTCGCAATGCAGTTCAAAAGTCCTTAAGACTAGTGACCTTGATCATTAAGCTTTTGAGGGACTTAAAGTTTTACTGCAAAATTAATATTCAATATGTCTTTTAGCAGACATGCCGTTATTTGCGAGTAATTACAATATTTTAAGTGTGTTTTAAAGGTATTTATTTTTATACGATGTTTAAATAAAAGGCTCGTACACATAAATATGATTATTGTTTTTATAAAACATGGCATGCAAGTTTTAAAATGTTGTAAATATCAAACACTACGGTTCTTATTGGTGTACCCTTGGAATGTCATTCAGCAAGCGATTCAATGAAATGAATGTTAGGCGGATGAACCCTCGACATACGTCACACGGAGTGGGCTGTCCAAGCTGCTATTTCAGCCAATGGGGTGTGAGGTTAGATGTAAATCAGCCAATCCGTGGACGAGTTACAGGAAATAGGCGGGTAAGATGTCAACTACGGTCACCGACGTCGTGAACTTTACCGGTGTTTAACTACCCCTGGACCAAATCGTCTCTGTGAGTTGCTAAATTGTACTATTACAGACATAATGTAATAATAGGAGCAGAGTAGAGATGTTGTCACTTCGTTCCTCGTCGTATTTCTAATGATCGAGATTAACATTTGAAGGAGAACAGATCTCGTGGTTGTCTCCACATGGCTACCTAGCCAGCTAGCTTGACAACCAACCATGCTAGCTAACTTTAGCCTTGACAGGTTAAACACTGCCAGCCCTTAGCTTTAAAAGCTTTTGACTAATATCCAAATATAGACGCTCACGGTAACCACAAGCTACTGTTGAACCCGTGGATACTAGTGTTTTAATTTCCTTTTATATGTCGAAAGTCTAATTTAACAAGGCCTTAGCTACAACCAACCTGCTGTTCTGTTTCTGCTTACTGAATTAATGTAATTGAGCTAATTCAAGTTACTGAGCCCATGTGCATACGATAATAATCAATATACTAATATGGTTTATCAAACATTACAAGTTTGTGACCTCTTCAGCTCTGAATCACATTTTTAAAGCATTATCTTAAGAGCCTGAAAGACAACACCTGTCTGATGAAACTACATTAATATAATTAACGAATCTGATGAATAAATTAAACGCCATCCATCTCTTTCCCAGTCTGTAACAGTCTCAGAGTATGGGCAGTGTGTTGGCTGCCACCTCCCCCAGTCCTGCCCCAGCTGCGGCTGGAGGTAGTCAAGGGGTCCCAGGGTTGGTGTCTGTCCCTCCAGGCTTCACTATGCCCGCAGTGTCTTCTGTCCCTCCGACATCAGGATCTGGACCGTCTGCAGATGCAGAGTCCTCACTCCCAAACCCAGGAACCTATGAGGAGTGCCACCGCAAATGTAAAGGTTAGAGAATCTGTTCTATTACTTCTCTTACATAATTCAAAAAAAAGGTTTGTGTATTCTTGATATTTGTTGACGTTTTCAGAAGAAATCATTTAAATCCTCATGTTTTTTGTTTTTTTTTGTCTTACTGTAGAGGTGTACCCTCTGCAGATGGAAGGGGTACGGTTAGTGGTCAACAAAGGCCTGAGCAACCACTTCCAGGTCAGCCATACAGTCACGCTAAGCACCCTGGCTGAATCCGGTTATAGATTTGGTTCCACCTACGTGGGCAGTAAACAGACTGGACCAGCAGAGGTAATAACCCAACACCAAATGATGTTGACAATTTGAACTGTAGGTTGTGATTCCTCCCAGTGATAGTAGAAGTCTGAATATGTATTTATGCATTTCTTAATTCTTAATGGTCTTAATGCTCTCTTTGATTTGATTATAAGGAAGACAAAAGAGTTAAACTCTCTCATCTTGCTCCATCAACCAATTCTAACATTTGACTCAAAGTCAAACCTTTATAAAGCTTCAAATCTTTGACATGTCCCTCATTACCAGTGTTATGCTGTCATTGATATAAAGTAATATTCAGGTTTTCTGTCAACACTGAATTTTCCAACCTTGCTTTTAGTTTCATGGAAAGTAAAATAGTTCCTTTTAAATGTAATAACCTTTTTTACTTCAAATACATGAAAACAAAAGTTTGTTTTAAGGTACTTAATTACTAGTTAGTCAGTTGTTATAAGGTACTTTACGCCCCTGTGACATCTTACCTTAACTGGGGGGTGAAGTAATCCCCCCTCTGCCGGCGGAGCTTCGTTGCAGAATCTTTCTATTAAAAGGGCTCGTCTTGCCCACGAGGAGCTCACGTGATTATAAATACTGCTCCACAGCTCTTACTTAGAGGCTTTAGGAGTTATCTACATCACCTGAAAGCGTGTTTGATTTCCCTTTTAGTCATTCCCAGTCATTGTTGGAGATATGGACAACACTGGCAGCTTGAATGCTCAGATCATCCACCAGCTCACTTCTGCTGTGCGCTCCAAAATAGCCATCCAGGTAAGTAGAGATGTTGAGGAAACTAGCCTTCAGATGTTGACATAAAAGGATCAGTGTTACAGACATCTTCATTACAGTCTCAACTTTTTTTCTTTTTTTCTTTTTTTTTTAAATCTCCTTTTTTGTTTTGCAGACTCAGCAGCAAAAATTTGTGAATTGGCAGTGTGACTTGGAGTATCGCGGCGAGGACTTCACTTCTGCTGTGACACTCGGCAATCCAGATGTACTTGTTGGCTCTGGTATGATTATGTTTTTTTTTTTGTATAGGTTGGTAAATCCTACTAACGAGTTCTACTAAGGGGTTTGTTCAGTGAGATAAAAACACATTATTGATGGGATTGTTTCTCCTTAGCCCTAACCCCCATCTTGTACTGAGTCCTTTCATTAAAGAATATCTGATGATACAGTCTTTGATATGTCTAAATTCTAGCTGTATTACACAAAATCCAGCCCCTTATTTTTCACAAGCTATCACAATACTTGTGGTCAAGATTAAAAATAATGAATTCAGTAAAGTTGTTTTAGCTGGTCAATCATACCTCTTTAAAGAGTACTATTCAGCCTGGTTGACATTTTGGAACTACAGAAACACTGGGTCTACTTAAGGTAGAAAGTGGTGTTACCAAGTTGTGCTTCTTTTCATTTTGCCAAGAGCATCCTGGTTGTAGAGGCTTACGTTACAAGATAACGTAGAGGGGCCATTCTAAGTGATGCTACCTGATATGCTACCTGATGCTAAGAGTTGCTCCCTGAATGTTTTGTATGCTGCTACTTTTTCTAATAAGGGGAAAGGATTTTAGTTGACTGGAAGTTTTAAGTTGTCGTCTTTGACTTCAGGACATTTTTTTGCGTTTTAAAGTATTGTTGCAGTTTATAGACAAAACAACAAAGTAGTAAGAAGGACGATGTGCAGCTTAAATAAAAAAATGACCTGGAAGAGAAAAAACACTAAATGCTAGAATTTCCAAAAGAAGGGATGAAATGTATTTTACATATAAAGACAGGCACTGAACTTAATACATAATAGACTGGCTTAAACTATTTCTCCTCAGGCATTTTGGTGGCCCATTATCTCCAGTCGATCACACCAGGACTGGCTCTGGGTGGTGAAATGGTGTACCATAGGAGACCAGGGGAAGAAGGAGCTGTCACCTCCCTCCTGGGCAGGTACACAGGTAAGATCCACCCTGTGTCTATTGAACCATGCTCTGCAAGAGATATTACATCTCAATAGTATCTTTTTTTTTTTTTTTTTTTTTTTTTACAATCTTGTTCTGCTGTTACACTTTTATAAGTAATGTCAAGCCAATTCACTTACCAGTCATGTGTTCAATATTTGTATAACTGGACGCCTGATTCCATTTTATCGTTTTATCTTGTCTAACATAGATGTTAAAAATCTATTTTTTTCCTCTGCAGGTGACAATTATGTTGCTACGTTGACTCTTGGAGGAGCAGGAGCTCATGCTACATACTATCACAGAGCCAATGATCAGGTACTGACAGTAATACAGGTTCATAGCTGTTTGTTTTTTTTAACTTATGGTTTGTCTCTTAAACTTTCTCAAATACTATTTTAGTTTCAGATTCTGCAGATGAGCTTTAAAGACGGCTCCTTCTTTTCAAGTATAAATAAAAACGGTTCTTAAATTCTCCGGTTGTACGTTCTGAACCTGTTTGAGTCGCTGTTAAGAGCACGTTCTTTATGTGTACATGTTTGAATTGAGTATTTTATTAAGGGATACCCTATTAAATGTCGACCTAGTCTTAAACTTTTCTTATATACAGCTGCAGATAGGAGTTGAATTTGAAGCCAGCACACGGATGCAAGAGACCACAACATCCTTGGCTTACCAGCTGGACGTCCCCAAAGCTAACCTGCTTTTTAAAGGTAAACAAAGACGGTCTGAATAGTTTCCTGGCAACACAAGGGAAGTAACTAATGTTTGAATATTAGAAAATAAATATAGGTTTGTTCTTAAAAGGACTCCTTTACCTTTTGTCCCCCCAGGCACTGTTGACAGCAATTGGGTGGTCGGGGCGACTCTGGAAAAGAAGTTATTGCCGCTGCCTCTCACACTAGCCTTAGGGGCTTTCCTCAACCATCGCAAACACAAGTTCCAGTGTGGCTTCGGTGTCACCATCGGCTAGACGTGCTGGGAGAGGGCTGCCTGGAGTGAGCTCGCAGGCCAAGCTTGGACCGGCACAGAGACACACAGGAACCTGGACTAAGTTTTATAAATTGGACTCAGAGACTCTCTTTCAACTGTGATTTCTGAGGCTGACAGAGAGACAAAGACGAATACCCAAGGAGCCAGGACTGGCCAAGCCATGCCTACATTCTGTAGCACAAATGTCTTTCCCTTATGGTGTATTTCATATACCCAGAGGCTAGAGAGGTGTATGTCAGAGGGCATCAGTGATGCATGAGATCATGTGATGTGAAAAGTGGTTAGAAATAATATATGGTGATCATGACTGATGGGTTTAAATAAATGTCATTACTTTTTGTAAAAGCTGGATGTGGTGATGTTTTCTATTCCAGGAGTTATGTGATATAAATGTTATTTATATGACTTAAGCCTGACCTGGTCAGGACTCTCAGGATGGATCCTTTAGCACTTCACATTTATGTGTATCTCAATCATACAAGACCTCTGAGGATGTACACTAACACTGATTGGCTGATACCATGCAAATAATTATATCCAGGTCTAATGACCATGTCAGGTTTTTTTTAAATACTTAATTTAGAAAATGTGTTTTAATTATTATTTTTTAAATGACTTGGTGGATAATGGTGAACGAGAGGATTGCACTTGATCACCATTTTCAACAAAACAAAGGGACTGGAGTGTTGCAAGGTGATTTTTCTTCATACCAACAACATGCAACATTACTACATTCTTGCTTGTGTCCTATTTGCAGTGGTTTCCATTCTTCAGTGTTGAGCATGTTTCTGAAAACAAATGTCAAAGTGGCAAGACTCGAGGCTAAATGCACACACCCATCACTTACACCTTGTTAAAAATAAGTGGAAACAGAAGAACACTAGTTCCATGTTTACACATATTTATGACGTTTGAACTGTGTTAAATGCTTAAAGATTCATTTAATATACACATTATTGTGTTTGCCTGTTTTTATTTATTTCCGCAAGACACAATGTTTTTAAAAGTGCATAGCAACAGAACAGAGCATAGCACGAATCCCCAACAACTTACTGAACAGATTTCAAGAACTATTCATAAAAGACTAAAAGAAACATGATCCCATCACCAAAATAAAATAAAAATCAATCTTCCATGTGGTAGCTTGTGTTCAATATATCCCTGATCAGTAACTACAAACTGTTCAGAACTCACTGCAGCCTTCTCCTTCATTAGAAACGTTACAGCCGTTACAAGTTACAACTTTTTGTTGCTTGCATGAGCTTTGTCATGATCTACTCAGGCACATTCAATGGTCTCTTCCATATGCAGTAGAAGGACGGTACAAGATGCACATCAACGTATCAGGAGCATCAGTGCAAGCAGGAAGGTGAGGACAGGGCAGGACGCCAAACCAGGAGCGAAGCCAAAAATGCTGTAGCAAGGGAAAGACAATAAATAAATAAATGATCCACTCAAGTTTTATGACAGATGCTGCATGATGCTATGAAAAATGCTCCACTGCGTCACCTGTCATCTGTTGTTGTAGGAGGACCAAAGGTGGTGGGAGGGAGCCTGAAAAATATAGTGCAACATTTTAAGGCAAAAAAAATAAATACATTTAGAAAATGAATGCACCACATTTTCTTTTTTTACACAAGTAATTCATATACAGCTACTTTGGCCTTCTTTAAATGATGAATTATTAGTTTGTTTTCTGTGTCATATGTTAATACAGAGAGGTTTTTAACTGGCGATGTCTTTACAGCATTAAATGAGGCTTGACAGCAAATATATTTGAGCTAACAAAACACTTCAAGAGGGAAATGTGAGTTTATGTCATTACTTGTCCTCATCTGGTGTTGTAGGAGGACCATGGGTGGTGGGATGGATCCTGTAAAATGCAAAGCATCATATTTAAGTCAAACACAAACCAGATGTCATGCTTAATTAAAATCAATGTACTGTACTTGAGTGGTTATTGCACATTTTCAGAAATGTAGAAGAAAAAAAGCAGGTTGCAAAGAATACACTGCTGCACCCTCTCAAAATTACAGCTCAGATCTTGTTATAAGGTTTTTTTATTTTTATTTCTTACATACTTTATTAAATCCTTGAGGGAAATTCCGGTTTTCATTCTGTAACTGGCCCACATTCCCAACCCAAGTCCCCACAGACTGAGCTACTGCCACCCCTGTGATAATATCCTCAGTGAATTTCCAAAATATATTTCTATCGCTTGATATAAACATACAAGGTGTTTATGCAATGAGTGGATGAAATGGCACTTTACAAGCTCACTGTTTTACCAACATACTAAAAGTTTGAAATGTGATTGAATCTAAATGCCATTCATCTGTTGTTCTAGGAGGACGATGGGTGGTGGGATGGATCCTGTAAAATGCATCGCATCATTTGAAGGCAATTTAAAATTGTATTTTGATATCAATGCAGCACTTTTTTAAATACAAACTGATTAATTTGATAACTAAAAAGGCTATAAACGCTGCTGAGCTTGCATGTTATGAAGAGCTGCTGCAAACAATACATTGTGCCATCATAGTGAACGTTTGAAATGTGATTGAATCTAAATACCATTCATCAGTTGTAAAAGGAGGATCATGGGTGGGAGGACCTATCCTCCCACCCATGATCCTGTAAAATGCGTAGAACAAAAGAAAATAAATCAAATGTTGATACCTAATTCAAAATCAGTGCCAAAAATTATGAGCTGGATTTGTCTCAACAACTTGAAATGACACTTCACAAGCTCACTGATTTTACAGCAGACATATTTACTGTGTACATTTGAAATATGAGAAAATGTAATTACATGTCTATGGTCGTCTTTGGAGGAGGGGTCCTGAAGAAAAAAAAAGAAGAATACACTTTATTGTTCAGCTGAGTCAGGTCTTTGTCAACCAGGAAGTTATAAACACAACCATGTCCATGTGATACAAATCACAACTTAAATAGCAGTAAGTGCATATTAGAAGACTCATATTAAGGTTTTCTGTACTTTGTGACCACATTCAATGTATTTGGTATAAAATAACCCCTAATAAATCATTTTATTTTCCACAGATATTCTATAGTATCCCCCTGAGGGCAGCCGATCAAACTCAAAACTTTTTCATAGGTGAAGGAAAGAGCTTTCCTATCAATCACCTTTCTTTGCTTTTGATGGTGGTCAACTTTTGGTAAGTGAAAAGGGCAAACCCACAGAAACAAAAAAACAACAACAACAAATTCTTTCAGGAGAGAATTGGTGCAAATTCATGAATGAAGCAAATATAAGAAAATAAACAAATGCCTTTTTTTAAAAAACTTTTGCGAGTGCATTTGATTTTGAATGCTCTCTGGACTTAAAAGTCACATATTATTGTCCTAAATAACAAGTTTAAATAAATTTCAGAGCTCCCCAAAACATGTCTGTGTCTTTTTGTCACTTGCCAAAACCCACTCTGATCCTATATTTGATCATGCATATAAACCCCTCTATTTCCGCCCTGCTCAGAAAAGGCTGTTTCCATGTCTGTAGCTTTAAATGCAAATGAGCTGTGTTCCACCACGCCCCGCTCTGGAAGGTTCTTGGGTAGGTCGTGCTTTCTTGCACCGTGCTCTATTGTTAACGGTGAGAAGGCGGGCTCAGAGGGCAAAACAAACACCTAGCTCTGGGAGTCTCACCCGCCAGGGGGAGGCATTACTGCCTTTTGTGATGTCACAAAGGGAAAATCTCCAAACGGCCTGTTTGAGCACACATTTTTTGAATGGTGGAGCAGGTAAAAGACAGAGAGGATGGTCTTTTCTCACATATATTAGGACACAAATTAGTGTTTGAAAAAATGGTAAAGTGTGTTTTGCATAATATGTGACTTTAAAGCTTGTTTCTCTCAATAACCCTAACCCTAAATATAAAGATAGGAGTCATAACTGTCTAAACTGTAAAGCATAATATAAATGGCATATTATGGGACATTCTAATGCTAATTGAAAATATTTTAAGCTGTTTTACTAATAAGCTAGTGACCTACCCTGATATGCATGGGCCTACATCTGGATCTGAAGGAGGTCTCATTGGCACTTGTCTCAATTCAGGACATGGCAGCGTACTTCCATTTACCAGAGTTGTGATATCTAGCAAAAGAAGAAATTGTAAGTAGTGTTGCACACAGAATTTTGAGTGAAGTTTCTTGCCGAATATTTATGTGATCATGTTTAGTAGATAAATAAAACATTTTTGTTAGCCTGCCTTGGAAGGTGAAGGTGAAAACAGCACTCCCTCCCTTCAGGAATTGTCTAGTTTTCAATTCTTCCAAATCTGCAAAATAAGTTCGGCCAAGCAATGGTCCAGTATAGATGGTCTCATTATTCCCATCTACAAATGAAGTTCCGTGCAAACGTGGGTTGCCCCAGTTAAGGATGCCTGTAAATGGAATCATATGAAACACTGAGTGTAAATATTCAGAGAGGAAGTTCTGTTAAAGTGTGCTAAAGATATATACATTTCTTACCAGAGAAAGATGTACTCATGTCACTGGTGATACCCCTTTGCTTTGACATATGTTGCTGGATGTTTGGGGTCTGATCCACCATTTGGAAGGTCACATGCCTATGTGGGACAGGCCACACCAGATGGTCGTCATATTTACCAGACCTGAGTTGCACAAACAAGCCGAAAAAGTCCTCATACAGCTTAATCCCAACAACATAAGCATAGCCGCGAGTGGAGTACTGCCGCGGGCTGTACAGTGTGGTTCCATAGGCACTAGTGTTCAAAAGTTTCTCAAAATCATCAAACTGCAGTGTGACATGTGGACATTCAAGCTCTGACAGGTTGATGTCATCAATGGAGAATCCGCCCATAGAAGTTCCTGCTCCTTTACGAGCCTCAAACTCCACCTGGAAGTGCTTGGTGGCGTTCAGGGAAACATGCTTGAGCTGCCAGTGAGTTTTTGGTGGACCTTGAGGAAGAGTTTTTTGATTACTAAATTTTATTATGTGAGTATAAGAGGGCATATATCATATCAATTCAAGTTTCATCAGTCTTAAAACCGAACAGATAATCATACAGCTGTACATTACCAGTGATCTGTCCCATGAGGCGGACGGTTCCTTTCAAGTCATTTTCACTTTCAAACTCTCTGATCCAGATGTTAAGCTCGTCTGACTCATTCCCACTGTGGTAGTAGTGGAACTGGAGACACTGAATGTTACATTCCCTACTGGGACTCATCCTCTTCGTCTCCAGCCTGGCTGAGTCTCCCTCCTTACCTGATGCAGTGCTTGCATGCATGAAGTAACTGCTTGTAGCTGTTTGAAAAATAATGTTTTTGCAAGGAGTTAATATTTTATGGATGGCCCTTAAGCTCCCAGTATGGTGCAAATATGGTGCACACACTTTTTATTGCATCAAATGACTAATATAAACTAAACATCTCAAATTGAACCCTTGTACATAGATCAGCATTCAAATAAATAAAATTGTCAGAAGCCATGTTTGAGAAAAAAATTACTTGACGTGTTTTGATTTTGTAGTTTGACCCATGTCCAATCTGTTAACATGGAGGAGGTTGGTTAAATGACCTTAACCAAATCCAGTCAGTAGGGGGAGCTCCTGGTTGGACTTAACTTATGGGGAGCTTCAATAACATCCAGTTTTTATTGTCTGTGCTCTCCCCCTTGTAATTATGTGATTACATTTTTTTTAGGAACTTTTTTTGTATAATATATGTTATACAGTTCCACCAATGAGAGTGACAGCCACAGTGTAAGCCTGGGCTGCTTATGGTGTCATTTAATTGGTGAGTTTGTGTAGTTGCAAGAGAGTTTGAATATATTGGAAAACATCAAATAAGTAGCTCAAACTTCTAGGATCTAGGTAGGTAGTGATGAATCGTTTCAGCAAAATAGGTTTGTGCTATTCAGCTTTTTGTGGACCAAGTCAAGTTTGCGAAGATCACAAGCTGCTAATTGCTAGCAATGAGGATGCTAACATTATAAACAACATTGTGATGCAACACACGGAGGGTGACAAGGATGATGAAAAAATGACAAGCTGAATGACCTGCACTAATAGGAAAAGTCATGTCTGTTTTGTGAAGTGAGCCTCTGGCTAACATAAGCTACAACTGGCAGGCACCTGCTAGCTAGCAGAAGTTATGTTTCGCTGTTTCTCAAATAATGTTGGTTCAATCTGCTTTCCTTTGTGTATCCAACTCAGGCTGTGCCACATTTGTTTTTGCTTGAATTTAAAGTGTTTAACCCTAACCCTGGATGTGTTTACTTGATTTTTCTAAAGTGTTTCACAGCTGGATCCAAAAGGCAATCTGACTTTTCAAAAGGCTTCTTCGGAAAAAGTTTTTTAAACTATAAAGTACCCCAATATCCCCCTCAATAAAAATATAATGAGCACGATGTCTAGCCCTCTGAAAATATCATTAAAACTTAATAATTTAATTTCACTGAACTGCAGCATACTTTTACTCTTAACAATCTTACCAACAGATTGTGTACCATCACCACCAGGTAGATTGGTGTGGTCAGAAGTAGGACCAGCAGCAACATATTTGGACTTTTTCCAGCCTTTGTTGCTCTGTGAACAGCTAGTCATTTGACACATGTTTCCATTAGAGAAGCCACAGTACATCTTAAAGGCAATGGTCGAGTCTGTAGAGGGGAATCAAGAACACAGGATTGCAGAATATCAATTGACTTGGGTATTTCATGTCAAAATACTAAATCTTCTCAGCTAGCTACTAAATGATGTATCACAGCTATTCAAGCATAAATGTATATGTAGAAATATGCGTAATCAAAGGAGCAATATGTAACTCTTAACACCTAGTGTTTAAAATGGGTACTGCAGTCAAAATTCAAAACATTGGAGAAAAGCTCAGCTTTTGCTGACCATGACCACAATAATTCCTTCTACAATACCTTCAGTCACTAAAATCCCTTGAACCTTTGCCAAATAAGTGACAGGCTGATTAACTGACCATTTGAAGCAATTTTGTGAACCACTGAAATGCACCCCTTTTTGTGAAATGGGGATGATGATGTGTCTTTAAGGCTCAGTGTATAGAATACATTTAGACCCTGGTTCCATGAAATAGCCTGTGGTGGAGGAAGTATTATTGCATAACTTTGACTTGATGGATGCACTTACTGCATTGGTAGCGCAGGTTCAGCTCCTTGACATCACTGGGACTCATTTCCAGTCTTTGACCAATCACGGACTGGAATTTGGGATCTTTGGTTGTTATTGTCGACCCATTTCCTTTGGTGAAAAAATCTTCCCCATAATGCATCACAGAGAAGTAGTCATATGGGACTCCGTTGGTGGTGCTGTCTTCACTGCTGACTTTTTTAAAGTTATTCTCGAAACCTTGATGACACATAAAAGTCAGCTGCAGTAAACTGCATTAAAACCAGAGCAGAGATGGTTCAAGAGTAATTCACTAGTCGAGTTATAAAATATAACTAAACTTCATAAATGCAAGATTTTTTGTTGTGAATTGACAAATTAAAGTTGAAACCAACAGAAATACTGTTAATAATATGGCGATATTAAGAAATATTTTTTAAGAATGACATCTTTATTGTCAGACAAAGGCTGCACTTCATTAATGTATTACAAAGTTAGGTAGTTATTTTTTTAATCATTTGTAAACCCCTTCTAGGCCCCATGCAGGTACACCTGGATATAACTCATATAAAGATCAGGAGTGTAAGAATAGAGGTTTTATAATGAAACCTGTTTGGATGTTCTCGAAATTAATGGTCACAAAATTGTCTCTGTCATATCTGCTCTGTTCATGGGAAAAGCCAAGAGCATGAAGGAACTCATGTTCAACAGTGGAAATTCCATCACAGAACCGCCCGATGGAGAGATCTTGGCCATTGGGTATTACTCGTCCGATATACGAAAAACATCTAAAAAGGAGGAAAAAAAGCACCTGTCATTGAATAAGCTATATATATATGTAAGCAGTATTTTACCAAAGCCTGTTTACAAGTTCACGATGTTCTGTATGTGAAAGAACTGTCTTAATGAACAAGAAAAGGTATTATATCAAACATCCATATTTCCTACATGCCTGAACATGTGCCATCTCATTTACTAACACATACATAGATGCATACAGAATGCCAAATATGTTCAAACACAACTCTGTGAATGTCTTTATTGGCTCTACTGTGGTCTTATATTTAGGTGGACAATGAGAGAGCTAAAGATGGAGTAATAAGAAAAAATTGGTAAAACTTCAAAACATTTTGCATAGTAACGAGGGAACCATGAGGAAGTCTACTAGTTAACCATTAGGTATTGGTTTGACAGTGAGGAACTCCCCTTCACATTTTATAGACTTATAAATCTCTTTGAGCCCTAGAGTTACTCACTATATACCAGTTAACTAATTATTAACAGTTAGTTTTATTTGCCATAGTCCATATAGCTATGCAAAATGTGTGTACCTTTTTGTTAAGTGTTACCAAAACATCAAACCAAAATACCATACATACCCGTTTAACTTTTGGGCTTTAATGTAATAGTTCTCAGCGTCCCATTCTGCAAAGTCAATGCATGACTTCAGTCTGTACTGGTCAAAGGCTTTCATGATCACGCCTTTCGCATTCAAGTCTTCCGTTGTTCATGGGAATCGTGTCAAGGAAGGAACAAAGAAATGAAAGTTAAAATCAGTTAGTAGATAGTATGCTATGCTGTGTGAATGTTATGGCACTTTTTTACCATTATGTTTTTCATTGTTTTTTACAGCTTTAACATACACCACAAATTCACAAATTATATGTACAAATTTCAATCCAAGACTAAAAACAAGCCAACAAAACATGGAAATAAAAACAATGAAAAAGAAGAAATTCACACAAATCGTGGCAATACTTATCACAAATTCTCATATCTCAAAGTCATATGTCATAGTCATTCACTTAGCCTATTGTTACATGAAGTACAGAACTGGACTGAGCATTCAATGAAGAATGTGTAACTTTTTGATCCAGTAGATGTCGTCCTTGAGCACCAGCATGAGACCAAAACACAATGCTGTTTGGCGACATATCCGCCACAGTGAAGCCTCCGCTCTCCTCAAGCGACACACTTCCAATCCCCCTCCCACCGCATTTGCGCAAAGGAGTTATCAAATTGAATGCACCATGATTAAGCACCCTTAAGAGACAGCGGCGGTCAAAAATGTCCTTGGCTTAAGCTGTAATCCCCTGTGGCGTGCGTTGCTGTGTTAGCAGGCTTATGTTAGCGCTCTTTAGTTAGCTCATAGTTTCACATTGAACGTAAATTTACAAGGAATGACCATGATCTAAAAACGCCTATGTGAAATTCATAAAAGAAGTGATTGTTATTCTTATTTTCTCAAAACCCTCACTTAAACAGCTTTTATATGCAAGGGGATGAGCCACCCGGCCGTCCCGTCCGTGTAAACAAGATGTAAATACAGCACAGCCAGCAGGACTCGCGCCTCACACTATTTCTGCTATTATGTGTAAATGTTGCACAGTCTTCCTTTAAACATCAAATATCATTATGATCATCTCCACCCATCATTTCCAGATAGGTAGTGCCCTTCCCCCTCCTCCCACATAACCCAGACTCTCATCACACCCACAGTCAGAAAAACATCAGAGTAATGCAAACTGTTCTTTATGTGTAACATTGACACCCACTGGACTTTATTTTCTTTACATGCACTGTGTGAGTAGGTTACATACACTGTAAGTTTGTAGTTTTTTCTCACATTGCACCTTTTGTACATTTTGTGTTTTTAATTTTTTATATTTTTAAATTCTATTTTATATATCGTAATAGCTTCTTATACTGTAATATTTAAGTTGTTGCTAGTTCTGCTTTACTTCCCTGTTAATTGTTTAGCACCAATACACCAAGTCAAATTCCTTGTATGTGTAAATGTACTTGGCAATAAAACCCGATTCTGATTCTGATTAAAGGATAAAGGATTAAGTTATTGTTCATTTTGTAGATTAGCTGTTCACAAGAAGCAATCCTAGCCAACTCATCTCTCCACTCTCTAAAGCCGAATTTCTCTTTTGATTTCCAAAAATTGTGGAATCCTGCACCCCATTAAGAGGGTTCATCTCACCAGAGAACACACTTTGGAGGACAGGTTATGGCGCTTTTAACACAAATCCCTTTTGTGTATTCGGTCAGACTGGCATGGGTGATGGTTTTGCACACCTGCATTGTGTTAGCACTGTGTATATTAACATCTCTAACCTTGAAGTTCCTGTGAGGAGGGTTAAGCATGAAACAGGCTAATATTAATAGTGATAATTATTTATGACCCACAAAGGTAAACAAGACCATCAGTGACAAGTTTGATGATCTCTATGTTGTTGTAGTGAATGCCTGAAAACGCTGCTTGGGGGTAGGTGTCAGATTAATTTATTATCAGCACAATGGTTCAACAGTCTCTGCAAAGATTCCTGATGAGTGATACAGACCACTGTTATTAGAGCAGGTTTTGTGACTGTTAAAACACTGCTTACACATGAAGGACAAAATAAGCAAAGAAAAAAGTTGTTCTGTTTTGTCCACAGGGGGGCGCCAAAATCTAAACAAAGTTAAAGTTCCTAACAGGAATTTTATCAATTCTAGCAAACGGCTTGTTTGGCTTCGTGATGACTGAACATTATTTCCTCCTGTAGACTTGAGCATTATATTTCTATAACTTCCATAAGCAGTGCAGCCACTTTGAGGGCTCATCCCACAAGTGTGCCCCTCCCTCACACACCTACAAATACTGAAGGTTATTATCCAATAAAAAATGATATTTACCGAGGCTGCTGTCCAAAAGATAAGGGACTGGGATTGGCCACAGATAGTCATCGTCATTAGTAGCACTCCGTTGAATGTCGTATTTCTAAGATTTACAAAAATCAAAAAGATTATTAGAGGAAATAAACACACATACAGTATGTCATTTGAATGAATTACAGTATTAGAGAAGTACTAAACTCACCTTGATATCATCATGTTGTAAATCTAAGATAAAGAATAAGAAGTGGGTGACTTTTTGATCACAATAACTGAAAGTGTTCTTTCACAGAAGAAGTTCCCACTGTGAGGTCATTTATAAAGATACAGTGATGTTATGTTTTTACCCTTGTTTGCTGCTGCGATGTCCTTATCTTCCCCGATATCTACAAACACAGAAGACATGGTTCCAATATGTAACAATGAATATTAAAAGATTCCTGTAATTCATTTATCCAATGAAGAATATCAAATAAGCTTACCCACTATTTCTGATTCACTCTGTCAAAAAACACACACAAAAAACAAATCTGGGCATATTAGATTACAGAAAAACAACATGAATTTTATTTGGACTTGAGCTTATATAAAGTTTTTCTAGTCTTTTTGACTACTCAAATCGCTTTTACACCGCATGACACACCTACACATTTACACACTGATGGTAGAGGCTGCTATGTATAGTGTCCATTAGAAGTAACTAATCCGCTTCATACACATTCATACACCGCAGACGAAGCAACGGCAGCAATTCGGGGTTAGGTGTCTTGCCCAAGGAATCATCTGACATGTTGCTGCAGTAGCTGGGGATCGAACCCCCAACCTTTGGGTTTAGAAACACCCGACTCTAAAAAGTGGCTAGAAGCTATAAATCAGCAAGAAGAGAAATATTAAGGAGGTATAAGAAAAATATAAGAAACAGCATCACTGCGCTGTCTATGCAGGTTATTGATGAACATCACTACTTTGTCAGTATATTCATATAAAAAGTGTTCAAATTGAAACTCTGTGTTCAGGATTCTTCAATATTTCCCAAGTGTGTTTTAAAATCCGAGTAGTGACTGGATTCAACTACAGGTTGTAACTCAGTTAAGAAAATGAGTCCTAGTTTATTGTGAGAATATCATTAAATACATCTTAAGTTGACGGCAATACCAATAAAATAAATAAATAACTCATACCTGTTCTTGGGGTAAAACTGATGAAACTGCGAAGGTCACTAGAAGGAAAATGAAGCCCTTCATCCTTGGAGCACTCCTTGGACCAGACGTCAATTAAAAATTAGAAATTTGAGATTTTTTCAAGGTTTACTGAGATGAAATAAAAGTTGCTAGAATATACACATTTTTTATTTTTGAAATTTCTTTTTTTTTTTGTCTTCTTAAAGAGGATAGAAAATGCCCACCTGAGATTATCTCCTGCCTGTCTGATTGTGTCTTCCTTCTGAACTGCAAATGAGAAACTGTGACATGACAGCTTTAAGTATGGATATTACCAGTCAGTAAAAAAACTTCCGTGTACATTTACCAGTCAGTAAAAATACTTCCGTGTACATTTCTGAGAAATGTAGTCAGGGCAAGGAGACTCATTATCTAAAAAATGCCTCAAAGTCATTGTCAGACACTTTGTGAATTCCTGCACATCAGTAATCATGAACATATTTCTGTGAACACACCCAAAGGAGGGAGAGAAACTACTTAAATGGAATGAGAACAGGTGACTTCTCTGGTCTAGTCAAATCAAATCAAATCAAATCACATCACATCACATCAAATCAAATCAAATCAAATCAAATCAAATCAAATCAAATCAAATCAAATCAAATCAAATCAAATCAAATCAAATCAAATCAAACTTTATTTATATAGCACCTTTCAGAGAAAACTAAGTTGGGGGCTCTGTATACTGTCACTGCCAGAATATGTGGCTTACAGTTTAAAAGTGTTGCATTGTATTCAAACGAACAAAGTCCAAAATCTATGTCCCTACTTTTCAGTGCCTCTTTATAGATAGCAGCTGTTCCACCGCCTCTCTTTCCCTCTCTGCAGGAAAAAGAAAAGGTGTAGCTGGGTGGACAAGCCTCTAGGAGTGTGGCAGGTGCATCAGTGCCGTGGGAGGTGAGCGAGAGCCCCTGGACGATGGAATCCCCAATCACCACGGTGGAAGCAGGCGATGGTGAAAGTGAAGATCCATTTTATTTAAGGGTCAATTATTCAATTGCAGTAAACTCTCAGACTTAGTTATACTGTAAAGAATGAGATCCATACAAGGTAATTGATGATACAAGTTATTTGTGCTCTCTTACACACACCTATCCTAAGTCTTGTGACTCCCAAATGAAAATTAAAAAAATTACAGCAACAGCATGCTAACAAGATCCCTGCGATAAAGCTAACATGCTAATATTTAGCATGGCATTATAATTAACACGTTTAACATTAAGGCTGAGTGTTTGAGGCTTTAAAGATTTGTCGACCAGCACATACCGGTGAGTGTGAGTGTGGTGCAGTGTTTTAGTGCTGTCGCTTCATAGCAAGAGGGCCCCTGCCTTTCTGTGTGAAGTTTGCATGTTCTCCCAGCTTCTTTCCACAGTTCAAAGACATGCTCGTTAGGTTAACTGGTGACTCTAAATGGCCTGTAGGTATCATTGTGATTGTGGTTGCCTGTCTGTCTCCATAAACCAGCCTTGTGATTGACCGGCAACCAGTCCAGGGTGTTCTCAGCCTCTCGCCCAATAACAGTTGGCACCCCCCGCGATCCCAGACTGGATAAGGGGATGGATAAGGGTAATGGATGGATGGACGTTTGACAAAGTACAATTTTGACCTGATGATGGTGAGATTAGCGGTAAACGGTAATATGATCTCTCTTTCTGCAACACAAATCTTAACCACATTTCATTATTATCAACGGATGTCAAGACATTTCACCCAACATATCGCAAGTTATCTCCACATGGGGAAAATGAATGTATCTGCCAAATTATGCTAAGCTAATAAAGACATTCACAGAGTAGTGTTTGACCACATTTGGCATTCTGTAGGATTTTATGTGTTAGTAAACGAGATGACACATGTACAGGCATGTAGGAAATAAAAATTATGGATTTCAGCTGTGGTGGGTCATGTCTATGTGTATTTAAATGTGATCCACAAATACATTTTCGCATCTGAGGAAGAGCATGTCGGCTTGAAAAGTCACTTGTTGCCAAATCAATCCTTTAACGTTAGCTCCCTGGTCTGCTGATCTTCTTGCTTCTTTAAGCATAAAAAACACCACACAAAATAATGAAGATAAAATATATATATTTTACTTTATACGTGAAGATTTCAACAACAAGGATCCGTTAACTGCAGCAAAGGAGGATGCACTTTTCCAATTCAATCTATTTGTTCTTCCTAACAGATACATAGATATCTACAAGGCGAGCAAATAAAGTAAAACTTGACATTTTGAGGCGATAACACTTCAAGGAACATCTGCTTCAGCCCCATATCAGCTTTTGTGTCAACCCTAAGAAAAAAAAAAAAAACAGTCATTCAAATTTTTTTATGTTATGTTATGTTGGCAAGTATGATTGTAACATTGAATGTAACAGCTTATTTAATAAAGACTTACAACCTACCGTCACGTTGCATGGACCTTGGTCAGAGTTGTCTGAGTGTGTGGTTGTGAATTTGTTTGGTGGATGTTTTGGGCAAGGCAGCGAGCTGCTATGCTGCAGGTTTGAAATAGCTAGAGACAAGGCATAGAAATTCAAATGGACATTTAACAAGACACAGAAAAACAACTTATTTTTTTGTATATATTATTCACAGATTCTGTGTTTGATGTTCAGTTTATATATATTTTCTTCAACATTCAAATGTTTTGGAATCTGGGTTGAAGTTGATTACATTTTAAGCTCCATAAATAAGACTGACTGACATGAATATCGATGCCTCTTTATGAGCTACACTTGTTATGCATATACGGGACAAGATCAGCAAAGAGAGATAAGAAATACTGACACAAACCGAAAAGTTCCTCGGCCCTTAAACAAAAGATTCTCCAATGCAATATTAAGATTTAGTTAATCCTACAATTGATTAGGAATAAACACAAAAGCTCACCCTCCATTGAGAAGAGAAATACAGCAGTGCCTTCCTTCAGGAAGTCCCGGCTCCTGATTCGCTCCAAGGAGAGAAACGAGTTCACTCCATAGGCTGGGTTCATGTAAAGAGACTCTTCATTCCATTGGATTTGTCTTCCAACCATACGAGGGTTGTCAAATGCAGCTTCAGAAAAACACAGAACACATTTTCTTTTTCGAATCAAATCAAATCTGTAATGATATTATTCTAAATATTTGCGATGATAGATCGACACATTAACCCCAGTAGACCATTCAGATATCACTTTTAAATACTCACTGTAAGTTGGATCAGTTGTCAGAGTGATCTGATTGGACATTTGATGTTGAATGTTTGGGTTCTTGTCCAGCATGATAAAGGTCACCTGCCTCCATGGGCACGGCCATTGGAGTGTTGAATCATAGTCTCCAGACACTAAACGAAAATACACTCCAAAGAAGGTTTCTCGTAGAGCAATCAACATCTGGTAAGCATAGCCTTCAGGAGAGTACACCCGAGGGCTGAGCAGATAACTATTGTAGTCAGTGCTTGTCAAGAGACTCTCGAAATCCGAGATTTCCCAGACATGATGTGGACACCCAGACTCAGACAGGTTGATGTCATCAATGGAAAAGCCTCCTGAAGACTCTTCGTTTCCTTTACGCACCTCAAACACGACCTGGAAAGGCTTGGTAGCATTCAGGGACACCTTGTAAAACGTCCATTTAAATGATGGTTCACCTGGAAGGATAAAATACTTGATTGCTTATGTTTGCTTCAGCAAATCAACGAGTAGTAATGTTGATTACATGATACTTTTGCCCAGATGGAAAAACATCTCCAGGAGTATTGTAAGGGTTGTCCAAACATCATGTACCCAAATTTAGTCCCCAGTGGATGAACCCCAGTGATGGTGGTCCTGTGAGTCATCTACAAGTGTCACCATGAGAGACTATGTTAGATTGTAAGTTAAATGTGTAGTCCACAAATGGATGGCATGCTTTGTAAATTGGTACAACCATTTGTGGTGGCCAGAGGATAACTTCTGATGACTTCAGTTATCCTTTTCCTCAGATCATGTTGAGTTAAATTGAGTTAAATGTCTTCACCAGAAGTTATTGACCTATAGCGTTTAAATGTGTACACATTCATGACTCAGCAAGATAATTTTGTTGATCCCCTGACGTTTTATCTTTGGTCAAATTTTTAGTTTGGTTTATCAGCAAATATCTGCAAATCTAATGACAATCCAATTAAGCATGCTAACATGTTAACTAAGATGGCAAACATGCTTGTTTGTTAGTTTATTATGTGAGACTGTTAGCTTGCGGATGTTGCAGGTGAAAACTGTGCAGGTGATGCTAGTAGACAGAGTTAATATGGGTGTATTTTTCCTTTCAATTTGGCATTTTCAGTCCCTGATTTGCTCACCAGTGATCTGACCCATGAGGCGCCTTTTTCCTGTTGACTCCCTCTCATCTTGGAACTCTCTGATCCAAATGTTGAGCTTGTCCGACTCACTTCCACTGTGGTAATAGTAGAACTGGAGACACTGGATGTTACATGTTCCAGTGGGATTCATCCTGTTGGTCTCCAGCCAGGCTGAGTCACCCTCATGACCTGAAGCTGTGCTAGCATGCATGAAATAACCTGGGTAGTTTTTAGGGTTGACAGTTTTTGATTATTACTATCTCTTTGATGTAAAAATGTCTCGTTCACTGGGACTGATCTACAAAAAGCAAGTTGTTATATGGCTTGAAATGAGTTGTTACCTCCAGGGTTGGTCAGGGTGGTGTGGTCAGTTAATGGCTCTCCTGCAGTGTTGCTCAATCTCTTCCAACCTTTGGCCAAACCTTTTTCACAACAGCTCATCCCGCAGATATCAACACTGAAGTTACAATGCTCCACAATAGTAATTGATGCATCTGGGATCAATCAGCAGAAACTTACATCACAATATAGCACGATTCAAGCAAGAGTATTTGATTGGCGCTTTCTAGCATTGTGAGAACAATCCAAAACTTACTGCAGTTATAAAGGCGATTCAACTTGTACATGTCAAAGAAGCTCATTTCCATTCGCTGGCCGATTTTGTCCTGATACTCAGGTAGCTTAGTGGCAATCGTGTCTCCCGTGTTTTTAGAAAAAACCTTTTTTCCGTAGTGCATCACTGAGAGGTAGTCGTATGGAGTGTTAAATGTTGTTCTTAAGCTTTGGCTTATCTTCCTAAAGTTTCCCTGGTATCCTGTTGACCAGACAGACATATAATTAGACACTTCAACCAATGTAGCACATTATGTAATGGTAATTATGTATCTTGAAAAGTAAAATATCCTTAATTATTTAATTTGTATGTATTGGAGACTGCTCATTTCAGGAAAATACATTTTGAAAAAACTGTATTAACCTTGCTCATGTAGCCAACGGCTAGGTATTATGTAAACAGTTATACACAAAATAGTCAAATAGTTGTCAAAGATTCCAATGATGTAGATGAAATGTTATGAAAAGGTGAATGGTTTTACCGTCTTTTATGTTTTTCCAGATAATGGTTACGTGATCATCTCTGTCATATCGAGACTGTTCATGATAAAATCCCAAAGCATGGAGAAACTCATGCTCGACAATACCAAGGTGATCACATCGCCTACCAATGGAGACAACTTGGCCACTTTTAACAATCCTTGACACAAAAGAGTAACACCTGCAGTGAAGAAGAGTGGCACAAAATCATGAATAAATCATCATATGGTTAATTTTAGAAATAGAAATTGAATTAACTATGCTTGGAGGAGCATGTTTTACCCTGGATTCTGTCTGACTGAAAGGTAGTATTCCTCAGACTGTCTGGGTCTGAAATCAATACATGTCTTCAAGCGGAAATGTTCAAAGGCCTGCAGAATGACTCCTTTAGCATTTACATCTGTGCTGACAGACAATACACAGTTATTTTCCACAGTGGTTTTACCTATTAATGCCCGAGCAGTATACAAACATTGTTCATAAAAAAGGGTCAGTTGACCATCACTCACCAAGGTTGGCTTCTAACACATAAGGGACAGGGATGTCCCACAACTGTTTTTGATTCAAAATGGCATTCCTGGCTACCCTTGTTTGTGTCTGCATTTCCTTGGGTAAAGTAAAGTTGTCACATTAATAGAAACAAACTCAACGTGACATCCCAAAAAAATAAAATGGCAAGATATGAAGCACATTGCTTACTTCCATGATGTCACCCTCAAATAAATCCAGGCCTGCAGGGTAAACAAGAATGATGATTACTTTTGTTACTGGAAGCCGATAAATAACAAAACATGTAGGGGCGGCTGTGACTCAGTGGAAGAGTCAGTCGTCTGTTAACCAGAAGGTTGGTGGTTTGAGCCCAAGCTCCTGCAACCACATGTCTGATGTGGCCTTGGGCAAGACACTAAATCCAGAGTTGATCTCTCTGCATAGGCAGCGTATGAATGGGATTAATTACTGCTGATGGTCACTTTACAACGCAGCCTCTACCATCAGTGTATGAATGGGTGTGAATGGGTAAGTGTGACATGCAGTGTAAAAGCCCTTTGAGGAGTCAGAAAACTAGAAAGGCACTATACAAGCTCAAGTCCATTTACCATATCAAGATATATTTTGTGATCTGTTTTCTTTCACTAATATGTAATATAGCAGTCCTTTTTTATGTCAAAAACATAGGGGGACAAATAACAGTCTCAGTTATAAACTTCAAAGAACTAAAACTTAAACACCCTCTTACCTTCATTTATCTCTGTTATATCCCAGTCCCCATCATCATCCATGTCTTTAATAAAACAGATAAAACAATATTTGAATATATTATCATGAACACATTTTTCACTAGCTACAGTAACACTATCTGTGAACTCACTGTAATCATAATTACACGCAATTAATACTTTTTTTCATAATCCATTGTAGTCAAATATAATGAAAAAACGTAATAAAATAAACAAAGAACAACTCACCCATCAACAAAGGCTCTAGAGACTAGAAAGGAAGCATCAGGGGTTTTGAGAGTATTAAATAAACTGGAAGATCACTGTCTCGTTTAGAGTAATGCATATTTATAAAAGTACTTACCATGGCAACTTGAAGGGTGCTTAGCACAAAAATAATGCAGAAATCCATGATTGTTAATATTTGTCCTCAAAATGGTAAAAGCTCAACGATGAGAATAAAGTTTGGAGAAATGATATGATTAAAACAAAGATGAACGCCTAAAAAAAATCTCACTCTGAAAACACTCTGAAATCCACAGTTTTTGGATCACTTCTTTGTGCTTTTAGCTTAATAAATATGATCACGTTCTTCCTGGATTAAGAGCATTGTTGGTTTCTAAACTGAACTATCTAGAGCGGAGAGAATTGTGACTTTCACTTTTTCACCGCTAAAGCAACAGCATACAACAAACAACAAACTCACTTAAAGCCCCACTGATTAAACATTGTAACAGCATTTCCCTCAAGGCCCAAGCAACAATTTTGCATACTGTTGTGTAGCAGATAATCCGGTTTAATTCCCCTCAAATAATATAAAGAATAAGTCAGCAATGCACATATGTCATAAAAGACACTCAGTCCTCATGCTTCAAAGGGTGACTGTAATTAATGTGAAGTAATAATTCAGTTTCATGTTGGTGTTTGCAGACCTCAGGTGAGACGTTGTTGCTTATGTGCTTTGCAAAACAAGCCCCTCAACCAGTCAGTCATGTTTTTGTGTAAACAGTTACACTAACATCAGTATGCTCTGCTCGCCTGCTGGTTTGTTAATGAAGAAGGTTGTGGTAGAACCATTTTAAAAAAAAAAATTTTTTGCAGGAAGGTGATTTTTAACCTAGTTTTGATCTATTCATTCAAATTTCTAAATAAATGTATTTTGTGGCTGATACATATGTGTCTGAGGCAACTGGGTAAGTTGCCCTCAGTGTCCTTTCAAACAAATGAATCCACATACCAGCTTAAGAAACACAATGGAGGAAAGACAGAGTGTGTGATGACATTTTTCACTCAATGCCCGTTTGTTTGACTCCATAATGGAAGGAATTACGGTGACAGATCAATGTCTTAAACTTTGACTCAAAGAAGACCTCAGGGTTTGACAAGCAGGTGGTGTTGAGATTTTATCAGTGTTAGTGAAATGGCTCTAGAGAATTGTTGTGCTGTATGCTGAAGGGTCACTCCCACCAACAGACAGACTGAAGAATATCTACTGCATTGATTGACATGGAATTTTGTACTGATAACCATAGTATTAGAGAGCATGACAAAGTCGCTTGTAATAAACCTGACAAAGGTGCTTAATTACAGGAAGTATGCTCGTAATAAATACCTGACACCATCAATAACAATCATTGAATCAAATTGGAGAATCCTAGTGTACAGCTCTGAATTTATTTGCAAAAGAAGAAGATATATTTTAGTAAGCCCTAAGTGTAACTTACATTTTTTCACTTTATTGTTGATACAGGCTACACACATAGAGGCCAGGAATACACACATGCACAAGAAGGATCCTATGGACATTCACTCATGGAGACATGTCAGAGTGAGGGGCTGCAAACAAAAAAGTGTCTGAGCAGTTTGGTGTTCAGTGCCTTGCTCAAGGGCTCCTCGACAGTGCTCAGGAAGTGAACTGGCTACCAGCCAAACTTCCAGACTTGGTCCATAAAGGGACATGAACCGGAGTCCTTCTGGTTTCCAATCCAAGTCCCTGCATTGTGAGCTACTGACCTTTAAAACAACAATAGAATAGAAAGCCTTTACTGTCATTATACAATTGTACATGGAATTAAAAATGCTTCACATTAAAGTGCACAAACATACAGACATCCGTCAGCAGGAGAAGTAGGGTATAGGAGAGGAGGAATGATGAATTGGACCATCGTTGTGTATGTGATGAGGGTGGGAGGATCAGTGCATGTTGAAGTTCAGTGCGGTTATGGCTCTGGGGAAGAAACTGTCTTTAAATCTGTTTGTGCATGTCCTGGTGGACCTGTAGCGCCTGCCACAGGGAAAGAGGTTGCTCTGTTCAGGCAGCGGGAGTTGTAAGTGTCCGTCAGGGAGGGGAGAGTGCAGCGGATCAAACTTCTGTGCGGTGTCTGCGAAGACCCTTCCTGTCTGCTTTAGTGCAGCTGGCGTACTAAAAAAATTAAATTTATGGATTGTGTAGCAGCCATTTTCTAGTTATTTGTTATTTTGCATTTGTTTTGTTTGTAAACACCAACGGGCAGTGGGCGCCTTGCCAAGCACATGGGTTGATTAGGAACCCTTTAAATGTTCCAGGTGTTGGGTGATGCACCAGGAAGCGACACAGGTTTTTTTTTTATCATGTCAATGAGACTGGTGAATGTGATGCAGTAGGAAATGTTTGTACGTCATTATCTAAATGAAATGAAGAAACAAGAGATTCCCGACTGGACATTGAACTTATTGCCTGCATAAGACTGGAACGGTGCATCAGTGGCCTGTTTGTTGAATTTCTGTGGTTTGTTTATAATTCTATCTTAATTTGTTTTTTAGACAAATAGCCACAATATATGTAGTTTTTACAAATCATTTAATTTATATTATACAACTGAAAAGTGTCATTCACAGCATTTGACATTGTTTTTGCACACCTCAGAGGATGTTGCACAGAAAAACTGGTAAAAGTGGCTGTTAGAGCTAAACTTACATCATACACTCATTTTCCACTGAACCGTCAGGTTTGGTAAGAAGTCAAGTTGCTGACAGAACAAGTTCAAGAATTTTAGCCTTCAAAAAAAGCCCTCAATCTGTAAATCCTCAAGAATTTAACAAGTCAGTTTCATCTGTGATTGGCGCCTTGAGCATTTGTCCATGAAAGAAGGTCATTGAAAGAATGTATAACCTCAATAAATCACACTGACTGTAAAACAAGTTGCTCATCCAGAAGTGTAATATTTTGCCTATAGGTGCTGTCAGGCATTTGACTAAAAGAGAGACAATTTATTGTTAGAAAAATCAATAGGTGCAGCCCTCATAACGGCTGACTGACTTGTGGCTGCTTCCAATAGGGAGATCAGGTGCATATATTGCAAAACAGCAATAGTCTGAGAGTTGTTGGTGCATACAGTATCTGTCACCATAAAGAGACAAATCTCCCACATAGGACGATTGGAGACAAATGACTCTCAGTGCAGACGATGATGGATGAACGGTGGTTGTTCTGTTTCCCATGCTGAATGACATGGTAGGGGTGTACATGTTATTTTTGAAAACAGGCTTTTGCACATTTTTTGTCAGACCCACTAATCTTTCAGCAAATTCTTTCATATTTTCTCTCCTCTTTACATTTGTCTGTCAGCTGCATCTCGTGCAGCTGGTTTAGACAGGTTTCAATAATCTTTCTGCATCAGAGTCACATGGTTCAAGTAGCATCTGAGATGTTTTGTTGAAGACGTCTGTGTGTTATCTTGATTTATAAAAGAAAGAAGACACGAGTGCCAGTCACGATATGGAGCTCCTTGCCAACGACAATGTGTATACACATACAAAATAATTCACCTAAATAATAACCTGAATAGTCATGCATAGTCATAGAAAAGCCCATTCCAAACAGCCTGCATGAAGACAAAAGGATTTCTCACGTCATCAGAAGTTTTCACACCACATGTTTTGACATAAAGACGAGAAACATTCACTTTGTACTTTCCCATTGTACGGCATCTACCTGTGTGATCTCTCACTGTGAGGCAACAGTGCACCAGCCCAGAACGACTTGATATTCTCTGGAAATGGAAAATAACTTAATTTGTAATTGACACAATCAGAGGCTTGACTGCAGTAAAGCAACTGTACGTGTGATTTACCAATTTAACAAGTGTATAAAGAGGATTTAGTGTTGATCTACTTTTTCAGCTGATTGTTACCTTTCAGCCTCCTTTTCTGTGATTTTTCTGGTGTAAACCTGTAGCTCAGTGTCAGGGTCATCTCCCGTTTTTGCTTCGTACACAAACTGATATTATTTATTTATATATTTGTACAATGTTGAGATATTGACCTTTGTCTGTGCCATATTAAGCAAATATGACAGAATGATCAAAACTGGCATTCTCATTTTATGACTATGTTACAGTTATCGGTTATATTTAATAGACTGTAAATGAAAATCAAAACCACTTCTGTCATGATCTGATATAAAACTCTTAAGATTCATTCTGAATATATACCGATCAAAGACATTAAGCATATGAGAGTCCTTTGTGAATACTTGTTTTTACAGCAATCCTCTGAAACATTTGATCAAATCTAAGTTTTTATGGTCCGACGTGACTGACATAAAAACGTTTTCTGCCACAGGACTGGGACATCTCATCAGTCTCAAACCTGCTTTGAATGTTTAACAGACTGTGACATATACACAGAAGTTCTAACACTCCCTGTGAAGCTCTGCACGTGTTTAAAACTGAAAGATAACCAGTTGCTTCTTCAGATCCTGCTGTTCAATCACATTTTAGAGTTTTAAGATGCTTAAGCTGGCGACAAAACTGATAAAAACGTTCTGCAGCGATTCACCTCTTTTGTCTTGTGTCCAAATTTTGATGTCTTCACAAATATGTTCTTTTATTTTTCGCTTGACAAGAGGTCAATCCTTCTGGATTTTGTGAGTTTTCATTTCAATCTTGTTTGTAAAAACACAAACATTTTACATACATGCTTGACTCTTTAAGAGTTTTGATTGTTATTAAACTAATCAACTTTTTTTACTCCTCACATTTGTGTAGTGCTTTGCTGCTTGGTACCTAATGCAATGCAATGTACATGAAGTGGTGAGACTCAAAATATACTCTTGGGCTTCGGGGTGGTGTAGCACCTTTTTGGGACCCCCTGGAAACCTACCCCACCTTACATTTTCACACATGAGCTCATTTTAATAAGTAGATGTCACTTTTCAAGCCTTGTGTTTGTAAACCAAAGAGCCTTTTTCCTGCCGCCATTGTGCTCTCAAAGTGTCACGCTGCTTGGGGCTGGGAAAACAGCATTTCCTCTTTTTTATGTATGCAGATACATGAGAAACATGACAAATACATGGAATCTTGAATCTTGAAAGTGTTAACAGTTGTTGTTGTCAATGATACAAGACAAAGCAGTGAAACGTAAAATTAAATATTTAGTAAATGTAGTTTTTTTTGCAGTAAAAAGCTTCACAATAAGTATCCTACATGATTCTATCACTCTTAAAAATCTGTTTGTCAGATCAGATCAGAAGTAGTAATAATAATACCTAATACGTGCAGAAGCATACCCATCAACAAAGCATAAGAACCCAGACAACAACAAAACACCACAACAACAAATCAACCCATTAAAAGCACTATATCGATCCCACAGGGACACTACAAGAAAAGTTATAAAAAGGTTTAATGTTAACCTTTGGTCAGCATTCTAACTTTTCATCGTCCCCTGAGGGTACAATAGGTCAACTGTACAAAGACATAAAAAGAACAACCTGAGGTTTGAAAAAGAGGGACAAAAAGCAAGAAAACATAAAATACAAACAAACAATGACCACATAAAAATATAATTTCCAGGGGCATGTTGGTTTATTCAGAAAATAAAACAGAACAAGCAGAATAAAACTGAGGCTGCTAGGAACTCATTAGCATACATCCATGTTCTCAACACAATGGCAAAGTGTTTCCAGTGAACTCAAATGATCACTGTTATTTTATAGCATGTTATTCAATAGCTCATCATTTCTCCTGCCAGGATGTTTTTTTAGCAAACCGTCCACTGTATGAAAAGATCTTTCTATAGAGTTAATGAATTTGACAAGCTGAGTAACTGAATGGATACACTGAGGTATCCTCTAGTCACACTCTGTCAGTGCTCTGTCATAGCCTCACCACCGAGTGGCAGTGCAGCCTTTTCTAATTGCAGAGGGATCACTGATGTTACATTTGGGTTTATAGTGATGCATTTATCATTATGTGCCAATCATTAGTCTAAAGCAGTGGTTCTCAATCTTTTTAGACTGTGTACCACCTCCGAAAATATTTGGCTCTCCAAGTACCACCATTATGGTAGACATTAAAATACACTGTAGGCCTATTTCTACACACATTTAACGCAAGAGGCAAATTAATTCATAAAAATAATATTATTTAATATTGACTGTTGGCAGCCACACTATAGGCCTACTAAGGGCTAGCGCTAGAACTGGCACTTAAACTAACACAACTCTGACATTTGACCAAATCAAAAAAAGTGCAGAACAATAAAAATGACAACTTTATACAAACAACTTGTTTTAGAATATTTAATCTCCAGTGTTTCCCTCATTTATTCATAAAATTGCTGCGTGCCTGAGAGAGCGAGAGGTAGTGGGGGAGAGAGAGAGAGCGCGTGAGAGAGAGTGTAGGCGCGCGCTCTGCAGGCTCCGTACAACCAGAGCCTCTGTATTATAAGTCTACAGAGAGAGAGATAGAGGGAGGGGGAGCGATAAGTTCCACTGTCCGAACATGCATCACAACGGAAGCATCTCCATAAAATGTACAGCTGCTTGCTGCCGATTGTGTACTGAACTCCAATAAATAACAGAATATCTGTTAATGTAGACCTACGGCTGCTTGCTGTTGTTTCAGTACTGAACCATAACAGAATATCAAGGGGAACTTTTCAAAACGTGAGGTGTACTCCTGTTGTTGTTTATGTCTGTGCGCGCGAGCATACATTGAGCAGATTAAAGTTGTTTGTTGCAAAAACTAGATTAATTTAGAGGGGAAAACACATTTGATATTAATACAACCCAATAGATACAAGACAGATAAGAGAAGAGTATGACTCAAAAATTGGCGTTTTATGCTGAACGTTTTTTTTAATATATATATTGTGGAGATTTCTTTGCGTACCACCACAGGGAGGTGGTACGCGTACCATAGTTTGAGAACCACTGGTCTAAAGGCTGTTTAAAGTAAAATACATTTTCCTCACATTCAGGGAAAATTCTGCACATGTCTCATTACCTGAGGATCCCAGCACGATGATGTCACAGCCTGTGTTGTAAGAAATAGTCAGATTATTAACTGTCGTAAAAATAACAATACTACTGTGTAATGACAGTCCATTACAAAAAGTCCACTATTTAAACTGATAGAGCACTACAAATGTCAGTGAAAGTACTAAAGTATGAATAAAATGCTCTGAACGGTAAATGCTCTCATGAACTGTTCCCACCTATATATAACTTTTAATTCATTTACATATATGTTAAAGGTGCACTACGGAGTTTTGGTAAAGAAATGTGAAAGTTGGAGAAATGTACAGATTCTGTGGTGTTCATAACTCTATACACAAACTGTCCTCAGAGGAAAGTTGGGTTCCTGTAACACTGTTTGAAGACAAAATGCTAAGCGAGAAGTTGTGGTGGTGAAACCATAACTCTCCTGGCAGCTTTTTAGCTCCAAACCAGGGACCCATTTTTTTCTTTGAATAAAGTTTGTCTATCATTTAATTCAGAAAATATAGAATAGAATGTTTTCACTTCTTTAACTTTCAAATTTCCCTACCAAATCTACATACTGCACCTTTAATATGTAAGCACCATTTTCCTATTGTAACAGATGTTATAACTTAGATCTAAAATATATCTAGAATTTAAAAATCTTAACTTCAAAGGGAACTCTAAATTTAATAAAGTAAACAATACATTACTGAAGTTGAAATAGTGTCAAGGTTAAGTAAATTGTACTTCAGTGTTTGAGTTAACAGATATACGGTAGTTACTTTAAATCAAAATGAAGAGACCACTACTGTGATACCACCGCCCTGGATTACTGCTATTTCTTTGTGAACTGCAGTTTGCAAAATTCATTCTTGTTTTTCAACTGACTCTTAAACAGTTTGTTTTGCACAACTTTGCAGTCAAAGACTCTAGCAGACACTACCTTCTTTGATGTGTAAAGAAAACCTCCTTATAACAAATAAAAAAAAAACATTTATTGCAGTGCTGTAGTAGTGAGTAGAATTTAAGGCGTTTTCTTCCACGAGACCCTCTTACAAGCCCATATAGGGAACACAAAAGCATTTTGAGAGCAGCCTGAGAGCATTTACGATTACCCGTCTGCAGTACGTGAGACAGCTATCAGCTCATCTCCACAGGCTCCGATCTGCTTATCAAACCAGCAGCAATAGTCTTCTAACAACCTCAATATCTGCATCAAAGCAGCACTGGATCTCTGCCTGATGCTTGCCATTTAAGGCAAGATGTGTCTTGTTCAAAGAAACTACTGCATGTCAAACAACGTCTTCGTCTCTGTGGTCTGTGGTGGAGAGTGAATGGGCAGCCATCGGTTTGAAAACGACCTTTGGGGATCAAGGCCCTAACAATGCCTGTAAGCTCTTCTGACTGATAATACAGCGTGAATAGTCGCTCGCTGTGGCCACACAAGTGCAAATTAGGTATAAAACAGGACAGAGCATGAAATGTGAGATTAGATCTCCAATTGTAATGTCTAACGCAGATTTGCAGTAGTGTGGCTAGATTTGTTTGATTGATTGATTGAATTAAATCTTTATTTCAAACTTACTCTTTTTCTCTCAATAGTATGACTCGGAAATGCAAAAAGAGGAAAGACTGACTTTGTAGGTACTTCAAGTTTAGAAAAAAGAGATAAACTAGACAGTTTCATACAAGAAAGAATGCATATATAAATTGGAATTAGTTTTTGATACTCATCAAATATTTTTTCAAGTCAGGGTTAGTGGAAAACTCATGCAGCCTGTTGACGAGTTTGTGTCGAAACCCTAACTCTAAATCTAAAAAAACAAACAGTATCTGTCAAAACACTGATGTCCCCACAAGGGGACACAGTATATACATATCTTCACAATTACCCTAACACAAACATGTTCAATTCCATTTATCAGTGCTCAGTGTGTGTGTGTGTGTGTGTTCAGTACAGTCAGTGGACTCTGACCCTCCACGTTGGAACCAGCTCTGTAGGGTGGTAAATCCTTCTGTGGTATATTTACTATAATTAGAGGTTGCACAATTTACGTTGGTTTTATGACTTAAACAAGGACCAGCACGGCCAATGAGCTTAGACTGTACATGATGTAGCGTGATGCGGTTTACTGGATCCATACTTCATATTTTTCCTATACAAATCAGCATGAAATAATTATATGGTGGCCAAAGCGCCAAAGTATTTTTTTTATGGAACCTGCAGGGACAAATTCATAACTGCTGTGTCATGTTTGTACCATGTGTCTGTACCCACTTTTCCCATGGCTATTTGTGTGTGTGTGTGTTGAAATTGTGAAGGTGCAGTTTCGTGACAAGTATTGGCTAGCATAAAGGTGGGAACAATAGTCTGCCTCTGGATATAGTGGGAGATGAAACCGTGACAAGAGCTAGGACATGTCAAGACCTGAGAGATGAGAGATGGAGCGAAAACAGTAAATTGCTTGTGGGGGAAAAAGCAGCACATGTAACACACTAGCTTGTGACCAGCAGAAGTGCCTTTGTTATTGTGCAGTTAGAGCTTTGAACTATCAGGATGTCTTGTCATTACATTGTATACGTTGAGATTTCTCATTTAATAAATATAGAACGACATACAGCATCTTGTGTTATTAGATATAAGGATGTACTGTAGGATATACTGCAAAGAAGAAGATTTTTTTCAGATTCACCCATTTATTTAGAAATGGCAAAAAGTTACACTTTACAACTTCACCACAAATATTAAAAAGAAAGTATATACATGTCAAGTGCAAAGGTTTGCACCTTTCAATAAATATTTTGCTGTGGGTATATACCCAGTTAAATCTGCTTTACAGTACAGTAGTATTTCACATATTTAAATTATCTGTCATGCTTCAAACAGAGGCAGACCAAACAAGGCCAGCATCTCGGTCAATGACGGAGCGTGAGGATGGAGGATGACTTAGTTGGCCTCGACAAAAGACTGGTAAAAGGACATGAGCTGGGCCTGCAGGTCCTGGGCGTAGGGGTTCAGCTTTTCCTTCAGGTCTTCAGCGTAGGGGGCCACCATCTGTTTAACCAGGTTTGCTCTCTGAACCAGCTCAAGCTGCACCATGTCTGTCATGGGGGCCACTCTATCCTGGAAGTCCTGCAGGTGCTGGTCCACCTTCTGCTTCAGGTCATCAGTATAAGGCCCCAGCTGAGTCTGCAGCTCCTGCACACTCTGCTCCAGGCTGGCCTTCAGCTCCTCTGTCTTCTGTACCAGGGTGGTCCTCAGGGCCTCTGAGTCAAGGGACTCTGCATAAGGGGCCAGCTCCTGTTTGAGCTGCTCCACTCGCTCCTGGATCTTGGCCTTCATGTCTTCTGTGTAGGGCTCCAGCTTGTCCCTGACAGTACCCAGCTCCTGGGTCAGCACATTTCTCAGTACGTCAGCCTCCTTGGTGATCTTGGTGACCAGGTCTTGTGCTGCGGGGGGGATTCTCTCCTGGAGGGTGACGGCATACTTGCTGGCGATTTCAGCGCTCTCTGCAAGGCGGGCACTGAAGGAAAGTCAAAGTAATATTAGACTATTAGCAGTTTATGTGATGACATACCAATCTTCATCAGCATGTAGCTAATAGCTTTGTGTCACACAACTTACTTGACTTCCTGTCCAAACTGCGATTTCCTGACCATCTGGAGGGTGTCATCAGCTGTCTGGGTGGCTGTGGCAATGTAGTCCCAGAATGCATCAGTCATCACTTCCAGCTGTGGTTTGGGTGCATCAGCATAAAAGAGGTTGGCATTGCAGCCTGTTGGATGGACACAAAAAACACATTGGGAACAGTGCACATTTACAGTCTTTGAATCAGTTGATTGCTCTTAGTTGCAATTTAGTTAGATCAAAGGTACAAGCTTGCAACTTACCAGACAGAACTGCAATGGCTAGCACCAGGAACAACTTCATGACTATGGTTTGCTGAAAAAGGATAATGATCAAGTTAACTCTTGAGCTGCATTAAAAAAGTCAAACCACTTCTGTTATCTTCTAAAGCTAAGATTTGAAATGAAGTGAAGTGTAACGCTCACCTGCTTTAGGCTTGTGTATCTCTGAGCGTTCAGTGCGTTTGTGAGTAAGTCTGAGAGTGCTTCCATAAATACTGACGTCAGATGACAGTTGTAGTCAAGAGCCCAAAGTCCAGGAGTCACTGCCATGTTGTCATAATGGCTCTTTTCCTGTTTGTCCTATCATCGCATGACGGTATAGGCTATGATTCAGACACACAGACATGTTTTTATGGAATTTCCTGAGGCTGGGTGGCTTTTAGGATTTTTCCAAAAAATAAACCAAACTTCCAACACAAGAAGTGTAGCAGTGGATCTCCATTTAAAAGCATTTTTGATATAGCAATTAACTGTCCGCACAGTCCAGTGCTTACAGCCTGAAGATAACACCAGATAACCCCTGTCTGCCAACACCAATGGACTTTGTATTTGGGTCAAGCAATATGAATAAAGTAGCACAAGGCACTAAGATCTTTTATTATGGACAGCTCAGAAATATTGTCACATAATGTAGACTTTTGTCATAACATTCTTTGTACATTCTTAGGAACATTGGGTCTTTGTAATATAGCATTGAGTACAGTCTTTTACCTGCTCTTTAGTAAAGCGTCTCGAGACAACATTTGTTGTGAATTAGCGCTATACCAATAAAGATTGATTGACTAATAAAATAAAATAAGATAAACAAATGTCAAAAGCAATAAACAGTAACAAAGTGAACATAAACTATAACATCAGCTGACATTTTACCCTTGCAAGCATTATTAAGCCTTCTGTAAAGCACTTTGTTTGCACAATGAATGAATGAATTATGATACAAAACCTGAATAAAAACCAAACATACCAACAAACAAAACAAAACAAAAAATATTTTGTTGTCTGAGGACGCAGTCATTTATGTGATCAATATTAGTATTAGTATAAAGGCTATGGTCTAGACATGCCATGTTCATCAAGTGTCTTGAGATAACATTGGTTATGAATTGGTGCTATATCAATAAAGATTTAGCGATTGATTGAATGATTATATAAGTACAGGGTTATTCAACTGGTATCGACATAGACCAGTATGTCTTTGACCCAATTATATTATTGGCCTTTGTACTGGAACACGCACTGAACGTCTGGGTTAGTTTCAGAGTAGCAATAGGATGGGAAAGGACTTCTCTATGAGAAGGTTGCATAAGTAACCACATAACAAAAAAATGGGTATTTCTTATTTTTAAGTTTTGTTGTTAATGGTAGGTTTTTTTCACTTAACTTAAAAAATTAATGTTTTTCAGCCTTTTGGACTGTGGGTTGTTCATTCAAGGAGACAATGATACTGTCTAAAAATTACACTCTTAAAATACCCCATTTAAACATCTAATTTAGCGTTGAGCTTACTGTTATTTATATTACTGCTATATTATTTACTGCTTGGGAATCGGTTTCTATGTTTACAATATTGTCACTGATTGAGTGTAACAAACTTGTTGAATATACTTTAGTGAATACAGATTTGTTGTTATTTAACTGATTGAACTTGACAATTTATGAATCCTGACTATTAGTTATATAACTCATCGAGTTTCTGATTTGTTACTGATTTTATGACAGTACTCTTGTCATGGTTTCACATTTGCATCAAGTAAAAATAACCAAGGTCAGCTGCTTCCTCCAATCAATCAATCAATCAATCAATCAATTTTTATTTGTATAGCGTCAACTCATAACAGGTGTTATCTCGAGACACTTTACAAGAAGCAGGTAAAATACCTTACTCTTTGTCTGTTAACATTACAAAAGAGCAGGTAAAAAGACCTTACTCATTCTTATGTTACAAAAAGCAGGTAAAAGACCTTACTTATTGCTATGTTACAAAGATCCGGCCTATCCATCATGAGCACTTTAGCAAAGCAGCAAAAGTTACAGTGGTAAGAAAAAACTGCCTTATTAAAAGGCAGAAATCTTCGGCTGGATCCCCGGCTCATGACGAAACAGTCTTCACAGGCCTAGACTGCGCCGGGCTTGGAAAGGGATAGGGGGAGAGATGGGATAAGATGCAGGAAGAGGGATAGAGAGCAAGGGGGTGGGGGGAGGTAGACCGTCCATCAGCAATCCGGTGGGGAGGGGAGGGGGTGTGTGTGTGTGTGTGTGTGTGTGGGGGGGGGGGTTGTTCTGGCAGGCCGCCAACCCACGATCCGGTGGGGAGAGGGTAGTGGTGGGGTGGGGGTTGTTCTGGCAAGCCGTCAACCGACGATCTTGAGGAGCCTAAGAGTGCTCAAGAGCTCCCAGGAAAGTAGGTGGTTAGTGACTGAGATTTATAGATAGATACATGCAGTAATATGATGTACTGTATATGCACAGAGAGAGAGAGAGAGAGAGAGAGAGAGAGAGAGAGAGAGAGAGGAGCTCAGGGTGCCAGTTCCCCCGGTAGTCTAAGCCTATAGCAGCATAACTGAGTAACTATCTACGCCAGCACCAGCCCTAACTATAAGATTTATCAAAAAGGAAAGTTTTAAGTCTATTCTTAAAAATACAGACTGTGTCTGCCTCCCGGACCCCGGCTGGAAGGCGGTTCCAGAGGAGAGGAGCCCGATAACTGAAGGCTTTACCCCCCATAGTACACTTGGAGACTGTAGGTACCACCAGCAGGCCTGCACTCCGGGACCGCAACGCTCTCGAGGGACAGTACGGCACTAGTAGCTCCTTCAGGTAAGATGGTGCCTGGCCATTTAGAGCTTTGTAGGTGAGAAGAAGGATCTTGAATTCTATTCTAGACTGTATATGGAGCCAGTGCAGAGAAGCCAGGACAGGATTGATGTGGTCCCATTTCCTGGTTCTGGTCAGTACACGAGCTGCAGCATTCTGGACCAGTTGAAGAGTCTTTAGAGATTTTCCAGAGCACCCTGACAAAAGAGAGTTACAATAATCCAGTCTGGAGGTAACAAATGCATGAACTAGTTTCTCTGCATCACTTTGCGACAGGATATTCCTGATCTTGGATATATTACGAAGGTGAAAGAAGGCTGTTCTTGAAACTTGACTGATGTGAGAGCTAAAAGACATATCTTGATCAAATAGAACTCCTAGAATCCTAACAGTGGTGCTAGATGCCAGGCTGATGTCACTAAGGACAGTCAAATCACTAGAAAAAGTCTCTCTGAGGTTCTTAGGGCCTAGCACAATAACTTCAGTCTTGTCTGAGTTAAGTAGCAAAAAATTTCTGGTCATCCAGGTCCTAACGTCCTTAAGGCACGTTTCTAGCTGACATAACTGACTGGTACCATCGAGCTTCATTGATACATAAAGCTGAGTATCATCTGCATAACAATGAAACTGTATGGAGTGTTTCCTCATAATATTTCCCAGAGGAAGCATATATAATGTAAAAAGAATTGGTCCAAGCACTGAACCTTGTGGGACTCCATGGCAAACTTTAGTGTGCATAGAGGACTCATCATTAACATGTATAAACTGAGATCGGTCTGATAAGTAGGATTCAAACCAACTTAAAGCAGTCCCTGTAATTCCAAGCAAACGCTCCAGTCTGTACAACAGGATCCGATGGTCAATGGTGTCAAAAGCAGCACTAAGATCTAACAAGATGAGCACAGACAGAAGTCCCCTGTCTGAGGCTAGAAGTAGATCGTTTGTAACTCTAACTAGTGCAGTCTCAGTGCTATGGTGAACTCTAAAACCTGACTGGAACTCCTCAAATAAACTGTTGTCATGGAGAAAGTCACACAGCTGTTTAGCTACCACCTTCTCCAGGATCTTCGAGAAAATAGGAAGGTTGGATATAGGCCTGTAATTAGCCAGAGTTCCTGAGTCCAGAGTAGGCTTTTTAAGTAGAGGTTTCATTACCGCTACTTTAAATGCCTGTGGTACATAGCCTGCCAGTAAAGACATATTGATCATATCTAATATGGAGTTGCTAACTAAGGGAAAGACTTCCTTAAACAGCTTGGTTGGGATTGGGTCCAAAATACAGGTTGACGGTTTCGATGCAGAAAAAATGGAATATAGCTCTGAAAGGTCGATTGGAGAAAAACAGTCGAGACTAATATCTGGTCCTGGAACTGTCTCTGCCGTATTAGACGTATCCGCACCAGGTAAGGGCAGGAGGTTACCAATTTTCTCTCTGATGTCTAGAACTTTGTTGTTGAAAAAGCTCAGGAAGTCATTACTGCTGAGGGCTAGAGGAATACAAGGCTCAATGGAGCCATGACTCTCTGTCAGCCTGGCTACAGTGCTGAAAAGGTATCTAGGATTGCCTTTGTTTTCCTCAATTAGAGAGGAGTAGTAGGCAGCTCGGGCGTGACGTAGAGCCTTCATATATCTTCTATGACTATCCTGCCAGAAAAAACGAGATTCTACCGTTTTGGTCGAGCGCCATATTCTTTTAAAATTCCGTGACGATTGTTTCAGAGTACAGGTTTCTGAGTTGAACCATGGAGCCACTCTCCGCCGCTTGACAACCTTCTGTTTCAGGGGAGCAATCGAATCCAGAGTAACTCTCAGTGAATCCACTGCACTATCAACAAACTGATCTAGCTGAGAGGGACTAAAGCTATCATAAGAGTTTCCAACTGGGTTGAAACACGGTACTGAATCAAAAACAGCTGAAATAGCTTCCTTAAATCTAGCCACAGCACTATCCGACAAACAAGATGTGTTTTATGTCATGTTACATTGAAAACTTCCCCTTCACAGTATTTACATGACAGGGATTTTTTCTATTAAAATACTTCTAAACAAGAAAATTACACCTAAAATAAGTAGGATCAAAAATACTTCATGTTAATGTTCCAGTTTCACATCTCAGATAGGATCTTTTATTTAAAAGGAAAATTGGACCAAGTAAAATGTTCTCTTTAAAAGTGGTTTCAGGTAAGGGGAAAGGTGTGGACTGCAGCCACTTTGACCTCCAGAAGCTGACAGTGTACAGTAATAATCTAACCTTTGACCAAACTGTCACATAGGGATTTTGGAACAATGAGTAACTGTGACGTTAGTTGGCAAAATTTCAAGCCAATATAGACACTTAACACCCACTGTATATCTAATCGATGCTGGACATCAAAGACATTATTGGCAAGACTTTTTGTCTGCATAGGCAAAGAGTTAACTGTGACAGCTTTGATAACAGGGCTGTGAGAACAGGGTTCATTTAAGGTTGGTGTTGTGATTTTTTCCACTCTGAAAATGAATAACTCACACAGAGAATATAGAAAGGCAATAAAGATGGCAGTCATAATCATGCTTTCAAATAAAAATTGGTTGCTGCAATTTAATCAAAAATAAGATGCTGAAATTGGATTATCAATCAGAATGTATTTCCAGTTTGTACAGTCTAAGTCTGTGCTGCAAGGCAATAGATGTCAGTGAGGAATGCAGGGTGAGGCAAGGTGACAGCAGGGCAATAGCACCTGGACTTTGAAATCTGTAGTGTCCTATATAAACTGTAGAATCTCAGATACAGAGCACAAGCACATACACGAGTCATACTTGCCAAAGAGCCATGAAGGTCCTTGTTGTGTTTGCCCTTGCCGTTTTCACTGGTGAGTATGATGGCAGAATTACAATATTCTTTTAGCAAAGAGGAAAAACAACAGTTTGTATGCTAAAGGAAGTGGAGGTTAAATATATGCTTGTATGAATGTATGACATGTTCTTGTGTCCATCCAACAGGCTGTAACGCCAACCTTTTCTATGCTGATGAACCCAAGCCACAGCTGGAAGTCCTGACTGATGCATTCTGGGACTATGTTTCCAAAGCTACCCAGACAGCTGATGACACCCTCCAGATGATCAAGAAGTCTCAGTTTGGACAGGATGTGACGTAAGTCTTACAGACCCATTGGTGACATTATGATGTAGTATGGTTAAATGTAACTGATATGCAATCCACATAAAAATAACTCAAATGAAGACTTGCATTTATCTCACTCCACTTTTGTGTTTAGTGCTCGTCTCACAGATAGTGCTGATGCTGCTACAGTGTATGCTCAAAGAGTCCATGAGCAGCTTCCCCCTGTTGCCCAGGACATGATCGGCACAGTCACCATGGAGACCTATGCCCTCAGAACTCGTTTGGAGCAGGAGATGACCACTGTCAAGGAAAAGCTTGAGCCCTTAACTGAGGAGATGAAGGCCAAGATCCAAGAGCGAGTAGAGCAGCTCAAACAGGAGCTGGCCACCTACACAGACACCATGGACTCAGAGGCCCTGAGGACCACCCTGGTACAGAAGACAGAGGAGCTGAAGGCCAGCCTGGAGCAGAGTGTGCAGGAGCTGCAGACTCAGCTGGGGCCTTACACTGATGACCTGAAGCAGAAGGTGGACCAGCACCTGCTGGTCTTCAAGGAGAGAGTGGCCCCCATGACAGAGCAGGTTCAGAGTGAGCTGGCTCAGAGAGCCCAGCAGGTGAGAGATATGGCCTCCCCCTACGTTGAAGAGCTGAGGGAAAAGCTGGACCCCTTGACCCAGGACGTCCAGACCCGTCTCAACGCCCTGTACGAGTCCTTTGTCAAAACCAACTAAGCAGTCAGAAGAGAAGGAAACTTCAACAAACAAGACAATATTCTCTGATCCAAAGCTCTATCCATATTTATATGAAAACACTAGCTCATCTATTTTGAAATTTGCACATTTAGATAATAAAAAAAAAAAAATTCATTATATACATATTAAGTGTTTTTATCTGTAACCACCCACTGTGTTCTCTTCCTATATTATGGAAATAAAATCTAAGCAAAACTTAAACTTGAGAGTCTGTCATTTTATTTACAAGATCATGGTAACACTTACCTAATAATGTGGTATCATCCATGTTAATAAGCTTAGAAAGTATTCAAATAATGTTCATTATCAAATTGTACACACTTTGAAGTATTATGTAGTTTTAAAATATTCAAATGGTTATAAAAACACCTTTCGTCAAACTGGATGCAACACCAACCCTTGAGAAGAGTAAGTGCAATCTGGTGAACAAAACAAGTCATTTCTTCAAAGAAATAGGAGCAGGTGTTGTCTCTGTCTAGCAGAGAGATATGCGAGGCTATGAAAATGTCTCGACCCCTCTGGTTTCCTCTCCTCGTACCTACATTGGCTGACACAAATCCATAGTCCTTCTACTATTCAGCTCCCGAACCTTACTTTCATCCATTCATCCCTCAACCATTAACTTCTTCCCACATCTCTAGACCCTCACCTGCATCCCTTTGTCTCTCGACCCTTACCCCCACCTCTTCATCCCCCAACTCTGACGCTCCCTACCTTCATCCCTCAACCCTATTCATCCAAAGTTAACCCTGGAGGGCTACAAGGTTCAGGGCTTGGACCGATTCTCTTTACATTATATATGCTTCCTTTGAGTAATATTATGAAATATTATGATATTATAAATGTTCATTGTTATGCAGATGATACTCAGCTATATGTATCAATGAAGCCTGATGACACCAATCAGTTATGTAGAGCAGAAGGATGCTTAACTCAGTTAAGATCGAAGTTATTGTGCTTGGCCCTAAAAACCTCAGAGAGACTTTTTCTAATGATATAACTGTTCGTAACGGCATCAGCCTGGCATCTAGCACTACTGTTAGGAATCTATTTTATCTCCTATAAAACAAATTTCAAGGACAGCCTATTTTCTCCTTTGTAATATATCTCAAATCAGGCAGATCCTGTCGCAAAACGATGCAGAAATACTAGTTCATGCATTTGTTACCTCCAGGTTGGATTATTGTAATTCTCTTCTATCGGGCTGCTCTTGTAAATCTCTTAAGGCTCTTCAACTAGTCCAAAACACTGCAGCTCGTATATTGACTAGAACTAGGAAAAGGGACCACATTACTCCTGTATTGGCTTCTCTGCACTGGCTCCCTATTAAATCTAGAATATAATTAAAAATCCTTCTTCTCACTTACAAAGCCCTTAGCGGTCAGACAGACACCATCTCATCTTAAAGAGCTAGTAGTGCCGTATCATCCTTTGAGAACACTACGCTCCCAGAATGTGGAACTGCTTGTGGTACCTACAGTCCCTAAATATACTATGGGAGGTAGAGCCTTCTGTTATAAGGCCCCTCTCCTTTGGAATCATCAACCAGTCAGACACACTCTGTACTTTAAGAATAGACTTAAAATGTTATTTTTCAATAAATCTTATAGTCAGGGCTGGTGCAGGTATGGACCAGCTCCTAGTTATGCTGCTATAGGCTTAGACTACTGGGGGAGCTGGCTCCTTGAGCTCTTATCTCTCCCTCTCTGCGCATTCACAAAACATTACTGCATGTTGCTATCTGTAAATCTTAGTAACTGACCACATATTTTACTGGGAGCTCCTGAGCTCTGATGTCTTGAAGGTTCCTCTGTGTCACAGTGTCAGAAGCCCAGGAGACAACAGAGGCCGGGCTCTCGAGTCGACAGGGGTCCCCCAACCTTCAGAGAGGTGATCTGGCACTACTGCATCTGATGTCCCTGACGCCCAGCCACCAAAATCAGACTGTGTCATCCCCACAACCACCACCGTCCTCATTCATGCACGGGATTGGAACAGTGTAATGGAGCTGCAGACTCAGCTGGGGCAAAGCCCTGTATGAGTCAAAACAAACCAACAGAAAGAAACTGCACCAAACAAAACAGTATTCTTTGATCCAAATATCTATCCATGTTTGTTTATTACAACCTACACCACTAGCTCATCTTGTTTGAAATTTGCAGATTTAGATAAAAATAATAATTAATTATATACAGATATCTGGTACATTCATTTCAGGTTAAACTTCAGGATTTGTTTTGTACTTTGAACATCAATAAATCACACAACCAAAGTTTCCAAATAAGTAAGAAGACTGTGTAAAATGTAATGTGTAACGATTGATCAGTGGTTGCACTCAGTGTACAAGAAGATTGGGACACAGACAGCAAATAAAAAACTTTTTTTTTAAAGCTTCAAATATCACAACTTTTTTTTTAAACTGACACACACCAGATATTTAAGGCTGCATAATTTACAGAGTAAAATCCTGGACTGATTAGGTTTCTTTTACCATGGCCATACCATTTTGGCTGGAAACTCATCTTAAATTCATTATGAGGTCATTGAAAGGTTTTCATCGAATTCTTATATTTTTTTATAATAAGTTTTATAATGAACCGCTGTTTAAAGTAGTTTCTTAGTTATTGTGTGTGTTCCTGTTTAAGTCATAAAATGTTATGTAATTTATAGCTTGGTTTTTGATTTTAAGTAATGCACAATGTATTACTGATTTCATAAGTGATTAACAGATACACTTAATATTCTATTCTGTTATAAGTCTGCAGAAAAGGGTTAATGCATGAATGTACAGTTTTGGCTTGTATGGCAAAAGAGGCCAGTGATTAGGGCAGGGTGAAGCCAGGTCTGGTCCTGGACTTTGGGATGTTTACTGCCTGGCACGCTGTGTGAGTGGCTGATTCCCACCACCGGAGCACAAGCACTGCAAAGTGGACTTCCAGAGATACACTTGCCTAAGAGCCATGAAGGTCCTTGTGGTGCTCGTCTTTGCCTTTTTCACTGGTGAGTATGACGAAAACAAAAAAATCTGTCGGTATGCTAATTAACTACAGGCTCTGCTGGGGAGTAGTTATTAACTATTATAAATGTCATTATATAATATGTAATTGTTTTCCTCAAACAGGTTGTAATGCCGAACTCTATGCTCATAAACCAAAATCAAAGCTGGATTTAATGAATGAAGCATTCTGGGACTATGTTTCCCAAACCATCTTGACATCATGGGTAGCATTCAGTGACTTCAGGCAGACTGAGTTTGGTGTGGTTGTGAGGTAGGTTGTACACAAACACTGGTGAAGTGCTTCTGATTTAGAACAGATGGAAATTACTGAAATGCAACCTAACTAACAAAAACAAAAAATGATGACTAACCAAGGAACATCTCATGTTTCAGTGATTATCTCAGAGAGGGTGCAGAAGTTGCTGATATATATGCTACAAGAGTCTGGGAGCAGGTTCCATCACATACCAAGGACAACATTGACAGTCTTCTTACCGAGTTGGCAAACCATGTGGAGGAAAAAGGGATAGCTGTCAAGGAAAAACTACTTGAGCCTTTAGTCGAGGAGGCGGCACCTGTGGCAGACAAGGTTGCAAGCAGGCTGCTTCAATGCGCTGAAGAGTTGAGCGATATGGCCTCCCCCCACATTGAAAACCTGAGGGAAAACCTGGAGCCCTTGGCCCAAGGCGTCCAAAGAAAACTCACAGACCTGTACAATCGCCTTTCAAAAGCAGCTAAATCAACCACAACCTGATATGGAACAGAGAGATAGTGCCTCAGCAAAGCTGGAGGGCTTGTCTGTAACCAAACACTGTGTTTTTTCAATATAACGAAAATAAATGAAAAGCAAAATGAACATGAACATGAGTCTATTACAATATTATTATTTTTTAAAGATTTATTTTTGGGCCTTTAATTGAGAGATAGGACAGTGGATAGAGTTGGAAATCAGGGAGGGAAAGAGTGGGGAACGACATGCGGGAAGGGAGCCACAGGCCGGATTTAAGATTAAGATTAACTTTTATTGATCCCCGCAAGGGGAAATTTCAGTTTTTACACTCTGTAAGTCATGAACACACACAAATATGAAATACACACACACATGCAGAAACAGGATCCTATGGACATGCACTAATGGAGAGAAGTCAGAGTGACGGAGCGGCCCACAGTGGGCGCTCCTGAGCTGATGGTGGGGAGGGGGTTCGGTGCCTTGCTCAAGGGCACCTCGGCAGTGCTCAGGAGGTGATCTGGCACCTCTCCAGCTACCAGACCAACTTCCATATTTGTTCCGCACCGGGACTTGAGCCGGCGACCCTCCGGTTCCCAACCCAAGTCCCTACAGACTGAGCTATTGCTGCCCAGGCCACCCACCTGGAAGACTACAGCCTCCATACATGGGTTGCGCGCACTAACCACTGCGCCAACAGCGCCCCCAAGCCTGTTATATTATTTAAAAAGTCCCGGTAAAATTTGGAACAGCGGTTGGAAAAGTTCTGAGACCTGGACTAAACTTTTTCCTCCCTGTTACCTCTCATGCGTAAAACCCATTTTTGAGCTGCCATAGCCTGGGAGAAGCTTCCCCCTAAAGTCCACTTAAGCTTACTCACAGAGATGAGCAATGCCAAAGTAAACAGCTGAAAAGATTTTAAAAAAACACACACACTATTACCTCAGACTGTCATGTCCAAACAAAAAACAGTTTTTCCATCCATGTCTCCAAACTGTGCAAAGGCACTGGTCTTCACCATGATGGTCCCTGGATCAACACTGACCCTTGGCTCATCTGATTTTTTTTCTCCCTATACTCTCAGGAGTGTTTCCTGTCCCTTTAGCTGGACTGAGATTAGCAGGATGGTCATAAAATAAACTTGTCTTTATCGTTAATGATGCATTTAGAAACCCGCAACAACAACAACAATAACAGTGAGAGGAATTAGTGCTTTCTAGTGAACACATAAAGTCCATTTATAATATAAATTATACAAGAGAGGTTTTGGGTCCAGAGAGGTTTAGGGTCTTCTGGATCTGGACCTCGAATACTTATCTAAACTTGTACTGACTGTCCAAACCTCATACTTAAAACCAAAGAGAGCTGAGTGTTCACTATCCAGCAATAAGCTCCAAATAGATAAGTTATAGAGCTAGAGATAAGTTTGGCAGAAAGACTAATTAAAAAACAAACTAAAAAAGAGAGTTCATTATTTGTAAGTTCTTGACCAAACACAGACTAGTTTTTGCTTTACAGTTGACTTTAAAGAGTTACTGAATACTTTCAATCACATCAAGGACTGGCTAAGTTGTTATTATGAACTGTTGAACCTCCTGACTTTTTCCACCTCATACTGAAAACAAAAGGGGACTTGTATTATTGTGATTCTTATAGTTTGGGTGGGGGTTTCTTATTTATTTGTTGTTTGTCAATCAACAATTTTTCTCTTAAGTTGTCTCTTTTATCATTCCAATTGGATTTCCATTTTTCACATACATTGATGTATATTTCATTATTCAGTATTTTTTTTTTGTTACACTTTTGCTGGTTTTCATAGGTTATACACACAAAAAAATGTTATAATTCCACAGTATTATCATGAAGCTGCAGAAGTGGGTTATGTACTTGGTATGAATGCACATTCACAATATGTACAGTGTGGGCCTGAGTGAGTGCTGCATGGCACAAGATGCCAGTGAGGAGAGCAGAGGTCAAGTGACAGCGAGACACTGGCACCTGGACTTTGGGATCTTGACTGACTGGCATACTATAAAAGGCAAATAATCTCTTAATTGAAGCACAAGCGCTGCCAAGTGGACCTGCAGAGGTATACTCGCCGAAGAGCCATGAAGGTCCTAGTTGTGCTCGTCCTTGCTGTTTTCACTGGTGAGTTTGACAGGAAATCTCCATTGTTCTTTTAGGGATCATAAAACGTTTATACTGGTATGCTCATGAAAATGGACTGCAAGCCTGCTGAGTGGTAAAAATTTAATATATTTCAAATGTTCATCCTTTGTTCAACAGGCTGTAATGGCAACCTCTTGTATGCTGATAAATCCAAATCAAAGATGGATGGGCTGATTGATGCATACTTGGACTATGTTGGAAACACTGCTCGTTTTGTAGGACAAAGCTTTGAGGTGATCGAGCAGACTGAGTTTGGAAAGGATTTGAGGTAGGCCTTACAAGACTATGGGTGACATCCTTGTGATTTAGTATTGGTGGAAATAACTGACATGCAAACTCTTATTAAGAACTGATATAAGAACTTAACTTTATCTCTCTGTTCACTCTAATGTTTAGTGGCTGTCTAAGAGAGGGGGCCAAATTGGCTGAGATTTATGCTGACACAGCCTGGGACCAGCTTTCCCTTGAAACAAAGGATAAGTTCAACGCAATCATCATAGTTGCTATTGAAATTGGCAGCCAGGTTCAATCGGGGATGCACACTCTGAAGAAACAACTTGAATCCACAGTTGAGGAGATGGCTCCCTTAGCAGAGCAGGTCATGATCACACTGACTGCAAGAGCTGAGCAGCTGACAGATATGGCCTCCCCCTACGCTGAAAGGCTGAAAGAAAAGCTGGAGCCTGTGATCCACAACATGAAAACTCATCTGAACGCCCTATACCAGTCTACTGTCAAAACCAACTAAGTCAACCTCCTTCTGAGGCAGGACTGAAAGAAACGGCATCAAACGGTATTCTCTGATTCCAAAATGTATCCTTGCAGGTTACATGAAAGTACAGCAAATCTGTTTTGAAGGCTGCAAATATCTTTGGATCTATTTGAAGTAAGAAAAAGCTGATAAATGATACAATGTGTTCTCATTCTATCTTGTGAAAAAAGTAAAAGCAAAATAAACTTCCTGATTAACTTCAAATCGTGTTGGTAAAGTCTAAGGACACCCATTTGTGGTTCTTTTTGCAAAGTAAGGAAAACAACAACATGATATATTTGTAATTTACCTGTAAAAGAAATAATAAGTGTAATTTGAATAAAGAAAAAAAAAAAAAATATCTGACCAGTTTCTAACACTTTCATAATAAAGTAGTTTGAGTCATGTAAATCAGCTTAATACATGTATATGATTCATTTAGCCATTCAAAACACTTCTAACAATTCTTCTTTTAACCACCTCCAAACAGCATTTTAAAATTATTTGTAGGTAATGATTCAACCGGAATCCTTGACAGGAGTAAACTGCCATCTAGTGAACATATAAAGTCACTTCTTTGTACAAATTCATGCAAAGATTTTGGCATCAAAGTGGCCATTTATTTTCCAAAACATGGTTTTCAATATTTAAAGTTATGAGTAAGCAAGACATTTCCTGTGTTGATTACATTCAAAAGTTGATGGAAAATTAAGCCTTTCTTGTTATTCAATGTCTAGCTGCAAAATCTCGCCCCCCTGCCACGCCCCTGCAGGATCCAGTTGTGGGTCTTGTACAAGACATGTTCAGGTTTGTCTCTGCAAGTCTGGAAGTTCAAAAAAACATCCTGCTTCCACCTTGTTTTTCTTTTCTTTCTTTCCCTTTTGTGCCTCCATCCCCGCTGCCAGATTGCTCCCACGCTACCTTACCCAGTGGCAAACAACATTCCTCTGTTCTGCCCCCAGCTGTCACGGACTGTACTCATTTGTTAACCCTCCCAGTACATCCACAACTCAGATGTCCTAATGTGTCTAAAGGTTATTGGTTATTATTTAGAAAATCTGCAAAGTTAGAGGTTGTAATGCCTCACCATATCATTCAAACATACTGTACTTACTGGGTGTGACTTTTTTAGTTTGTACATTTGTACCTACAGCTGTTAAGAAATGTATTTGGGGTTATGAATACAACCCCAAATACTTTTTTAGAGTAAATAAAGTACAAATATTTCAAATGGTGAACTTCCTCTTGGAGTGTCACTACAACTTCAAAAAATGTTTTGAGTCTCAGAATTTTGGATATGTCTACCAAATGTCATCCATCCAGGTGAAACTTTCTATTGGTAATATTGCTAGGGGGCGCTATTAAGCTCATATGACCCACCTTTAAAATGAGTCAAGACAGGGGAAGATGTGTGGCACACTAAGTAATAGAATAGAATAGAATTACTTTATTGATCCCAAACTGGGAAATTGTGCTGTAGAGGAGATCAGTGCTCATGCTGCTTTGATGTTTAGAGTATGTGTGCAAAAAAGTCATGACCAGGTTTGAAACAATTATGGTTTAAATATATTGTTCTGGTGAAATCATAGATCTAGAGAAGACATGTTAAAAATGTTGAATTTGGGGAGGTAGGATTGCCTGACAAGAGGGGTTTTCCCCCACTTTTTATGGAGTTACATAACATTGGGCTAACCACTCGTATTGTGTCCCTGTATGAACCAATCAAGTTAATCTAATCTCATCAGCTGTAAAAAAAAAAAAAAAAAAACATACTGAAGCAGATAAGTTAAAGGACTAGTTCTACATGAGTTAGATTGGTACAAAAAAACATGAAAAAGTCAAGTAGTTATTCTACAGAGGGTTATGTAGTCGATTTTCTTAAGAGTTATTCAGCGGTGCAGTAGACATATATTTTTTTTAACTTTTTGTATGTTGGCCAGGACAGCTGTTTGCTCTTGTTTCTACTATTTATCCTTGGCCAAGCAAAGATACTCCTCACTCTACATATCATTGAGTAATATGCATGAAAGGTCTACCGATCACATTTTCTAATGCTGCACACGGGAAATAAGCTACAGTCATTTGATTTAACATGACACTGATTTAAAAGAAAACTCAACGAAGTGGAGGACACATGCAGCCACTGAACCCCAATGTCTGCATAGACCGACCTTCTTGGCTTCAGCCCTTGTCATAGTGCAATTCCCCTACAGCGCCATAACGAACCTCCGCAGCAACTGCACCTTAAGACATTCATACTAATTCTGCAACAGCTTGATATTGATGTCCCATCATCACATTGCACACAGCATAGCGGGAGCTCCTCATACACACACAATCAGACATGCACACACACAGACAGTGCTGCGCTCCCCCTTTGGCTCCGTCGATCCTGTCTTGCCCCTGCAATCCTGTAACGCCTCTGTAACTATCACCAAAAGTGGCATGGGGGGGAGGGGGGGTCACTTTGTCCCCCTTTACACCTCGACAACATTCATATTGAAGGTGAAACATCACAGGGACGTAAACATCACACCTTGAAGCGGCAGTGTGAATAGGACTTTTGTCATCAAAGGCGAACTCCACCATTAAGTGCTTCTTACATAAAAGCTAGCAAAAGTCGATCTCAGCATTTTCCCTTTATCAGCACGCATTCCCATCAGACCATCCCATTCTGACTCAGAATCAGATGATGGGGGGATATAACACTTCATTCTGAACTTTACCATCCAGTTCAACAACTTCTCACCCACAGCTGTTAACTGCAGTGCCCCTGCTGAGTCGTCTAAACACATGCTTGCATGTTTGAAAGGATGAGATCATCCAGACTTCCCCAAAAACACAATTAGTCATTGTCATATTCAGACAGAGGTTACTTTTGTTCATACAAATGCCCTCAAAAACACCCTTGCCTGAGAATGAATGTTTGTTGTTCTGTTGATGTGGAGCAAAAGGAGAAGCAGCTATGTGTTAGATTGCAGTGTCAGATGTTTTACTGTATTATCTCATGCTCTCGTCTGTTTCACTTCTCTCTCTCTCTGAACTTGTAATCCTGGTGGTTCAGCAAAGGGCATTGTGCACTGGTTTGTCTGTTCTGGTTTGAGATCTTTGTGGTTGAAGTTTAGTCACTGTGGTCCAGACCTCTGCAAAACACAAGCACAGAACAACTTGTTTATGTCTGCAATCACCATACCAGAAATACATTTTAGTAGCTTTTGTAGCAAAAAGTTGAAGCTGAAAAGCTGAAATAAAATAGATAAAAGCTCATGACTATGTTCCAAACTAAATAGTACAATTATGTAACAATGTTCTACATAATGATGGGATGAAATCACTGGTCCAGATATTGTATGTTTGACCTGTACTCGTCTTGTTATCAAGCTGAACACACACCTCCTGAAGTGATACACACAACTTACACTGTAGTGGGAAAGTGGAGCCAAAGGTTTTTTTCTTTTCTTTTCAAAAAGAGTAAAATACAAATCCTGAATTTCGTGACAGTGTTACTTGATTACCATTTAAACCTTTGTGTTTATTAATCGACTTTTGCAGTGTTTCAGTAGTGTCACAATCACTCTGCACACAGATGGCCTCTTATTTTGGTTATCACACGCTAATGTTATCATGTTCTCACCCTTATTACTTGACCAAGCCAGCCCGTTTAAACTTTGTTCCTGTGTAAACTTGGGTTTCTGTGAAAAATAACACAACAGAGCAAATTACATCAAAGGGGCCAAGTCCTAAAGGGCAAAAGTCATTACACATGGGCACTGAGGTGTCAGAGTTGGACTTTACAGAGGACAAGTCATGGCTTGTAGGATATAACCAGTTTCAGTTGAAATTACAATGTACAGTTATGAATTAAAATAAATAAATAAATTACAAAAGAGTATTGCAATGTTTTCCCCTTCTTTGTCTGTGTAGGTTCCTCTTCTTTCAATACCAGCCTCTACCAAGTGGCCAAATGGCTGTTGATGATAGCCTAAATGTATAAATGATTGACATATGAGAGCATTAGTGAGCAATCGAACACCTTTGCTGTCTTTGTACTTACGGATGCATTAAAGATGGCCTGGGGAAAAAATATTTTATATATATATAACATAGTATGGAGCACAAACAAGATTTTTTAAATCAGAAACAGAATCAGGTTTAATGCAAAGTATTTTTACACAAATAAGGATTTTCTCTTGTTGTTTTGGTGAACACAGAATAACCTTGTTAGCTCAAGTAAAAATCAATAAATGATCCAATAGATATGTGAAGTTCTAAGTTTTGTATAGACTTAACCAAGGTTTGAGAATGAATTCATAATATTTTCATTGGCATGGTTATTTTACTGCCAATGCAACAACAATCTCTGTTAACCTTAATTATAACTTGACAAAACAGTTCAACGTGATGGGGGGGGGGGGGGGGGGGGGGGGGGGGGGGGTGGCAAGTGTGCACATGTGTCAATTGGGAAATAAATGCTCCAGTACTTTGTTTAGCAACTGAAAAAAATGGTTGCTCAGTAAACTTTGGTAAACAATTATGCTTTGTGTAGAATGTCACATTTTATTTCTTCTTAGAAATCGCTGTCAAAGCAAATACTAAAAAAACAAAAAACAAACATTCATCATTGTTTTTCTGCAGTTCCTGTTTAGTTAACTCTATTTTCTCACCAAGCACTTCTTCAAATAATAAAAGTCTTTATGTTCTCAGTACCTTTTAATACCTGTTATCCTTCTTTTGTACAGTGGGCTTGCTGTACTTGGGTGTCCCCAGGCCTGAACTTGCCCATCTCGTAATGCTGACACATTATTTGTACTTCAGGCTCTAACAGGTAATTGATAGTACAGCAAGTACATTACACAGAAAATGCAGTGTGGTGCAAAGGATCTGCTTGCAAGAAACATTACAAATCCTAAATTCATTCTTTAAACAAAGACATGGGAATTTGAAGGCAAGGGGGTATGGTGTGTTTGGGGGTTGTGTGTCTGAAGGAAATTGTTGAATAGGTGCATAGGTGGGGTGTCAGCAGTCAGCACTTACAGACCTTTAGGATTGAAATGCAGGAGTGAAAGGCTATTTTACATTCATATGCCAGTGGAATTACTCATTCAGATGAGGGTGCTTGATTATAATGATAAGAGAAAAACCTCCTGCATCTGATAGCCTTCAATATTTGATTCTGACCTATGGTTTAAGAACATTTACTCTAGTGTTGTATAATAGTAGTTTAATATGGCACCTAATACCTTTGCTCACTTTTTACTACATTTCATGTGTGTTTTATCTTTACTTCAACTCTATTTAATGGACAACCACAGCACATTTCCAGATGCTGGTTTACAAAACAAAATATTTCAGAAACAAACAAACAAAAAATCTTAATTTCAAGGCCCTTTCCTTTGGTGGAGTGATATATATTGTTTTTCTCATCCTGCTTTCTTTAATCAGTCAAATTTATCATTAATCGAGAATCTTTGCCATTAATCATTTTCTAAAATGGTTGTTTCTGCAGCATGCTGTGACTCACTTAACAAACCTACCCCCAGCAGTAATATGAGGTATTAAAAGTTACTCAAAGAACTAGTCAATAGTAATGCTTAGTGTCTTTTTTTTGCTTTTGCAGACCTTGTGGAGGCATAAATAATAATTTCAGACTGTTTCATATCCATATAAACTCCTCATAGGAGCTTCTCTGTTGCCATTCCCTTTTTTTCTCTGAGAAGAAAATGTTAGAGAAATAGGCTAGTGCAGTGGTTCTCAAACTTTTTAGACTGCGTACCACCTCCGAAAATATTTGGCTCTCCAAGTACCACCATTATGGTAGACATTAAAATACACTGTAGGCCTATTTCAACACACATTTAACGCAAGAGGCAAATTAATTCATAAAAATAATATTATTTAATATTGACTGTTGGCAGCCACACTATAGGCCTACTAAGGGCTAGCGCTAGAACTGGCACTTAAACTAACACAACTCTGACATTTGACTAAATCAAAAAAAGTGCAGAACAATAAAAATGACAACTTTATACAAACAACCTGTTTTAGAATATTTAATCTCCAGTGTTTCCCACAAAAACACGATACCTGGGCCCATGTATTTTTCCGACCTGTTCTTATTTAATTTTTCATTTATTCATAAAATTGCTGCGTGCCTGAGAGAGAGAGGTAGTGGGGAGAGAGAGAGAGCGCGTGAGAGAGAGTGCAGGCGCGCGCTCTGCAGGCTCCGTACAACCAGAGCCTCTGTATTATAAGTCTCTGCGTTCAACATAGCAAAACTGCCTTTGCTCCTGCGGAGTGTTAAGACAGCAAAAGAGAGCAGAATCACATCAGCTTCAGAGCTACAGAGAGAGAGATAGAGGGAGGGGGAGCGATAAGTTCCACTGTCCGAACATGCATCACAACGGAAGCATCTCCATAAAATGTACAGCTGCTTGCTGCGGATTGTGTACTGAACTCCAATAAATAACAGAATATCTATTAATGTAGGCCTACGGCTGCTTGCTGTTGATTCAGTACTGAATTATAACAGAATATCAAGGGGAACTTTTCAAAACATAAGGCATCCTGTTGTTGTTTATGTCTGTGCGCGCGAGCATACATTGAGCAGATTAAAGTTGTTTGTTGCAAAAACTAGATTAATTTAGAGGGGAAAACACATTTGATATTAAAACAACCCAATAGATACAAGACAGATAAGAGAAGAGTATGACAAAAAAAATAAAAAAGAGTTTTATGTTGAACGTTTTTTTATATATATATATATTGTGGAGATTTCTTTGCGTACCACCACAGGGAGTCCGCGTACCATAGTTTGAGAACCACTGGGTTAGTGGCCTAGCAGTAGCTTCAAGTCTTGGTTGAATGTTTCATATATGTTAGGTCATTTAAGCTAACTGTAGCTAATTGTGTTGGCTTTATTTTCATCTTCCAGAAACATAAAAGAAGAGAAATGGTAGCCTAGCAGTGGCTTTCATTTTCTGGTTGAGTGTTACATTTAAGTAACTTAAGCTAAAATATTTTATAGGCTCAATTTTCATCTCTCAGCAACATAAAAAGAGCAAATTAGGAGCCTTGCAGGTAATATTTTTTGCTGAGTGAGTTAAAGACCTACATTTTAAGTAGCCTAACTTAAGCTAAGATATTGTATTGGCACTATTTGTATCTCTCAGAAACCCAAGGAAAGAACAAAGGTAGGCTTTTAGTAAAGCTTCTGACACGCTAAAGGTTCGCTTTGTCAGCTGTGTTAAAAAGTAGAACAGCAGAGACGTTTTCATCATGACTTTGTACATCCAACTTTTACCCCGTTATTCTTGTGACAGACTGGTTGCCCAATCACCCTTTGGAGACGATACAAACCTGTGAGAACTTCGGACGCGGTGTTGGTGGCATGTTGCGTGGAAGAAAACAGGAATCAAATTATCTCAAGCGCGTGAACAATCCCTCCCCCTCCTCCCGGAGCGACACGCGCATCAGCAGCGGTCTCCTAGGAGTGTATAAATACCCTCAGATACTGTGTAGAGAGCACGGAGGAAACTCAACCTCACAGGTGAGTGGAAGCAAGGAGGACACGAGTCAACGTTGCTATTACAATACTTCTCAGTTACAATGAAAGTTTTGTTTAGACAATGTAATTGCTTAATGCGGAGTTCAAGTGCTCTGTATTTTGTATTTTTTTGCAAGCTTGAATGTTAGACTTTTAAAGGAGAACTTTTCTGAAGGAATTGCATTTGATCTTTTTCTATAACGTGGTTCATTTCAAACCTTTCCTCCCATTTTCTCCTCAGGTTTATCTGTCTGTCCAACAATCATGATGTCTGTAGCTCTGATCCTTGCTCTCGCGGTCATTACTGGTAAGTTCACTGTTATCCATTATTTACCAACAAGACTAAATAAAATGCATTTAATGTGTGTATATTTAGCACTTAACTTCCAAATGTGTGCCTATCACAGGCTGCAACGCCCGTGCCGTGCGCCAGGCTGATGCCATTGAAACCAGATGGGAAGAGAGTGTGGACCGTTTCTGGCAGTATGTTTCTGAGCTGAACCAGAAAGCTGATGGAGTCGTGCAGGATCTCAAGGCCTCTCACCTCACCAGGGAGCTAGAGTAAGTGAATGATTCCAAATCCAGTACTTACGCTGAAATCCTTTGACCAGTACATCTCTCAAACTTTGCACTGTGCTTCGAATCCTAATTTGTATCTTTTACTTTTAGCACTCTAATCACTGACACCATGGCAGAGCTGACAACCTACTCTGATGACATCACGGCCAAGCTGAGCCCCTACACTGATGTCTCCACCGGCCAGATCGCCCAGGACCTGCAGCTCCTGTCCAACAAACTCCAGAAGGACATGATGGATGCCAAAGAGCGCAGCACTGAGTACCTGAGTGAGCTTAAGTCCATGGTGGAAACAAACACAGAAGATGTCCGAGGCCGCATCGGCACCTACACCCACAAGCTGAAGAAACGTCTGAACAAGGACACTGAAGAGATTCGCAAGTAAGTTTGGCGGACGCTCTAACATTAAATTAAGTATTTTTCTCTTATGTCTATGTGAAATCTAAATGTTCTTCTTCTTCTCCCCAAAGCACTGTGGCCACCTACATGGGCGAGGTCCAGTCCCGCACCTCCCAGAACCTTGAAGCTGTGAGAGGACATGTTGAGCCCTTCGTCCAGCAGGCCGGTGACTCCGCCACCAAGAAACTGAGTGACATCTCTACCGTGCTGAAGACCCAGGCTGAGGGTTTGAGCCAGCAGCTCGAGACCCAGGCTGAAGGCATCAGGACCCAGCTGGAAGCCACTGCCGAGGAACTGCGCACCTCCCTGGGAGGCAAGATCGATGAGCTTACCGAGCTGCTCTCCCCCTACGCCGCCAAGATCCGCGAGCAGATCGATGGCATCGTGGACAAGGTCAAGGAGACCGCTGCTTACTAAACAAAGACTGGTGTTTTTAAGGTTTTTGATCGTTGGTGGTCAGCTGTTATTTAGCAGTGTGACCACTGATTTCTTAATACCTTGAAAAGAAGGAAGGGTGGGAGTTGAGAGATAAGTTCTTCATTTAAGTGCTTTATTGTTCAGTGTAAGAGTGTTGATAAGAGAGATTTAAAAAAAAAAAAAAAGTCTACTCTTTATGACTCCCTTAATCACTGAACAGGAGCACCCCAGTCGGTGACAGCCTTTTAAAACACAAACAGGAGACAATTATTTTTAATATGCTTGCTTTTCTACTTAAATTAGCCGTTCTAAGTGCATAAGTTTTGTCTTGAGTTCCCTTCAATTTGTGTGGTTGTTAACATAACTGCTGAGTTTAAGCCCTAAAGGCAGGAAGTCCAGCCCTGTATCATCTCTAAATGCACCAAACACACATGTCTTTCATTTCAATGTATGCACTGATTTTAACTTGAGGTGATACTGAACCACTAAAGAGTCCTTCTGACTTCTTTATTTGCTGTACTTCATTTGGAAGTGGAATGTAAAGCGACTTGCAATGCAAAAATGACAATCACAAAATTATGCTTGTGTGTTCTGCAGTCTGACTAAGAGTGTCCCATATGTTTCAAATGTCATGTGCCCACCATGCTGCTCACTGTAAGTGCATCACCATGCGCTGAACAGTGCTGAGAGAATAAAGAACCCGGAAAATAAGATCTGTTTTTGCTGTTTGTTCCTCTGCTCAAACATTAAAGAGCCATCTATAATTTAAGATGTAGTTTGGATACAGTAACAAGAGGAGCTGTGACAAAACAGGCAGTTATCTAATGTAGTCCTTTCAGTCTCTACAGCTCTTTAAATATAATGTAGAAGCTCCTTAAAATACAAATATTTTTTCTCATAGGTTTACCAGATAATGACAAGTTACAGGTTCAACCTCCCTCATACCAGCAGTCAAGGAAGAAAAATAAGAATTCATGAAACTGTGAAAAAGATACTCTTGTTACAAAAAACACAACATTTCTCACAAATGTAAAATTAATTCAATCTTTTCCTAGAAAGCCTTTTTTTTGTTTAATCCTTTGGGTGTTTATGAAATGAGGATTTATGTGAAGGTACAGACCCCTAGTGGTACCTTTTTAACAACAGTTGCCAGCCACACAGAGACCCAACTCTCCTTTGCTTTATTGTAAATCTTATGTTAGTTTCCTAAACAGATAATGAACTTATCTTGTATTTTTATTTAAATATACGTATAAACCAACACCATCACTCCAAGTCCTCTTTCTTCTCTGGCTCTCCCCTCCACAGTCACAACCCTTGGCCGACCGTTAATTCTGGTTCAGACTTGTCAAAATCTGTTCCAAGATTCCTTTCTCTCAATCCAAGCAGGCGTTTGGGAACATGCTGTGCCCCTGATTTAATTTTCTAAATGGTGACATTCTACCACTTTTCTGTCTATCTTGGCTCTGATCACATTATAAGGAGTGCATTGGTGCATTTGTACACATATCTTTGCTCAGACATGCCAACCAGAGTCATTCACATGCGCAGATACTGTTTGTAAACACGTGCCCACATGCATGGATATGTTTGCAAGCGTGCGCATCATGTTGGCCCTGATTAGATGCATATCATTTAATTGCAAATCCAGACAGGCCCAGGTTTCTTCTCTCTCTCTCTCTCTAAATAAATAAACGTGAATGAAGTCACTGTAAAATAAAGGCGCTTGCTACAAAATGTCCAATATGATTCCCTCTACATTTTGTCTTACACAACAAATCTACCCTCAACAATAACTCAGAATCCAGCAGAAGTTTCACTTGCACTTCAGATGCAAAGATAACTTATTGCTACACATCTGGTTCAGCCTGAGGGGGAAGATGGTCTGATCAAGTATACAACTTTTGAAATAGTTCCTTTTATTAAAACTCAGCAGGATTTTCCCTTTGAGGTGTAGAGCAGTCCTCTCCCCTGACCTCTCCACCAGAATCCATGCTGCACCAAGATGCAGCTGTGTTTTCCTTTTTGGAACATAAAGTAAACTACATTAGCCTCATTTATGAACAGAGACTCGGTGGCATTGGAGGACAGAACATGTATTTTCTAAGACAAATGAGCTGGTAACTTCTTCAGAATCCCTAGAGGGGAATTGTAATTCTTAAGTTAAAGATACGAAATGTTGATTCATAATGGTCACTTTGATGACAGGTCCAAAGCTAAAAAAGTGGGCAATGTGCCTCAGTATGTTTTAATCGTGTAAGAGTCTAAGATTTGAACCATGAAAAATCTTGGATTGAGGACTGCTACCCCTCTCTTTCATTTGTCTCCACATGTTCTTTTTAACTTCCACTGTGCACAATAAGAAATTGATGAAAAATGACTTCAAACAATACTGATGTTGAGTTCCGCACATTTAAAGCAAAGTAAAAGAAATGGTCCCTAGTCAGTCTCTGAAAGTTGTATATCGATTAATTGATCCTATTTCTTTTCTCCAGACAACACCCACATTGGGTTACACCAAAACATGTTTACTCTTTCTATCTGTGGCAAAGGGCATTGCATGTAAACTGAAAGAATGACTAACACAATAAGTAGCTGTTTGTCCCAGATGATATCACTCCGTTCAGGAACCAGTGTTTATTTAGAAACTGCCCCAGAAACAGACAAGTGAAACTCCTACATGAAACTGTACATTGTTGCAAGAATCAGTCACAAGCGATGAAAACAGGAAGTCTGCTTACATCCTGCCTTTTCAGCATTTCTGCTCCGTCTGCTCTTATAAATCGTCTGTACTCACACACAAAAAAAGGAGTACATTTGCAGGTGCTAGCTAGTCTATGACTCCAAGTAACCCCTCTATAAAAAAAATAACCCTGCTGAGATTTTACCTCATATGACAACACCCCCCCTCTTCTTCCTCCCCATCGGAGCGGACTCACAACAGCAGCCACCACATGGGGCCTCATCCTAACAAAAAACAGCCTTTTGTAAGCTTGTTATTGCAAATTGGGAGCATGCAAGGCGCGCTCTTTCACGCCCTATGCCTCCTACAATTATTCAAGAGGAGCTTATGTGCACGCAAGCACAAGCTCATACATAAAGCCACTGGCCACTTGATGACTAAAGAGATGGAGATTTCGCTTTTCAGAGGTAATGTGTGTGAGTGTTGAGGCATGTGAATGCACAATTGTGGGCTATTCATCACAGCAAAATACCATATAGGCCAAGTCATTAGCAACAAATGGGCATTCAGTCGTTAGCTGCAGACTGCTTGGTGTGAAAACAGATATGTTAAGTAATCATGAAGCCTTCAAACAGTCAGACTCAGACTTCCTGGCTCTAAGCTCAGGTCCCCGCTGTAATGAGAGGTTACTGTGGTTCAACTGACTACTGTTACTTTTCATGTGTGGCTCGCTTCCTTGTTAAGAAGATATTAGAAGTGGGAACTTTATCCAAAATAGAATAAGAGGTTGTATGGATTCACCGCAAATAAGTCTGCTTCAGACTGCAAGCTGTATGTGACTAGTGGCTCAAAAAAAAAAAACACACACGGCAACAATTAGGAATGCAGGTAATTGGTTATAAAATATAAAGGATTAGTTGTATTTGATGTACATTAGAGGGAATGATATGCTCAAGTCATTGTGAAGGTACTTGTAGTTTGACTCTATCCACTGTCCTATCTTTAAATGAAGGCACCAAAAGCCCCACAAAACAATCCTTTCATTTTATTTAGCCTATAAATGAATGTCATTAAAGTCATTTAATCAGGACAGTCACATATCCCTGTTAATAAATGATTTTTTTATACTACTGGAGTACATCAGACTTTCATATTAGACTGCCTTTCTTCACAATAAACGTTGCTTGTAATCAAGACAGTTATTTATTTATACACTATTTGACTTCTGTCCCCTGTTCTTGAAGAGCACCTGATTCCTCTACATTTTGGACTCGCTTCAACCTTTTTTCTTAAATTGTATTTATAATATTTTAAACACAAATATATGATGTGCACAGTTTGACATTGAGCTACGCTACTTTATAAAAAAAATAGTTAAATGACCTCCAAATTGCCAAATAGAACATCAAGTTGTTTAATGAGCAAATAGTTTGCACATATTTTGTCAATAAAAATAATGATTAAATGCTTTCCTTACTACTAATTTTGACTGCAGGAGGGCTTTTCTTCCTATTGAAATATTTTTAAGAGTTAAGTTAAAGGATCTGAGAATTTACAACAACAAATCAAAGGCACAAAGGTTTGCATTGGGCCCCAGCAGATAACAAAAGATCAGTTTCCACAGAAATAAATGGACATGGAATTTTTTTTTTTTTTAAGTAGTAATTTTGATTAAAATCTAACACGATGTGAACAATTTTGTGTGCTTCTCATAAATCTGGCTTTAATTCTGACAGCCAATACTGGAAGACAGTCACATTTTGTAATGTCAAAACCAAAATATCCATCACCAATGCATGTAGGGCTGTCAGTCACAGAGTCCATAGGCTAACACTGCAGGTCCAAAGGAGCTCCCAATTAGCTGACATCTTAGTCAGGTCCATCTGTTACAGTATAATGTTATCACTGCTAAAGACTATCTCTCAGGTCTCTTAATATATCAACACAACTGTTACAGAGTCCCAAAATCTTTAACTGATTTATTTTCTCTTAATGTTCAAAAGGGAAACACTCCCTCTTATTTAGTGTAAATAACAAATAAAACTAGCCTATTTCTGCAGTGCTGGATGAAAACCTTTTGTCTCCACTCATCTCATCAGTCTGCAGAAAAAAAAACCCAATCTTGCAACATTTTATCAGGGTCGTTACCTGTTGAGCGATCGAATTTATTTAGCACAGTCAGTATATTTTAAAGCAATCACAAAGGTGCTGGTCAATAAAGGGGGCAGCGACGCGCCAAGGTCACCACGTGTACACGTTAACCAAAGTCTGCAGAAGTGCGTCACAGCAGCCTTATAAAGAGGAACTTTTTTCAGTGCCCAAACACACTCGATTTTTTCTTCTTCTCTCAGACGGATAACAGGTAAGACTTTATCCCTTAGCATCACTGATGTGGGGCTGGGAAACATATATTCTTAAATTAACAATTGTTTTATTTGGCTTATAGCTAGCAAACAAACTATCATCTGTTCTTTATTTTTGTTGCTTTCGTCTGATGTGACTTGTTTTTAAATGTAGACAACGACGACAACAGTTAAAAAAGGCTTATTGGTATTTATCTTTACATTGTAAAGGCGTTTAAGTAAAAGGAGCTGTCCAGTCTCAGTGGTGCTGAAAACGGGGGCGCATATTTCTAGCTCTAACCCTTTATAGCTATCTCTCTGCGCTAATTTTTACTTTCTTAAGACAAGTAAACAAACAAATTGTCTTTTTCATTGCTGCGCAGGAAGCCACTGCCAAGATGAGACTGTTCCTTGCAGTTGCCGTGCTGATGCTGGCTTTGGTCGCATACACAGGTACGTCTTTTCTTAATGAAAAACAGCCCTGCTATACGTTTTGTTTTTCGTTCTTCAGAGTTGTGTAACTTCTTGTCTAACTTTGCAGAGGCCCAGGAGGAGGAAACTGTCGAGCAGAGGTTTGCCAAATTCGGCAATCAGATGTCTGAGTTCGGCCAGAACCTGGCTGACAAGGCAAAATCTACCTTTGATGATATCAGCACCAGCCAGTTTGCACGTGACACAACGTGAGCGCGAGCGCAAACACAGATGCACGCAAAAAACAGACCAATTACAATCAACTGTGAGTTTTTTTAACACACTTTTTTGTACTCTCTTTCTCAGAAACTGGTTCACCGAGCGGATGGAACAGTTAAAGAGCAAGTTTGCCCAGTAGACAAATGAACAGGTCACTTTCCTCAACACTCACCTCCACCCTGACGTCACGTCCATCAGCTGACATGACAACATGGTTACATTACCCCTCTATGATTTTTTTGGGTCATAATTGGACTGTAATAAAATTAAAGAAACAATGTGAAAGAGTATACTAAGACGTCAACAAATAAATACGTTTTTTATATAAAACGCTGACTTTGCATCTTTTGTTTTTAAATCTTTGTAAGTGTACTTCATGAAAGTGATAGAATATAAAACTACAACAGTACTAAAATAATATGGCAGTTTTACATTATTCTCTGCTCTTGATTATAAACAAGTGTTGGCAACTGAAAGAAAAAAATAGGACAAAAATGGATAGTAGGTATTACCAGAAAGACTGGTTGAGATTCTTGTTAAATAAATAAATACTAAATTCAATTCAGACCATTTCATTATTGATTATGTGGCACATTTCATGCAAATGCAGTTCAAAGTTCGTTCCATGATTTTCTTTACAGATCAGATCTTTTTAAATCATTATAAGTACACTAATCAAGGAATTTACTAATCGAAGAAGCAATATTTATTTTGAATTACATAATGGGGAAAATAAACATGGTGGAAGAGATAAACAATTCTGCAAGTCAGAATACTTAAAAGAAAAACAGAACTTCTTAGTTTTCAATGATGTAAAATGTGTCTGTTTGAAAATGTAAAGGGCCGTGCTGTGTTTTAAAGCAAGATGACAAATGCTTGAGTGTGAAGAAAAATCCAAATGAGGGGGGAAATTTGTTTCCAACATGAGCTGGAATACATGTCATTTTTTTAAGTAAAGTCAGGGCAATCTGTATATTATTAATTAAACTCATGTTCATTGACAGTTCATGGCAACACAAGTATATCATATTTGTTTTTAATTAGGCACAATCTCCCTCCCTTTAAAGAGAATCAAAATGAGAAAAGCAACAAATGCTGCGAGTCAGCGTGGAAAATGACGATTTTTATACATTGATGCTGATTTTTTATTGCAACCAAAAAAAAGAAACTTACTCCATCATTTCCTAAAAAATAAAGAAATAAATCAGAGTTCTTAAAAACACAAGATGGTGAAGGTACTAGTGATTTTTTTTACTTTATAGTGAAGTAAAAATACAGTGAAAATATAAACATCTGCTGAAGCTGATTAGTATTTAGACAAATCACAGCAGAATCTGACAGATAATAATCCACATGTGTTCAGAGTCTATACCAAAGGGCAAGTGCCAACACGACTGCTCTTCTGGCATTTCACAAAAGCTAGGTTGAAGTTACTATTTATGCTGGGTAAATAATCCACAGCCTGCCCCAGTTCACTGAAATGTGTTCCTGTGAAGAGAACAGAGGGACAGAGGTCAGCAGCTGGAGTGCAGAGGTCACACACTGCATACATTGAGATCATTCAAATTTAACTAGAAGTCACTTTCACTTTCTTCATTTAAGAGAACAATAGGCTGTCATTAAGCACATCCTTCCAAGCTTTCATTCATATGTTGAAACAAACTTTTTGTGCTTGAATTTCTGTATTTGGGGGGAAAATCTTCTTTCTGATTCGGCTTCACTCAAAGTATCGTCATGACTCCAAAGTTAGGCTTTTCAGATCAGTCTTCTTTGAAACATCTCTAAGCTATTAATGCAAAACAAGAAGAGGCACTATCATTTGTATAGATTGAGACAATGTATATGCACAAATTCATTCAATTCAAATAACTTTATCTATCCGTTAGGAACTTCAGTTGTGTAAAAGAGCATCAGTGCGCACACAGCTCAGAACAAAAACAAAAATACACACATACAAGTGGCTGTATTAAAATCATGATAAAAAGGTCATAAATAATTGTTATGACAGTATAATGTTAACACTTGTAACAAACCACAATCACTACTTTAATTTAAAAAGGTTTAAAATGAGTGTTGTTTCAGACTTGCATTGTTAATGTAGGCCTATAGCTTTTAAAAGAACTATTTATTTTGATGCCCAATGGGAGTCCAAGGACAATTCAGAACCCCGGCAGCCCCCCCCATCAACCCACACATCTCAGACTCTACAGCAATTTACAGATGTTTAAAACGAAACACACAATCTAAAAAACACAAATAAAACCCTTGATCCTCTCTATTTAGACAGCTGTGGGATCATGTACGTGGAACATAGTTATGAACTGAAACCCCTGAATTAGTTCAGAACATGGAGCAAGCACAGAGCCAGGGTACAGAGAGGATTACATTGATTTTGTGCTGGACTCTGAACGCAGAAATGCTTTGCTGGGCTGAAAGTGTTTATCTATTTTTCAGCCGCCTCCAGTCTTCACTAACAGCCATATCTCTGCTGCCTGGACACAGACTTTGACTGGCCTGAACACACATCAGCAGCCGCCAAGTGGGCTGAAGTTTCTGATCCAAAGGGCGCTGGGACAGTGAATGAACTCAGCTAATGTTGATTTTGAAAAGATATCAAAGTGATTCAGGATCTAAAAATCAAGGTCTTAAGCTTGGATGCTGAAATTGAAATACAGCTCACAAAAAAAGATGGGACGGATGACTCCTATGCCCCAATTAAGATTAAATTTAACATCAAAGCATGAATACTTTACCCATGGCTGACAGATTTTGCCTTTAAGTTCTCTGTCTTTTAAAAATGTTTAAAGAAAACATAAATCACCTGCACTAGCTTCTTGATAGTCCATTTGTCTGATTTCCCTCCCATTCATTTTTAGATATTCAAAACTATACCAGAGACAAGAAGACTTAAAGTAAATCTACATCTCGTGTTTGTATGTTCCTAGTCAAACACCTGCTGCTTGATTGTTGTCCAGATTTTTGTCAATAAATGAGGAAATGAAGGCGAAAGAAAAACAACTCAATGAAAAGTCATACGATCTGGAGCAATGTACAACCTGTTGGCTTATACAAATAAAGTAGCCTGATAAGACGTGATTCATTCAGGTTCTGTTGACCAGAGGAAAAGGTAAAAAGGTTGCTATTGCTTTGCTTATTCTCATTTAATTCTTCTTTTTCTGAATTCTTCTTTTTCTGAAGTGAAGTGGTTTTTTTTTGGTTACTTGTGATGACTATATTCTTGAATAGGGACATGGTTGAGAAAATCCTGTAATATATTGATCTGGGAATGCTTACTGGTTATGGTTAGACATCTATCATCAACTGCTTAGATTGACGGACAATTCTGTTTTGAAATAATAATCTAAGACAAATGAGTCCTTTTTGATTGTGTTTCTCTCGTCCTCTCTGTTGGCAGATGCATATGAAAGAGCTTTTTTTCACTATCATCATGCTAATGAAAGGTACGACTTGCAAGAGGATTATTCTAGATCTTTCTTCATTTCAAAGCAGTCTGATCTCTGCTCTGTTTCTGCTCTACTGACAAGCATGCTCTTCTGCAGCATGTGGCCCCCTTTCTGCCCAGACTACAGCTGCCCCTCCACAACCTGACCCCCCAGGAATCCTGCAGAGGCTGGCAGAGAAAGCCAGGTATTTAAACAAGTACTCTGACTGTCATCTTTTTGTGGCAATTCATGCAAGCAAGTTAGCAAGTTTTTAAAGTATTTTCAGTTATCAGAAGCTGATGAGGGATGACCTATGATGATGGCCACATAATCCAAAATGCGTCAGTCTGATTTGTTAATAAAGTTGATCTTCATACTACAAGTGTTGCTGGAGCTTTTCGAACTCTTCATGCCTTTCACACTTCACGCACCTTGGTAGTTGGTGAAGTTGTGCCAGAAAAAACCCACTCTGCTTCTTCAGTTATCAGAATTGCAATATTATTCAATGTGTTTGTGTTTGCATGTTGTTTGCACTTTGTTCTTCTTTTGTGTACTTTTATCTGTCATAGGGCAGCCAAAGCTAAAGTCCAGGGTTTTGGGGAACAAGCACTGGGCTTTGCTGGTGCTTACTATGAAGACCACATCCAACCAGTCACTGACAGATACTTTGGATGGGCCTTCAGCGTGAAGAGCTCTGTGTTGGAAAATATCCAGACGACCATGGATAACTACAATCCACTGAAGGCAACAACACCAGCCGATCAACTGCCTGTAAACTGAAGAAAAGATGATAATCAAAATAAATGTTCCTAACTCATGGCGTGTCCATGGTTCTTGCCACTCTTATCGGACTGATTATGTCTTTACCTGGCTTTCACCTGGCCTAACTGGTTGTTTGAGATAAAGAAAGAGTCTACTGTAAGAAATTAAACTCCAGGTTCACATCAAGCAGCTAGGTTTTACTGCAGGGGTCTGACTTGCACTACGAAAAAAGGCAGAGAAAGAGGTTTAATCCATTAAAGTGTATTTTTAGAAAAGCAGTTACTACAATTCAGAGATCGAAAGGCAAATTCAGCAACATTAAACACGTCATCTATATCGTATCATTTCTACAATACGATACGATAGATATGATTCGAAACGATACAATACTACACGGAACAACACAAAATCATTTAATTAGATCTATTGTGTCCTCAGGGACATTTGTCTCTGGGATCATCGGTGCACACGGTCTGATCTATATTGATGATTTACCTGCTTTTAATTCTGATCAATGTGGTGTTTGTGAAATTTCCCATGTAAGATATTTCAAACGAAACTTCCAGTTCTCGTATTGAATACATACATACAATCACATCCCGCCTTTTCTTGTATATGACTTCATCGTTTTTTTGTCTGCTTAGTTAAATCAAGACATTAGGGCAGTGGGGAACAAATATGAGAAGTTAATCATTTAATAAGTAGATCCTTTTTTTCACTCATATAAAACTTGTTAGGCTTAAGAATTAAATAAGATGTTTCTTAATTGTCCTGGCAGCAGCAATGGTGTTTCACCATGCATGCAATTTTTAGCAGGGGTTTCCGGGTGAAAGGTGAAGGCAGAAATCCCAGCATGCATTGCTGTGCCATCAGAACAATGTGCCCAGACTGGTTGATAGACCTGCTGACCATTGAACTGTCATTATAAATTGATCTTGACTGGCTGCCATAGAAATGCTGATAAGCTTTAGTTGATCTATTTAACATTATCCAAAAAAGTGCTGCAACACATTTAAGGCTTTAAGTTACCTGCCAGATGAAATGTGCTGGTTATGACATGCATGCACTTTGACACACATTTTGTGCAGTATCAGGAGGGCTCCGAGTGCATCGCCGTATGGAACAGATAAAGTTACATTAGAGCAGCGTTGTATTGCCTAACGCCCTACTCATAATTCCACGTACAGTATTCCAAGTATATGTCATGTACACTGGACTTTGTTTAGGGTGAATGTGTGGGTGTGTGTGTGTGTGTGTGTGTGTGGTGTGCATGTGCATGCACGAGTGTGTGTGTAGGTGTGTGTATGCTCATCAGATGACGTTTGTTTGCTGTCCCCCCCTATATCATCCCGTCCAGATGTGAGCTCCCAGTTACAGACAACTCGCCGTCGGAGAAGACTGTCACTTCTTGGATCTGTACATCTAACTCAGCAGCAGGTAATCATCCTCCAGCAGATTCTCTTCCGAAAAGGCTTCGTTTAAACTGAGTTAAACACTCAGATATTTGATTCTAGCATTGGATTTCTGCAGTTTGAGCAACTTGTTTATAACCTCCTAAAACTAAAATGTCATATTTGGTAAGCAGAGACTTCATTATAATGTTTAAAGAAATCATTTTTTCCTGTGTTTTTCAGAAATGAATGTCAAATACGTTGTGGCACTGATCCTGGCTCTGCAGGGTAAGGCATCTATCTATGCAATCTGAGTTTTGAACAAATTCTAAACTATTTTGTAGAAAAGAAAAGTAACCGTTTAAATCAGCTGATTCTGAATATAAATGCTTTTCATTTTTTCAGGATGAATTTTTGTAGAACAAGAGCAAAAACGAGCATGTTGCTTTTATAACATTCAAATGTGTATTATAATGAAACTACCAATGGCCCTCAGCTGGTTCCTACACTCCACAATTAAGCTGGGCTGATGGAGCACACAGCATTAAAAAAGATGATTTTGGATGAAATTACCAAGAGATGGTTTCTTTTCTATTCCTCCAATGCATTGAATTAACAAGGATGTTTTTTTCTGTCAAATAACCAATGCCTGCGACACAATAATCCTTCAATTCTGATTTCATTCCAGTTTCTGTGAGCGTCTGCGATGTTCCTGAACCATCGCAGGAGCTTGTTGATAAGTACAATCAGATGAGGTCTACCTTCATGAGCAGAATAATGGTCCTCTACAACAAGGTGCAGGAGGCTGCTGCTCCCATGGTGGAGAGCGCTGGACAAAACGATCAGACATCACTTATTAAAACTTTCATCGAGGACATGCAGGAGAAACCTGAGGCCCAAGCTCTGATCAAGTTCCTAAGGTGAGTGAATAACCTGTTAGTAATTTTTTAAGACATTTGTCCAAATCAACAAAAATTTTTAAGCATTACTTACATATATATATATATATATATATATATATATATATATATATATATATATATATGTATATATATACTTATGTTTCAATATACCTTAAACAGAAAAACGCAAGGCATCTCCTGGTGTAGAGGCAAGTTATACGTCCTTGTACTGTTTTTAAATAGTCTCTCTTTTTTGGATCTTGCAGCGGCCTGACCCAAGAGGCAAGCCCCCTGGTGGATAAGGCCCGTTTAAGCCTTCTGGGTCTTTACGAGAAATATTTGCGTCCCAACCATGGTGACTCACTGGACAGTTTCATCAACAACCACCTCAAGCCTTTCCTGGACACAGTCGCGCCAGTTCCTGCACAGTAAAGAAGACCAACCGCCTGTCAGCAGCCTGCATTAGACGATAGCTCATAGAAAGTGAACAAGTTTAGGCAGAGAAAAGAAGATTAATGCACAGAGCAAATACCATCCCTTGCCTCTTTTCAAATTACCATCCTTGATGAATCATGCAAAGTTAAACACCACGTTTGCAAATCGTGCATGTGTAGTATTTTGTGTTTGATTCACTAACCAAAGTGAGACTCTGTGTTTATGTGTGAGTTTGTTCATTAAAACTAACTGAATATTACTTGAGATGTTTTTGTTCATTAAGAATTTTGACCATTTTTCACCTCTATTCTGAAAAAGAGTAATATTATGTAAGAAGTTGGTATATCAATTCATGAGCAGAGCCCTAGAATCCACTCATTGGTCATTAAGTAAAGGTGTGAAGTTATTAATGAAACTGAAAACAATAGAAAACTTACTTCTTCATATCATGTAACATACATGAAGATATTTCAGTCATTCATTAAGATTCTGACCAGTTTTTTTTTTTTTAAATCAGCTGAAACTTTGATTTAATTAATTTAAACTGATATACAACAAATGCTTGTCTCAAGTTCACCCCCCCCCCCCCCCACACACACACACACACACGCACGCACGCACACACAATAATAATCCCTGAGAGGAAATTAGTTTGAAATAGCACCTTATGACATTTGACATTACAATAACAGAACCAGAGAAAAGTAAAAACATACAAAAAACTAAATAGTAACAGATATAATTTTCACTTTAGCTTGCATGTGGAGTCACAAATGCAACAATGACATGATCAATTTGTAATATCTATGGATACAGCTACATAAACTCGAATAGAGCAGATTCAATCTCAGCTTGACAAGGGTATTTGCAGTATTTCTTAGAATGCACAAAGCGATAAATCACAATGTTCTTATAACAAACTTGCTGAATTAAAATAAAAATTTTCATCTAGACGGCTAGCATGGATATCTTCTTTTCTGATAGTCAGGGTCTGTTTAAGTTAACAGAACATTGTCAAGCAACCTCAAGTGTACAATGGGAGTGCATCAAGGTTCAATAGTGGGCCTTCTATTATTTAGTCTTTACATTAATGACGTTCCACAAGTGCGATAGATCTGCAAACTATGCCTACAACACTGTTTTATCTTCACATGCAAAAACAGCTGGGCTAGCAGTTAGGAAGTTTCTGATCAGTAATCTCATAACAAACAAAACAAAAGGCATGTTCTTCTTCAAACAAAACATCCTATTAAAGAAGACTCTTCATTAAGGCTGAGAAGATTGAAAACGGAAGTGCGTTGAATGTCATGGCATAATGCTTGATTCAAGTCTTAATGAAAAGTTGATAAAACTCATCAAGTACAACTTGGCAAATTTCAGACATCAGAGACTTTCTTCTAATGAATGCTGCAAAGACCTTCATGCAAGCTATGATCCCTTTTCATATGTGCCACAGTCAAGTTTTTCTGTGACTTTTTTTTATCTTTGTGATGTTTTAACTGTGACCGGCCATGGGACAGCAGATGTAAATGATCTTTAAGCTAATTGTATTATTTATGTGTAGTATAGGATAAGTTAAAGTAGTATAAATATAATGTATAAATATATTTATAAATACTTATAAAGATGTAGGTATGTGTGCAATATTATATAAGAGCTACTCCAACCCTCAGCGAGGTGATCTGACACTACTACCAACCCAGCGAGCCACCACCGTCGGACTCTGCCGTCCCCTCAACCACCGTTGTCCTCATTCATGCACGGCCTGCTCCGACCTCCACCTCAGCAGCAAGGAAGTGTGGACAAGAGGAACGCAAGGAATACAGAGGAGAAATTCCTGCATATTATTCCATATGCTCTTGAGTAAAGCGTCTAAAGATAACACTTCTGAATTGGCGCTATACAAATAATGATTGATTGATTGATTGATATAAGAATGATAAGGCGCAAGAAAAATATACACTTTTCTCAATAACAATGAGACATCTATAGTTATGGTCAAAAACAGCAATCAAAGCACCAGCACAGTATTTTCATCATTAATGAATTATTTCTGTTTAGTGTGTATTGTTGTAAAAACTGTTTAAATCCACTTGGCCAAATTTTTTTGTTGAGTTTTTCATACTACAGTGCCTTTAACTTCTGTGATTTGATGTTGTGTTTTTTCCCCTGTGTTTTCATCGGGGCTGAAACTTGCAAAGATCTGCTAAATGCCTTTCATTGTTTTGATGGCGATGACAATAGAAGATTCTGACAATACATGTGAAGAGTTTTAAATGAAGGACTTACTTACTTAAGTTAGCTGTATGTTGCTAATAGTTATAGTTATGGTCGTGTACAACTTCTCAGTGTTGTTACCATGATCTCAATGAATTATGACTAACTGAATTTGTTGTAAACAAATGTTGGCTTTGGCTGAGGTCAGTTGAATTGGGGCCATATGGAGCATGGGCATCAAATAAACATGCAATCCTGCAAAGCGCTGTAATTGAAAGCGCTGAATTTGTCACACAACCACAACAAAGATCGGCACAGACAGACTATAGTGTGAGTGTTTCTGTATGAATTATAGCGCATTTGTGCAGCCAAATGTCGTATGTGGTCAAGTCAATCCTCTCAGTACTAAATCATTGCTACATTGGGTCAGACACATTAGCACGCTTGCATTTTGAACTCTGTCCTCATCTGACCCACTCTCTGAGGTCACAGGCAACATGACATGTGAGACCGGATCACATGACGGGCTCAGATGTTAGCCCGTCAGAACATTACAGAAAAAGAAAAACTTGTAACACACCAGATTTAAAACTTCACTGCAGCTATTTTTGATTAAAAGAATTCAGAACAGAAAAAAAGGTTGCGATTTATAAGAAATAGAATGATGACTTTTTTTGGTCACAAAGAAATGTGAATGTGACATGAAGTGTAAAAGTGCTTTGAGTATTCAGAAGACTAAAAACACTTTACCATGTCCAAGTCCATTTACCATTACAGCACCTTTGTTTTCCAGAAACAGTTGTTTTACTTGCCCTGAGGAAGGGTAGGCATGTTTTTTATAAGTCTGAAGGCCTGAATAAAACAATGCTTTTCATGAATTACCCTTGTGAGTGCTTCAGATCTTTGCAACAACTTTAAACCCGGCTCCCCAACCATAAGAGCACAAGGGACACATCCTTTTTCACACTCCACGCATCTGCTTTTTTAAAAAACAATTCTATGTTTCAGATTCATAGAGAAAAAAAACTTTCTTCAGCAATCAAAGCAGGAAGACATTACTTTTCTCTAGAAAAAGAGAAAAACACTCCAAGGCAGTGTCTTGGAACGGAGCTGAAAGGTGTCTGTTCTATATTTGTGTGTTGTATTTCATAACCTGAATTAGCCTGATGACGTGTTCAGACTTCTGAACTGTCGTAACAGGACTTAGGACTGCTGTGGTGTGACATGAATACATCACAACCATTATGCAAGTAACACAAGTGTCTTAACCGAGGTTTATGAGCGTGTTGCATTAATGAACTACTAACCTAATCAACAGAGAATGATTGGTTCTGATGTAACAAAGGGTCACACACACATACAGTAACAGCTCCGCTCTGTCAACAAAATCAAATCAGACGCCATTCCTATGTGGCTTTTGATGACATTTAAAGTCTTTCTTGAAACCTTGTGTGCTTCATTGTGTTTATACTGATAGCCCCAGTGTCTGTTTATCAAGAAACAGTGACACACACAAACTCACGCAGACAAACACCAGGCAACAGCGCAGGTTTATCTCCCGCAGAGTGCACTTTGGCTCCGAGATCGACAAGTCAACACATCTACTCTCCTATATAAACAGGCCGGGCCAGCGGAGCCTTTTACTCTGTTTCTTCATTTGAGGAGAGGAATACAGTGAGTACTGAGATTGTTACTTAAACTATTTAACCGACTTAGAAATTCAGGAATGTTTTGTCTTATGTGATAACGAAATGAAAGAAAATGTATATTTTGTGACATTAGCTAAGTGACTTAGACCTACTGTAAATACTGTAGGTTTTGTCTTCACAGAGTTAATCAAGCCCTCCTTTGGGATGATACTGTAAAAAAAGAAATGGAGTGTGAAAATGTTTGACAATGTCTCCCTCTAGTGGAAAAAGTGAGGTAAATGTTATTCTTTACAGGTACGAGTGACACCATGAATAAGCTGCTGGTTATCACCGTGCTGGTTGCAATCTTAGCTCTCAGTAAGTGCATTTATTAACACCATGGAGTTACAAAATTAGACAAGTGTACAAAGTGTGGTACTGACCCTCCGACCCCCTTTGAACTGTTCTGTGCAGACGCCGAAAGCTTCCGTATGCCGAGGCAGGTTGAGGAAGAGCAGGGCACCATCACCAAGATCACAGGCACAGTCAAGTCGTACTATGACAGCACCATCAACACCGCCAGAGGATACCTGGAGAGCATCAAGGGCCTGAAGCTGGAGGAGAAGGCAAAGTATGAAGAGGTTTTACATGAAGATATATCACTGATGGTCTGTTAAGAAAATTCGGTTTATATTCAGATTCTTTTCTTTCTGTGTTTTTGCCCCAACAGGAATCTCTACACTGACACCACCACAGCTGTGACCACATACACTGGCGTCCTCCAGGACCAGCTTTACTACTTCTTTTACCCCCAGCAGTAAACAAGAACTAACTTCCAATCACCTCAGCTACCTTTTCTGACAGCCACTTTCAAGCTTCTCACGACAAGGTCGACATTGTTGTTCATCAAACAGCAGCTAAATGAAGATACCCCCCCCCCCCCCCCCCCACAACCCCACCCTAGCTGGGACTGTCATCCTTTCACAAACAACACGGATAGAGGAAACTAAAATACAGAATAACAAGCGAATGAACACACAGCTTCTTATCATGGTTCAATAAACTTCTGCATAGGCAGAATCAGAAACTAAAAACAATGCAACATTATTGAATGATTCACAGCCACCGTCTGATGGTTGTGTTTACTCTAATGGTCATCTCACCTCTGGAGAATTTGGATATTTGTGTCTTATCTTGAAATAAATATTTATACAATAAAAAAACCCAGAGTCTGTGGTTGATAAAAGATCTTTTTTTTTCATCAAATAAATTACAATTATTTGGCCTGTCTGAAGACGCAGCTCAAGAACCGATGCTTCTTATGGGCCTGACAATAGATGAAAAGTAACTAAATGTAAAATGTAAGCTGAGATGAATACATAAACTATGAGGTTTGTTTTGTTTATTTCTGACAACCATTGATGCAAGAATGTTGTGATTTTTAATTAATGCATAAATCAACATGTGTTTTTTTTCTCACAAACAAGAGAGTCATTTTCTTTCAAGTAAAATTATATTGAGATGTTAAAAGATGGAAAATCTGCCAGACAAACACAAGACGAACGAGATGTTTAAGTATTTTCAATGCTCCAGTAAAACATTACCTCAGCTGCTGATACAAAATGGTAAGTTGAATTACATAGGGGAATCATTTATTTAGAGCAAAATGCATTTTACATGACTTCAGCCTGTTGTTATTTGATACATGGTAAATGGACTGCTTTTACACCGCAACATTCCACCTACCCATTCACACCCATTCCCACACTGATGACAGGGGTTTCTACGTAACCATCAGAAGTAACTAATCCCATTCACAGACATTCACATTCTGCCGAGCTACTTGGGGTTGAGTGTCTGTGTTTGCCCCTTGTGCGCCTGTGTGCGCCCCCCAAATCAGATTTTGACATATAATGTTATTTCATGTGAGCGAAAGAGATCCCCAGCTGAGCAACATGTCCGATGTGTCCTTGGGCGAGACACTTAACCCTGCATTGCTCCCGCTGCTTCGGTGGAGGTGTATGAATGGATTAGTGTTGTACTTACTCTGTGATGTACGTCGCTTTGGATAAAAGCGTCTGCTAAGTGAATTGTAGAATAATGTTATTTCATGTGAGAGAAAGTGCTGGTTCTTTAATGCTCCTGGGATGAATTTTGGTTTTGGTTTTAGGTTATGGGTCCCCCTAGAGGTACTTTTCAAGTCTTCTTGATTTGTTATGTACCATTAAAACACATCACTCATTGAGAACCTTTTCCATAGAAAAAAAAAAGGTTGTTTCTTCAGCGTGATGTTAATTCCTTTATCTGACACTACTGCAGCAGCAGCTATTTGGAAAATGATCTATCTTTATCTGTTGGTCTTGTTTGCATTTGTAAAGAGACATCAACATCAATTCTAGTCTGTTTCACAACCAGCTATAAACGGCTCACATGAGCTTAAAGGTGCTTCTCGTGTTTGGACATGGGTACGAATGCTCACAAAGTCTGTTCATATTGGAAACTGATTTAATTAATATCACATTGTCAAATACAAAAAATGAAATCTAGTTGGATTAAAGATGTCCTGCATACATCACATATTCTAATACAAGAGCTAATACTCACTCACATTTTTTAAATATTTTTTGTGCTCGACGTCTTCTCTTCTTTGAATTATTTGCTTGTCATTTTAAAGAAAATGCCTTGACAGTATTTATCAGCACATTATGGTCTTGACTTCAGCCTATTTGGCATTAACAGGATACATGTGTAAGATTTAAAAGTGAAGTGAATTAATATATTTGAGTTAATCCATGTATTTAAGTTTAAGTTAAAAAATAAGTAACATTTATACAGTGAACTATTTACATATTTGAGTCTACGAGGTTAATATTGATATATTTACACGTTTTAATATTTGCAGTAGCACCTAGTAAGTGTGACTAAATGATATTGAATCTACCGCTGTGTTTGTCATAATGTTTGCCTTGAGTTTAATCATCCTAACCTCTGATTGGCTAATGACGGGACATGTGATGAGTAACAAGGAAGTGTTGTGGTTGTTGTGTAGCAGAAAAATGTGGATGACAGTAAATTGCTGCTGAGAAAGTAGTCCATCTCCAGCCTTCTGTTTCTCTCAAGTAGGTGTTCTACCTTTCCTTAGTCTAGTAATCCTGATTTGTGTTATTAATTCATTTGTGATAACGTCTCCTCTTGTTATATCACCCTCTGACCTGGTCAATAACCTTCAAAATAAAATAACCTTCACTAAAACACTAAAATCTTCCACACCTGAAGTTTTCCTTTCCAACCCATAAAAAAGTATTTCCTTGTTCTCCAGAAAAAGAACAAAAGTTTCCTGTCACTCTACCCGGATGTATTGTTAAAAGGAGATATTGAACATTCCTCTGATAAGGTCATCACAAAGTTTATGGCTAAACTGGAAATTATGCTTGGAGGAAATAAAGTCATCTGTCCTTCCCACTGTCCTCAATAGCTTCCAGGTATAAAAAACGAATCAAAACAGCCACTGTATCACAACTGGAACAATAGAGAGAGACAGCATGAATCTTCTCCTTTTGACAGTTACTCTGGGGCTTGCAGGTAAATAGAAAGTTTGTTATATTTAAAGTAAAAGATGAAATATTAGAAAAGATACTTAATTTGTCTGTTGTCTGGTTGTTGTGTCACAGGAGCGTCTCCCCTGCCGGACAACAAGGTGTGTCAGCCTGACTCCAGACCCTGGCAGGTCTATCTACATGGTGAACGGTCGTCCTGCAGTGGAGCTCTTATTAATGAATGGTGGATAGTGACCTCATTTAGCTGTGCACCCTTGTAAGTACTAATGCCACACAAAAGCTTACACTGGTGTTGAATTAAAAGGCCTATTTTTGTGGGGTTTTTTTTGTCTTATTGATGTAAAATGATGCAGTTTTGGTAAATGACAGGATTATTTTTTACGAAAAAGCATTTGTTATACTTTAGAATATCCAGCAGGAAACACACATTTGGGCTCTTTAAGACCTTGGTGCTTTTAACAATTCAACCATGTATCAATATAATCCAGCCTTTTATTATTCCCTTTCCCTCAAAAGCTTCAGAAAAATAACCGTTCCAAAAACCTGTACGATATTTTAAAAATTAAGTTCAAACTTTTGTTTAGTTGTAGTTTTTTCTGTTGTTATGAACTACTTTGAAAAAAAAAAATCTAATCATATTCAATAACCTTTTGTTCCTTTTTTATAATGACCCTCGACCATGGGCCTGTGTCTGCCTGAGGAGTTTAAATCTGAGTAATAAATCACAGTCCCCACCTCCCTGTCCGTACAGACCCTACAGCAGCACAGCATCTCTGGGGGAACATGATGCGACTGTGGACGAGGGCACCGAGCAGCACATTCAGGTCGCCGACGTCATCACACACGGCCCCTACCGCTCACCCCTCCACAGTCTGGCCATGGTCCGACTGGCTGAACCAGCTCGCTTCAACCAGCACGTCCGGCCCATCCCCCTGCCCAGTCGATGCCCGCAGCCTGGAGAGACCTGCCAAGTCAGCGGCTGGGGATCCACTGTCTCGAATCAATGTAAGTGGCTTTAAAGGTGCTACTGTGGCTTTAAGAGCTCATTAACCTGTCACCACGTTACCATTTAGAATAACTGCAGCAAAACCAGTATTCACTAATCCAGTCTACAGGTATTCCCAATCCAAAAATGTTTCCTCTCCAGCTTGCTGTTAATGTCTGAACCTTTTACAAGCTGTTCTGCGTGTAGCCTCACCAACATACATTGTGTGTATCGTTTAAGCCTGACAGACATGTTGAATGCATTTGTAAAAGCTTTAAAAAAATGTTTTGATAACCGGTGCCATTCATGTTATTTAAAAAATTAGCAAACAGCTGTAGATACCATGCAGACTTTTTTTTAAAGGTTTCTTTTGGGGCTTCTTAGGCCATTATTTTAGAGACAGGACAGGGGATAGAGTCAGAAATTGGGGAGAGAGAGAGAGTGGGGAATGACATGCTGGAAAGGAGCCACAGGTTGTATTCGAACCCAGAGGACTATAGGCCCCATACATGGGGAGCCCACTGCCCACTAACCACTAGGCTACTGGTGTCCCGTATGCATTGCAGACTTTTTAACTTTCACAAACCAGCTGAGTGAGGTTGTTTGGTTGTCATTGCTAAAGGGCATCTATTCTGATGGTACATTTTAGAATATTGTATTTTTTAAATACCTTTAGCATCACTAATGAAATGCACTTCAGGTATAAACTTTCAAAACGTGAACAGAAACCTAATCTTTACCGTCAAGATTGATGTGCGATATATCCCCCTGGAGGCTTTTATAATTAGACTGTAAAAGTAATTAGGTAGAGTGACCTTTAGAGAGTCCAGTGGAGAGAGGGCTGCAGTCTATTTAAGGGGAAAAGTTAAAGTTAGCAAAGCATTAAGTTCGACATCACAATAATTTCACATAAATTAAAAATATATATGAATAAAGTCGCCTGCGTACTAATTGACTTGCATATATAGGCCTAACACGGGATAATAAGACAAGAGCTCAAGACATACATGTTCACAGCTTTGCTCCCGTTCCTGACTGTGCTTTGTTTCAGCAGTGCTGTGAGCTTCATGCTAATGTCCATAATGCTAAACTGCTCGCAATGAGAAAGCTAACATGCTAATGAAGGTATCATGTTGATGGCCTTACAAACAAGTTAACAAGGTTGCCGGCTAACATCTTTAACAAGACAGTAGGCACAGCAATGGAATCAAACAAATCATGAAATCGAAACTTTGACCTGAAGTTGGAGCTAAATTAACTGTAAGCTAGTGGACCAAAGGCTAGTCAATAATACTAGTTACGTGGCGGTTCGAGATGCTAGCATGACAAACAATACAGGATACCTACATACCTACAGAAATGAATTAAACTGTATTTTAAATGTATTGTTGACTTTTTGACTTTTGTCTTAATATTTCAACATTTTGAATTTATTCTAAACATAATTTCCGACATTTTCATCGTGCATAATCATTATTTATTTCTCATGGTGTGCCTTCTTGGACTGTGACTAATCCTCTTCGTAGGAACTGTAGGTAGGTAAGCTATATTGTGTTTCTTAGTTCCTCATTGTACAACTTGTACCTGTAAGAAAATACAACCATAAAAAAATGAATGTATTAAAGCAGTACTATAGCCTATAGTGCTTTAATAAGAAATGCATTGAGTGACACTGGGGAACACCAAGCACATTTGTCTGACATTTAAGTTAAATTACACAAAATAAATAGAAGTGGATTCATAATGACTAAGGAGAGTGTTGGATTCTGAGCCGCAGGTGGGCTTTCACTTGCTTTAAAAAACACATTAATATTCTGGTCATTTTAGCTCTAACAAGGCATTAACATATTGTTTTAATGATGACTAAAAATGGCTTTCTTAAATCAGAGAAGTTTCTAATTGCTTGTCAGAGGCACAGCCAGTGATCAACACCAATTAAAAGAGGTAGGCCTTGAAAATAGCTCTTGTTCAAGGTTTAGAATTTATGCTCCAGTGCAAGAAGTGGTGATGCATAAAAATAAGAAGTAGCCCTATCCATAGTCCTGCAGAGGAAAAGGAAGGTAATTTAAGTCAAATATTCATTGGCAGCTTGATTAACGATTCACAGAGTAGCCGTAATGAGAAAAGAAAAGCATACTTAAAAGGATTAGAGAACATTTTCAACAGAGCACTAACACACCCTATTTTAAACAGATGAGAATGATCAACACCTGAAGTGCATAACTGTGCCCATTGTGGATGACCAGACGTGTATAAACACATTCCCGGAGTACCTGTTCTGGAGCCCAGGGATGGTCTGCGCTGGTCAAAATAACACAGATAACTGCCTGGTGAGCACACACACACACACACACACACACAAATACACACACGCACACCCACACAAACACGGTTAGAAAATGATGTATATTTTTCTCGTCTCCTTTCCTTTTGTGCTACTTTATCTACTTTTACACATATTTTATGTGCTCACACTGAACCATACTACTTTCATTTTGCATACATTTCCAATAAACAACCTCCCCCTCTTCTCTCTCTTCTTTGTAGAATGATGATAGCGGTGTGATGGTGTGTGATGGCCAGCTGCAGGGTGTGCAATGGTTTAGACATGGCTGCAGTGACCCAGCTGACCCCAGTGTCTACACTAAGCTGTGTTTGTACAATGACTGGATCAGAGACGTGACGGACAACTATGCACCCCCTCTATCAACTGACAGCCCCCAATGGACGACCAAAACAGCCAGCATAGACACGTTTACATAGATAAATTGTAAGAAAAAATTGAAGCATTACTTTTAAGCAAAAAACTATGCTTTCTATGACAGTAATACTCTAAGTTAAGCTCATCAATAAACATTAAAAAACGCTTACATTTTGTGTATGCATGCTGATTTTTATTTTATTTTAAGACAACACTAATAAAATGTTATGTGTTCCAACACTGCATGTTTAATTCATGAATCTTAAAGAGCCCTTTCGCTGCCATTTCTCTCTTTTCTCTCATTTGCCACTGTAAACTGTTATCACAGTTGGCTAATGGCTGCTGCTAATTAGTGGATCATAATTTCACACATGTTGCTGTGTGAGAGATAGCGACAGTGAATTTGTCCAGACAGAGAATGTTTTTGGTTTTGTTCCACATGTTGAACCCTTACACAGAGCTGACTGACCTTAAATTCAATAAAAAAAATGTGACTTAAATTCCCCTGTAGGTCAGACACATGACTCTAATATAGAGAGAGATCTAAATATGCAGTTTCGATCATTTTAAATTTAATATTGAATCTATTTCTCAATATCTTGGTCAAGATGGATTAAATAACATTTGTAACTCACCTTAATGTTTTGAGAAGTGTAGTTGCCATTTGGCATATAACAAAAATGTTATGTTGCAATGAGATTCAAACACTATCTGTTCATTTGAGCTCCTTATCCATAATAATGACAACAAATGAAGACAGATAGAATTTGGCCTGGTAATGAGGTTTGCATTGTGCCCCTTCTTGGTTATGTGCTTCTACCTGCTGTTATATGTTTTCTTCATACCAACTGTGCAAAGCTGTGAGAACATTCTCACTGGGGGACAGTAAAGTATTGTGTTGTATTGTTTCCCTACAAGAGTGCCACTACTGTAAAGCACCACTAGATGGGGGTAGAGCCTAATAATGATGAGAGACACATATTATAAAGTCCAAAAGAGAATGAGAGAGAGGGGGAATATTTTTGCTCCTGTGTGTGTGGACAGGTGACACAAATCTGACATTCTTTGCAAGTTTTAGTTTGAACTGTGATGTGAGATCTGAGCTCTGCCATGACACCAGTATTTTCATATATGTTATAGCCATAAACACATAGATCAAATGTAACATTACACATTCAGTACAAAGGAACTGGGGAACACATGGGTGAGTTAAAGTCTCGGATACACACATTAAGACACACAAAGCTAGAACACTGCAGAAAAAAAAATCAAACACACACATGTGCACACACAGACATACAAAGTGACTGACAGCTGTGTCCATAATCACCCAGGCAGCTGAACATGGGGGCCACTCCGCCATCTGTTCTCAGCATTTCTCTCCCCTGCCTCACCCCCTCATCCCCAACCTCAACGGGGGACAGAAGGAGAACTGAGGGGACAACTTTGGTTACTGGATGTCACTTCAGAACAGTGTGATATTAATTGGTGTGATTTTTAAAAAGCTTCTATTTGTTTTTTTCTCTCAATTTGGATGGTCATTGTTTATAATTTGGAGGGCATTTGACTGAAACCAATTTGAGTAATAGCTACTGTGTCAGTAATTTAGAGGTTTTGTAATGGATACTTCACTTACATCCTCCAGGCTGGATACCCAATACAACGAGCCTGAAACACAGTAGAATTCAACAAAAATACAAACTTGGTCTCTCTACTGAATCCCAAATAGCCTAATATGCAGTTTGTTATGAATTTTATAGTAAGTAGTAAGCCTCCCTTCCTCCAAAAAATAAAACTGTGTACCAGGCAGCTTAGTAAGATCTAAAGCATCTTCCTAATAACCTCCACCTGAACTCTGTGGTAATTGAAAAGGGTTATCTCATGTGCTTCTGCAAACACCACAGCCTGCTTCTTTCCTGTAATTTATGCTGCAATTGAACCTTTCATTTCCTCTACAAATAGAAATTTGTGAGTGCAGTAAGAAGATGTCTGAGATATAAAAGTTTGCAGGACTAAAGCCAGACTAGAGGAGTTTTATAATAACCAGTTTATAAACAGGTTGAACTGAGCACAGATCACCGTCTCACCAATCTCAAACATGCACACAGAACAAGATATGAAAGTAATAGTTTATCACTCACTATAAGAAAACATTAAGACGATCATGTCTGCTCTCTGAGAGAGCAAGGTACCAACTCCAGTGATCTCTTAAACCCTGTCTTGGTTGAAAGAGGAAACACATGAAAACAAAAATTAGAATGACTAAAAATCACTGTAGTGATGATTTGCAGTGGTCAAAAGAAAACAGTCAACAAGTGTCTACTCTTCAGAGAGAACTTGAAGTGGGAAAAAATCAATTCAGTCAACACTCCATTAGCATGCTAGCTAACATTAGCTTTAGGGAGCTTGAAGATTTACCAACGCTTCCAAACCGCATCGTAACTTGTGCAAAGATCTGTACCAACCAACCAGGCTCCTCCACCGATCATGAGGAGGGGCAAATCAAAAAGGGAGAACACCAAGTGTGTTTCTGTGAGAGACATGTGGTGCTTATTGCTAAATGTTAATTTTGGCATGCTCACATGCTCATGACAATCCATGGGCCTGCATGTTTAGCAGGTAAAGTGTTAGCCATGTGCACCATGTTAGTTTAGCGTTAGCATGCAGACATGTGCCAAGCAGTGGCACAACAACTTTGGCTCCTTGGAATGAGGCATGTTTTGAAGGTATTAAGTGTTCCAGTGTATTTGGTCAAAGTCAAAGCCACACAGCTAACATGACGAGTTTTGGGGAACTTGGGAGAAAAGCAATCTTGCTCCACAAAATAACTGCAATGTAGTTTTTATTTATTTTTTTGTCTAGAAAGAAATGGCACCTTGTTTGTTGCCCTGAAGAGGTCACATACACCTTCCAAAAGCGCCCCACTCAGAATTTAATGGAGCGACACAATCAGAAGTTGTAAAGATAAGATGACCTTGCTAGTCAGGGGGATTTTTATACCCTGGAATAAATTCTAGACACAAGTCTGACTCCCACTCCCTGTGTCTGTGTGTAGTTTCTTAACTACTTTTTATAGAGTAACATAGCTCAATGAAAAACTGGGATCGTCATATATGTGTATAAAAAAGTATACAAACAAGAAGTAAGTTTTTATGCCTTTATTAGAGAGGGGCAGGACAGTGGATGGAGTTGGAAATCCAGGAGAGAGAGTGGGATATGAAAGCAAAGGAGCAGCAAGTTGGATTCGAGGACTGCAGCCCCTGTACATGCTGCAGTCCTAACCACTAGGCCACCGGCGCCCTGGTGTGTAGTTTCTACCCCTGAGACAAACATGTACACATACAGATTTAGTACAAACAATAGAATACCTTCTCTTAACACAGTTAGCTATAACCTTCTTGCTTACATTAACTAATGGCTGACCATCACTCCTTTCCTTCCTGCCTCACTCCTTGCTTCCATTAGGCTGTAAATTATTTCCTAATTTCTAAACATCCTCCCTTCTGCCTCCCCCTTCTTCTGGCTTCAATAACTCAGGCGTGCACACAGCCTAAATTGAACAAAAATATCATCCCAAATTGCCCGAAACGCCAGGGAGCTGATTAATGAGCAGATTAAAATGAATGACGATCCTTAAGGGGGGAATCTTTTTTTTCCCGGGGTGTGACAGTGCTTATCAGCGGTTGGTACAATATCAGGAGAGTTAACGTCAGGCATCTCCCTCCCTGCCTCCATCTCCCATTGCTCAGTTTCTGTGGCAAACTGTCAGCATCACTCATCGCCGGCGTACATTCCCAACATTCCCCTGTGGCACCTGGCTCATGAGAGAGGAAGAGGGATGCTGAAACACACACTCACTAACAGGGAAAAGTTACACGCTGTGCATACACACACACACACACACTCTCACATTTTTATCCCCAACAACTGACAGGTCTCTTCACAAACATGTAAATGAATTTGGGAAGATGACATGCATTAGCACAATCTGCTATGTGCATGTGTGTGTATGGGGGTATGTGTACTGTATTAGTGTGTGTTTCAACCCACTAAGCTAATGGCTCATAGGGACTCGCACAGGCCGAGTCAATCACGCCAGATCTCTCCCAGTCATCCCATTGAGATCTGTGGCTCATCAGGGGAGATGATTAGCCTGAAGAGCTTTAACGATACTAGCCTAATAGCTACAAGAGCCTGCTGAGAGGCAGCAGCGTGTACACATGTGTGTATTTTTGCATGTGGGATGGTGTGTGTGTAAGGGTTTGGGTTATGTCGATGAGAGGCGGTGCATGGCTGAATAAAAATCATGTTTTTTAATTGATGTGTTTGTTTGTGTGTGTGTGTGTGTGAATGGTGATAAACTGGAAGCTGATAGAATAATAAATACTGCGGTTATCTGCCTCCATCCCACACACATATACACACACATTTGCATACACACTTTTCCACTCCCTCCATCATAGTTAGCAGTAGAGTGGAGCAGTGAGTTTGCTCACACTCGCTTCACATTCTAAGCTTGACACAAACAAACACACACACACACCTGATGTCTTGTATGTGTGTGTGTGTGTGTGTGTGTGTGTGTGTGTGCATGTTTGAGAGACAGGAAATGATCGAGCTGGGGGAGGCATTATGCATTCATATTGTACATTTCTTTGCATTTAAATGAGCATGGGCACTTTAGCGGTCACAAGCTGTTTAGTTAATGCAGTATCAAAGTGCATTGCAATGGTATGAGTGCACACACATACAAAGGCGGACACAATAAAGGGAACATTGTTTGCAGAACAAAGCTTCACTGTCACTACTTCGACACAAACGTGGCCACAGAGCTACTGAAAACCTCCCTTGAAATATATTGGACTATTCAATAAAGATAATAAATAACAGATATTGTATTGAGTTAGAATTTGCACGCTTTTGATATAATGTCCACACAGTCACTTTTTGCTAGGTTTAGTATTTTTCTCTTTTAAGTGAAGCAAGAGCAAACTTGTAACATAACATAAACAAAAAAAATCAAAAAGAAGAAAATATAAATTGCAATTTAAAAATGAGAGACAGCTAGAGATTAAGCGTGATCATTACTGTATTTCTTGGTAACTCATCTATAAAGTTTTCGTTAAAATTCCAAATGCATCCTTCACAAAACCTGATCCTCTAAATAGAGTTTGTATGAAAATTCATTCAGCTAAAGCAGCTAGCTCAAAATGTTTGAGATTTTCTGTTGCTGGAGTAGAGTTTATTTTCTGTTTTGAGGCTAAGAGGAGGAAGTAAACATTCTCTATGGCACACTTTAAGTGTTCAGTCTCTTGTTTGCCAAAAGTGATCAGCATGTATAAGGCTGCTCTTAGATTTTTGTTTGTACCTTTAAGCTTCTTTTTGAATGCAAACCTTGGTTTTGATACAAATGGGAATGATGCCTCGTATGGGAAGGTGCTTTTTTTCTACTTAGTACTACCACAAAGAGGAGAACACTCACACACACATAAACACTCTCAGGCAGATACACAGCCATACACACAATCGTAGACACACATGTGCATTTGGGGTAATGGTTTCTCTCGAAAAGGGGCCACATCTACAAAGATGTAAACCCCACAGGGAATCCATTTACCTTCACTTGCAATCATCATACACTTCTCTAAAATCACCATGGACCAGCCATGTTGCCATGGATACACACCACTTCACCCCCCCCCCCCCCCCCCTTACATTGTAATTTTTCCAGTATATCTCTCTGTCTCTGCGAGGCCTGTAATCCCTATGAATTGGTTAACACTCCTGTTACATACCAGAACATGTTGTGTCCTGCCTGCAAGTCTGCCTTAAAGACTTTGAGAAAATGTGTGCGTTTGTGTGTGAGGAATGTGTTGAGAAAGCTTCACCTGGGGGCACAGTTTACTGCAGCAGGACAGAGAAATCACACTAAATGATCCTACACAAATAGATATGCGATGCGAAATGCTGCTTTAGCTGCTTACTGCAGTGAAGAGGAGATATGGAATGTATGTTTTCTCAATACACACACACACACACACACACACACACACACAGATGTCCCATCACTTACATCAGGTAAGTCGCACAAACTCCCCTGAGCTGAGCCGGGACTCATTGATAGGTCTGTCACACGGGGGTGGGGGAGAAGTCGACTCGTATATCTCTACGGACCTGGAAAGTCCCCGCCTGCAGAAAAATGTCAGCAGCAGAATAGTGAAAAATACCACCGAGTCTGACAGAGCGACTTCTCTGAAAGTTTACAGAAGGTTTGTCAGATGGAGTTTATTTTATCTCTGTGATCATGTTGGAGCTGAGTTTACTCGCTTTACCCTGACAGACATAAGTATAAATTATTTTAGAAGATTCTAACTTTACATCGAGAAACTGATTTCCCCCATCAGCACCTTGAGAAATGAGAAATTGAATGTCAATTTCTATTCAATGGACTTATAATTAAATTCTACTATTATACACTTCTTCCTGTGAAAAGTAATAGGCAGGTGAATGTGGGGGTGCAGGGAGAATAAATAAAATCAATAATATACAATTACAGAAGAGGATTAGGGGCTTTGAAGTGTAGCAGGTTTTAACTTTTTGATTCTGGTTAATATCTGGTCTCCATCTGGGATTTAACAATGGTCGAACTCAATACCTCTAAAATAAAGATCCAATTCTGTTACTGACATGTTAAATAAAAAAGGAAAATCAAAAGATGTGTAATTGATCATTACAAATTCATGATAGTTTCCTCAGTACATCAGCACATGATTTTATTGAGTTCTTTCTATCCTTGCATCCGTGCATGGATTCTGGGGTGAGTTATTATTATTATTATTATTATTATTATTCATTAAGTGCTATTCAGATAAAGTTTGATTGATTGATTGATCAGTATGGACACACTGACGGGGGTTATGTGGATTTAGCGGCTTCTTAGAGTCACTTGTGGCTTTTCAACGTGAGTCTGGTTCTGCTCGAGGTTTCAGCCTGTTAAAAGAAAGTTTCTTTCTGCCACTCTCACTTGCTGTTGCCCAGTTTTTTGCTCGTCGTGGATTAATGTTGGGTCTCTATAAATAATTATACAGTGCAACACAGAGTATGTTCTAGACCTGCTCTTTCTTAAAGAGTCTAATGAATTGTTGTAATACAAATAAAATTAAAACCTGATTAAAACCTTTGTAGAAAAAAAGTTAAATCGATCCTATTAGGCAGATAAAAAATAAATTTCTTTCTTCAAGGAGACCTCCATCTAAGTCAAAATCTCAGCCACATCAACTCTACATGTTTATTAATTGCTATTAGTATATGAAACATACTCAGCAGCACATTCACACTGGGTAAGGCAGCTTTTTCTATGTTTTTTTTTTTCCTGTAAAGCCATCGCTGCTAACAGATGATTTCTTCCTCTTCAGTGCATTTTAAACAAACTGTTACTGCTGCTTTAAGGGTAATGCACTATTTCATGTGCAGCAAAGGATTCCTTCTTGGAATGACCCGTTCCCCTGAGGGCTACAGCAACAAATGTAAACTCTTTTATGAGGCTGGGCATAGATTGAATCAATATTGCACTACATCTTTTGGCAATAAAGCAAATGTAGCAAAACTAATGCTGATGTATGATGCCGGTGTCACCACTTATTGTTTTGAAATATATACAGTAAGCCATATTTATATGTTTCAAGACAGAGAAAGCAATCTGTTCTTTAATATGACCCCTGACCTTGTTCTTATTGTAGCGTAACAGCTAACCTTTGAAACATAAAACTTCACCCTGACTCTGACCCTGCGGGGCGAAGGTCGACTTCACAAACGCACGTCTTGGCGGCAAATTCCTAACTATGCAGCACCATGAAGCACTAACAGAGACATTACAGACATGCATACACTGAAGGGTGGGGAGGGATGGAGAACGCATACAATTAGTTAGGAATGTTAGTCCCTGTTACCCCACCCATGCTGCCCCTTTACCCTGCAGCATGTGGCTCAGAAAAGAAGCCCTGGCCCTCACACTATTCATTCAGTACAGGTTATGACCAAAGGACCTCAAATCTCCCTTAAAATGTGCACTCAGTAATGACGCTGACACATTGTTGTGGAGTTGAACAGCCTGGGTCAATGGGAAAGACATTTACTGTACATTTCTGTGGGTTTGTTTGTGTTGGACACAGACAGCCGGGCGGTGCAGGGAAAAGGGTGGAGACTCTTAAGTAAATAATTTACACTAAGATATAGACATGAAGTAGTTGATCGTCTGCAAAACATCGCACGCAAAATCCCATCACCCCCTCTCCTTCATGCACATACCTTTTGTTTCACCAGTGTGTGTGTGTGAGGGTATCCAGACCCCCGTCCTCAGACCCAGGATCAAATAAAGTGGACAGGTCTGATAAGCCGATAAGGATAGAGCTGACAGAAATACCAGGGAACTCTCACTGACTAAGGGCGCACTCACACTAGGAAAACCTTACCGTGCCAAAGCACATTTGACCCCTAAAAGTAAAAAGGTTTTTACTCGTGTTTTACACTTCCTTGACCCTGGCAAGGTTAGAAGAGGTGTGCTTCGGCATGATACAGTTGCTCATGCACGAGCACTAGCATGGGTACAACATGTGGACATGAAGTATAATCGATCCCCGCCTTCTAAATAATGAAAAATCCCGGAGTGCTATGGATGTAGCTCAGAAGGAGTATGGAATCTGTATGGATGAAGTCAGTAAATTAAGTCATATTCTCTGTGCTGTTCATAGATGTGCAGTTGCAGATTTTGAGTCCACCTGTCTTGAAATCTAAGCGTGCTTCATGATCATTATGACGTTATGTATAAGAGGTTACCGTGCTCAGGCCAGGTTAGTCTTGGAGCAATGTGAGTGCAGGCCAGCGGGGGAATGGATGGGTATGGAGTAACTAAGGCCTATACACCCAGGAAGAGGGGGATGCAGGAGAAGGAAAACCTTGACACAGGTAGACACACTCGCACAGTATAGCTGTCTGCAACTAAACGCTGTGTCATTTTTTCTATGACAGCTCGGCGAGACCCCACTGGCTCTGTAATATGCCGCGCTCTCTCACCACGAGATAGCAGCTAGTTTTTCCATTAAGGTAAAAGGAAGTTGGGATAGTCCGAGAGTGAAATAAAAAAGAAGTTGAGGGCAGAAGGGGAGATTGAAAATGGAAGGAGAGAATAAAGGAGTCCCTTGTCCCTTGTGTGTCATTTTGGTTTTACAAAACAAGACGTACACGCTGTTTGTTCTGTTAGCAGCGAGGGCGAAGGTGAATACGTGACCGAAAGAATAAAAAAGGGAGGACAGGATGGGATATAAAAGCCTCGCTCCATTAGTAAGTCAGTGGAGCATATGATAGTAATTATCAGGTGTACTCTTGGGATGTCCTTAGTCGCTCTCACTGTAACACATTAGGGATACAAACACTTTTCACTGAGTGTGATGAAGATCACAGGGACGAGAAAGAGGAGGGTATAAAAGCTACTGAAGCTGGTAAGCTATGTGACAAGTGAAAAGATATTACACATGTCATGAGTTAACAAGCAGAGTAAATGAATGGTCTGTAATGATGTTAAAATATGTGTTTGTAACAGTGGTGCCTGAAGAAGTGGTTATACTCTTAATTTTTCCCAAAAATGTTTTTTAAGGGGCCGGTCCAGCCTAGGATGATCCGTCTCTGTTATAAACACGGACTACTCTTGCATACTTAATTCACTTCAAAAAGGAGCCTTTTGTATTTACACATAAACACTCAACTTCCACTGGTTGACTAAAGGGAGGTGGGATTGTTAGCAGGTTTTATAAGTTTAACTGGCAAAAAGACTACAGGATGAGACAACTACATAGTCCCTTTATCATGCTAGGGAAAACAAATTGCAGCATACTACTGATTACTGAATATTGTGATTCACAGGGAAATTAGAAGTGGGTATACCCTATGGAGACTGAAAAATAAGTGCACTAATAAGCACCACACAACTGGTTTGTGACATTTAAATGATCATAAATTGATGAGGACTAAAACATCAAACCTTGATTTTATTTCCTCATGTCTAAAGTTTTAGTTTGGGAAACATCACCCTACTACTCTCATGATCATTTCTCTTTGCTTTTAAGGTAAGTTGCTGATAAAAGAGAACCTTGACAAAGTGTTGTATGTTTGTATAAATGAACTAGACTACAGCTGTTGCTGAGGAAACATCACCATTTCAAGCTCGTGATTATTTCCCCCTCTATTTGTTTTCAACTCTTGCACACTGTCTATCTTGCGTACAAATATTTATTGGCGAGGTTTCGGTACTAGACCTTCATCAGGCAAAGAGTGTTTGGTACCGAAATGTTGCCAATAAATGTTTTTGATGGACACATTGCTCTCCTCCGCAGCTGTCTTATGAAGTGGATGTCCGAAGGTTTTTTTCTGTTTTTCATCTTAAACAAAGTAACACATCAAGAGAGTGTTTGTCAAAGTTAAGTTAAATATGTGTTTATGTTAAGTGGAGCCCCTGTTTGATCACAGAGGAAACCCTGTAGCAGTGTCCACTTGCATTGACAGTGAGTATTTACAAATAGGCCTTGTGTGATATATTCACATATTACTTTGAGCTGCTTTGGGATTTACAGTTAGATGAGAGTGCCATTTAAATCTTGAGGAATTGCTATGCATATTATTTTAGCTTAAATAGGGCGTATGCTTTCTACTGTCTACCTTCCTACATACCGTATGTGTTGATGTGTGAAAGGTGTTTTTATACATTTGACTACAGTTCCCACTGACAAAACATCACCCCATAATTCTCTGGATTTTCAGGAGTGTAAAATACAATGTTGGATGATGTAAATGCAACCAGTGTTTTTGTTGGCTTTGTTTATATGTTTGGCCTCAGGCAGGTGTGTATGTGTGCATTTTGAGATGTATTTTACAGTGAGAGTTGGGCAACAAGGTCAAGTACGAAGTATGTGCAACCCTTTCATTATTCTACCCAACTCAACATGCTTCAAGGTTTGTATGCCATTTCAAGAGGTTTACTCACACAAGGAGAGGAGTTTTGTGTGTGCGTTATTTCATCTTCCCTGTGTGTGGATGTGGAAGAAACAACACTTTTGAGTATAAATCATCACCCAAAACATAAGTGTGTAAGTGTGCGTGCGTGTTTGAACCTCCAGGCAGCTGCTGTGCTGTAATGTTAGCCAGTGGGAGGAGCCTGCTGCTCCTATTGAAGTTCTCCAAGGAGCAGAACTCAACAGCTGCTCTTCAGCTCCTGAGGGCCATCTCCTTCTTCCCTTAACACTCACTTTCTTCTCTGATCCCATTGGGCCCCAGGAGATTTTTTTTTGCCTTTGGCAGTAAATTCAGCATTCGTAGTGTGTGTGACTATGTGTGAGCACAAATGCATCTACACCATGCAGGATTCTGCCCTAACTCGGTATGACAGTGACGGAGCACTTGTGGCACTTTCTCAGATGATTTTACATTTATTTTGACTGAATCTACTCATCATGCTCTTTAACTAGTCTTTCGAGCATTTTAACCCTTTAATACCCCTCAACACTTTGAGGGGAGGTCCACCTGAATCAAAGGAAATGGATTACTTTCAAAAATATGCAGCATTTAAAACACTTTTTGAGACCTTGGCACCTTTAAGAAAAAGCTAAAGACCCAGCTCTTTCTTGAACACCTACACAGTTAATGATATTGATGAATTGAAAAACTAAATCTTAAAAAAAATTACTTGACCTTCAAGGGGGGTGGCCGCCCCCCTAATATAATGGTAGGGGAAACACTGAGTTACATAAGTATGTAAACACACACTGTTATTCGTCTTGTTTGTGTGATACTTCAGCTTTTAGCGCAGCAGTTGAAAGACATTAGAATTGTAAAATAAAAACAAAAAACCTGGTCCCCATTATGTTTTCTTCTGCAACCCTGCACATTGTTGTTTTACATTTGACTTCTAGGTAAGGACAGCCCGATAACATGCTTTGTTGCAGCATTATTGGATTCAGTGTTTGCGCGGTTGCGGTTAAAAATAGTACTGACCTTGTGCTCTTAATGGTTTAACTGAATCTTGGAGTTGACCGCAGCCTGTCACAGAAAATGTAACGGCCTCTGACCCTTGTGGATCGACTCACACACACACCACATCATTCCATTCATTTAGACGAGCCCTGAGGGAGTGCAGCACATAAATACAGCTCTGAGTCTGCTATCACATTTTATATTCTACACATCAATGCTGAGTGGTTATTGTTTTTTGTTTAAACACTGTTAAGCTCATAAACCCAGCTGGAAATTTAATCTCCCGTCTCTAGATTCCACAACACACAACACAAAGTAGCATAACCAATTAAAATTAAAGCGCGCCAAGCTGTGCCTTAATAACTAAACATCCCACAGGTAGTCTCTTTCGCCTCACACACTCGTTGGAGCTTCGGCAGCGGGGGATCGGCCCACACTCGGCTTAATAGCACACTCGCTGATACAATCGATGAAACAAATCTTCCATGCTGCGAGATAGACATCAGAAATTCAGCAAATAAATGCAGGTCTGCAGGTTGATGTCACACATACACTCGAATTGATCACTGGTACCATCTCTCTGTTCTGTCTCTACTGATCGCACCCAAACAGTAAACACACTCAGGCCACACAGGATATTAAGCCAAAGGGCTGAGTGTAAGAAAAACAATTAATCACACAAGCCTTATTTTATTCTTTATCTCAGTACACTTTCTTTATACCTTCTTCTTCTTCCTCCCTTTATCAGCAGTTTTATTTCTTAAGAGCAAGTCTTTGTTAAGAGCAAATGCAGATTTACGACATCTTAACAAGCCATCTTCTGTTTACGTCCTTCACCACTAATCACGACTTTCATTTCCTCCCATCGCGACGCTTACTCCTTCTGAGCTACATCTATCTCCTCTGTCAATTTACTCCCCTCCCCATCCCTCCTTTAAATGCATTTTCGCTAAACTCCATCCGTCGTTTCCCTTTTTCTTCGTAAGCTCTATCAATTATTTTTTTCCTTCCTGTCCTCCCTTGACACAAGCTTTCCATTAGTCTGAAAGTCCAAGCAGGTCTTCTTTTGGCCCCACTGCGCTTGGGGTCGTGTGTGCCAACTTTGTGTGTGCGCTGATTATGTAGGAAGATGAGGCATATAATGTAAAGGAGGCTGCCACTAAAGCCTTATTCAACCTTGATTCATCTTAACAGCTCCCCGTGCGAGATAATGTTTCTCCAGTTCTCTCTCTATCTCTGTATACTGAATGCAAGCGCTCCTGAGTAGCCATCAGATCCGGGTCGTGCAGGCAGAAGGGACAGACAGTGGCTGTCATCCCTCAATAGGCTGACACTAAATGGCTAAATCAGTTTAAAGCTACTGTAACTAAACCCAGAAGAGGCAGCAGGGAAACTCACAGGGGGCAGTGGAAAGCAGGAGAAAGGAAGGGAAGAGGATACTGGGAGGAATGACAGTAATCCGCCCTCATTGTTAGCACACTGAGAAGCTCTGATCCTCTCTTTCTTTTGAAAACAAAATGAGAGGATCACACAAACACACACACGATCTGCAAAACAGACACTTTCTCAGCATAATCTTAATCCATATCTAAAAATGAAAGCCGGGTTTTACTGTACTGCTGATTATCTTTCAAACATTTATATAATTATGACCAAGCTTAACAGTTAAGCCAAACTTATGCATTGACTCAAAAACTTATTTTATCAACACCCAAACCCTCTTAAATCCCTACTGTTGGGCTTTGATGCCACAGCCCTGTTTTGCCTGCTAGCCTATAAGGTGGCTAATGTTAGCAAACTTTAGATTACTATATCTTTACTGATACTGAGTTTCACTACATTTTAGCATGTCACAGACTGTGTTTGGAAGTGATGAATTTCTTACTAGAATTAATTTGATTACAAGTTAGAAAGGGAACAATTAAATTATGATCTTGCTAGTTAGCTTAGCACAAGGAGGTAAGGTTCAATTCAACAGCTAGCTTCAAAGAAAAGTGAAAAAGTTGTGTGTGGCCACATTTTTTATTAATCTAGCTTGCTGGCTAACATTATTTATGAGGATCAGACTTCTGTAATGTGCAGTTACTATATGGCTTAGCAGCTGATGGTGAACACTGTCATAACTTTCAACTTCAATGAATCAATCTTTATTTCTATCGTGCCAATTAATGACAAATGTTATCTCAAGTCACTTTAAAAAAGGGCAGGTAAAAGACCTTACTCATTATTATGTTACAAAAGAGCAGGTAAAAGGCTGTACTCATTGCTACTAACACCCAATGTTAATCAATCATGAGAACAGCCTGTGAAACCATTATGCCTCATTTGTTTATTGTTACGCAACACAATGAGTAGCCCAATTTATAATCTATCACAGGTAACACAGTACCACCATGACAATTTTAAATGATGAAGGAAACACAATACAGGCCTACCTTGTTGTCTTCTGTGCTTCCTCAGACATATTGGCAACAGACACCAGGAAGTACTGGGAAATTAAAGTAAATCAAATGACTACTTTCCCTGACACTTGGATGGCTGTTGTCAAGTCAAAACATTAGCCTGTAGTCCTTCTTGAAATATTTGGCTAATTTAAATCAAAAGAGTCCCAAAGTATTTGTATTCTGGACTAGCAGATGGGTCGTCTGATGTAGACCAAGTTATTCATATTCCTTACAAATGATCATTCTGCTGTTGGTACCAAATCTCAGAGGAGCTTCTTTTAGGTCTGCTAGATGTTAAAATGAAATCCACCCATAAGTATTTATTTTAATTTTTTCTCTAATGTCTTTAACTGTCTATAGATCAAAGTACATGAAGGTGCAATTGGTAATTCAACCGATGCTTTGTTTAAGGCTCTCAAGAAAGTTAGAGGAAGTCCTAACTCAAATAGTGAATTAACAAGAGTAAATAAAATGGATGTTTATTCCTTTAAGTATGTTTTTGTTGTCTTTATCAATCAAGTAATTAAATGTATCTATTCAAGTAGTTTGAAGTGATTTCCATTTTTGTATGTGCATTGTGTGTACAGTGCTACATTTTTCATGTACATATCTATTATCTCATTAATATTTTCATACTACATTTCTTTGGTAGAAAATCAGTGTACATTTTTCCTTGTATGGAAAACATGTAAAACAGCAAACGCATAAAGCTTTGATTTCAGGTTCTGAAAACCTCTGTAGATGCTCACATTTTATCCTCAGCTCAATCACATAAGAACGGGACGGAACTGACTCTGTAATTTATACTTTACATAAATTGCCTTCATCTGCCTATACACTCTTAAGTGCTTGCGTATATCTTTGCTTGTTTGTATTCAGAGCACAGATTGATTTCTCCAGGTCACATTGATGGGAGACTTTAATTTCCTAATGGAGAGTCTTCAGCACAAAGGGGCGTGTGGAGGAACAATGTCGCTGATAGGCCCATAACCAGAGAGCCTGTGTATGTGCATGGTGTAGGGCTTTAATTGTCACAAAGTGGTACAAAGGTAGAACATACTGTTATGTAAACTATAACAGAAGAGGGAAGACTTGATGTGGGGAATAAAGCAGGGTCATTTAGATTTTTAGAGGAAGTATTTTGCCACTCTCTTGATTAATGTTTGATTTTGATTCATGAATTTGCAAATGAACTATTATGATTATGACGGGCATCAATAAGAGTCATCCCACTTAGTTTTACTGATCTATGCACAGAGCCACACAGCGGTTTGCAGATGATTGATAGCTCCATTTCAGCTCATTTCTAAAAATGAAAGTGAAGTTGGCAGTGAGCCGATCCCTTAAGCAGTTATCGATGCAAAACATGAGCTTCCTCGATTTCTCAGTTCTGTCACAACAAATGAGAGGATCAATCAATGTGAGGGGGAATTTGCATAACGCTGGTGATATCAAAGAGATTAAACTTTGCTGCAAACTAGGAATCAGTTAGATGTCATCTTCTAGGAACTGAAGAAAAAAGCACACAAGCGGGAATTACATCAAAACCAATTTGATGTCTGATTTTTTTTTCACTTTTAGGTCTGGAGTTTGAAGTTTTTAGAGATAATGTTCAGTGGTGAGTAAGTGTTTTAGTAGCCTTATCGTAGGAGATAGCACACTTTCTTGCTTCCATACAACATTGTCTCCACAAACGCAGCAAATTTCAAAACAAATCTAGTCCCATTAGGGATAATGACAAAAAATAACGGTGATTTCGCAAAAAAAGATAAATTGTAAAGTGGCTTTTGAAAAATTGCCTATTGCAAATAAATTGGAGTGAAAACACAGAATACAGGGTTGTGATTGGTTTTCTTGGGTTTTTTTTCATTATAAATTCTACACAGCTGGAACAAAAAAAAAGATACATCAACACACCACAGAGGTCACAACAGCGTACCACAAAATATACAGCATACAGCACAGAGAGAGAAAAAAGTCAAAAGCACTGAGAATTTCTTATTACAAAATCCAAAGAAAAAAAAAATCTCTCTTCTCTCAGAGCGAGTGGAAAAGCATGGGAAAAAAAAGAAAACTCAGTAGTTCCAAAATAAAAGAATCCCCTCCCTAAAAAAACAAAACTTTTTACCACAATATCTTTTATATAAAACATAAAAAAAGAATGCTCCAAGTTCACCTATCTATCTTCACCAGGTTTGCTAACAGTCAATATGGCAAGATCAGTAGACAGACATTAAAAAAATAAAATAAAAACGAGCCTTTTCGGAAGCGATAGTGGTTTGAGGTGACCTCTAACAAAGATCAAGGCCATTGGTTCCAGTGTTCAACGAAGTTCAAAAAGGGCACGTCAACCCGCTATCAGAGCTCTCTGGTGTGGACAGTGTAAGAGCAGAGAACAGAAAACACCAGTATTGCGTACCTAAACACAGAAACATTCCTGCTGTGACACTCAAAACTTTCATTTGGTAAAAATAAAAAGTACATCAGATTCTCCAGCAATAACCCCCAGATCCCTCCCACACCTTCCCATTCACTGCTCGATCAAACCAGAGTGAACCAATGCCAGGGATTTCTTCTTCAGGTGAATCTGTGAGATCTACGTCGCGTACCATGAAGGTCTCATTTTGCCGTCATGTGAAAAGAACAACACAGCAGGCTACAGTTTGTGATTGTCGATCGTTTTGCCCAATTCTACCTACTTTAAAGTGAAAGTTGATGATAATTGGGCCTTCTGAGCATAGCTGCTGCTGCATGCTGGGGGACTGGTTTCAACCAGAGACTGAAAGGCTGCAAAGGACTTGTGAAAAAGTGGTGGCAATCACAGTCCAACGCCAGCAGCGTAGTTACAACAGACACTCTGAGCTCAACATTAGCACGCTTGATAGACATGGTAATCAGTATTTGAATTTACAGAGAAAAACAAGAGCACACAGCGGAAAAAAAGAAAACAAGTGAATGTACTGACATAATATACATGTGTGCTGGAAATGGCAAAAACAAATTTGTACAACCTAATAGCTTGCTCGTTGGAAGTCGTTTTAGCTGGATTTAAAAAGGCAAGCAATCTTAAAAGGAAAGATTGGCGTTATTAAAAGCCTGGGCTGTTTCTGCAGAAAGCTAATTAGGGATATTGGAAAATGAAAAGAACATAAACATTCACAGGTGGCAAAAAATGCAATTAAACACACAGCGCTAAAGCGAACACAGAGCTTCTTTGAGCAGAAATGTTACAGCAATGTGTGCCAAACAGTGTGCTGAGGGGATTTAATGCTGAAAGCGTAAATCATCATCATGTTTTACTGATGTGTTTAAAACCGAATGGCAGCGTGTGATCATTTATCCCAATATACCTGACAGAGAGCACAGAATTTAAGTGCGGACTCCCAGACAGAGTAGAGGTTCTGTGTCATGTTTACACGTACACACACGCTCCCGAAATACACAGTGGCTTAATGGCATTTTGTGTTTCATTTGGGGTAGATAAGAGAGATTCTGCCACTGTGTTTGGATCGTGTCATACACACCTCGCTGTACAGTTCTACTCTGCAGAGGAGTCAACCAAAGATGTGTTAGGTGAATAAAAGATGATTATGTCAGCATCCAGTGTTGTCACATTTTGCACATGTATGGTTTTAAACCTGTGGTAGCGTAGATGGATGGACTTTCATCTTTAATGGTAAATCTAGCTTTAAGGAAAAGGAAAGAAACTCCATCCAAGAAGGTCTACCACAGGTTATAAAACAAGCACACCAATGCCAAACATGGTGCCCCCACCCTCCCTTAACATAACAAACACCCAACTCCAAGCTCCACATCTTGTTGCCCCCCTTCAGTCTAGTGTAGCAAAATAAAAAATAGCCCTGTTGTCTTCATAATGGTCCTCCTCCTTCCCTTCATCCCTCTGTCGCTTTCTGTCATTGTCCTGTTTCATCACTGTGAGAGAGAGAGGAGAGGAAAAAACACAAAAACAATATAAATATGCAGGATATTAGAGATGAATCAGTAGTGACTGATTAGAATATTAGAGAACCATTAGAAATGACTAAACCTGCTAAATGATGTTCATGACTCCAATATTTTTGGATACATTATTTTTTAGAAAAAAGTATGCATTCATGGTTCAATCATTCTCCAAAGCACATCCAATGAAGAATAATATTTAACTTGATAAAAAAAAATGCCTTCCACACACTTGTGTTCACAGCCCATGGAAACCTGCCTTGAAATTTTAAAATCTGTATGTGATGTCAAAATGTAATTCATCATTAAGCATCTACAAAACTCTAAGTAAAAATAAACATTAATAACTATCAGAAAACCTCGTTCAAAAACAGCTTATTCTGCAGCTTAGATCATTTCTCAGGACTGTGTGGGGGCATGGCAGCTCACGATCGACATATGTCAATCAAAATTCGCCCCCATTCATTGTGTATTGCAATCGTTCGACTCCCTGCTCGAAGCAGATAATTAACAGTAGGTCACCATTTGCATTGTAGAGTGGTTTAGCTTTAAAATAAGAACAAAAGGTGTTTTCAGACCACAGTTCTTTTGACTTTTTGAAGAGGAACTATAGCCCTGTTTCCACCGGAGGAACTATCCCCCAGAACTATGTACATTTGTAAGAACTATGTGCGTTTCCACCAAATCTACCAGGATAGAAATGTAGTTATGGGGTTGTGGAAGGAGTTTCCTGAGAACTACACAGCATGGGGACTTTTTTTCTGTCTACATTCACACCACCATGGTATCTACTCTGAAGCAGGAGCTAAAAAGGTTCCTCTAAACGGCGTTCTAGGAACTAAAATAGTTCATAGTTCCTGCGGTGCATAATCAATAAAAAAGGGGGAGCTTTCCAACAGTTCCTAGAACTATGAAAAAGTTCCTTCGGTCTGAAAACGCCTAATTTTAACAGTACAGGTGTTATATAACACAGTATGAAGCTTGCTGGGGTATGCAGGCTGCTTCATACAATGTTGTTTCCTCCTGCAACTGAATGGATGTTCATTTTTCACATTTGGCATGGAAGAAGGGATATGTAGAAGTTATAAAACATTTGATCACAGAATACTAAAATACTTCTGCAGCTGGCTTTAGAAGCTGTAAGCATCAGAAGCTATTGCCATTTCATCCATATCTTAGTATACTAACATATTCTCCTAAATAAATCTGTTGTAAAAAATGTACAGCCAAGATTTAATTTTGCAGTAAAAATTTAAACTGTCCATGGCTCGCAGCTCTGTAGCCTTTTAGAAGACAGCTTACAGAGTGATATTTTTTTCATGACATCTTTTGAAAGAAGCATCACTTTGTAGCATATGGAGAGGCCGACTTTAACATCTCCTCGTTTCATCCATTTCAAAAGCAAAGTGAAATGTGTCTGCAGTCTCTCTGCTATCCTGAAATGTCAGGCAGTTTGCTGTCGGCAGTTTTAGAAATCACATGAAACAAATCTCGCTTAAACTGACTTTTACATTCACATTAAATCTGTCTCTTCCATAAATGTATTGGTGAAATGTTGCACACATTTGTGAGGACACTTTCAGATAACTGTGTACAGCTGTCACACTCTGTCATTTAGGCTGCAGGGACAGCTTTTTGAAACATGCTCTATTTGAACTCAAACTGACTTGAGACAAACTATCAGCATGACTGATTCATCTGGAACACATTTCTGCTTACTGTAAAGCTCGTGTTTACGTCAAACTTATCGCTCATGAAGGATCTTTGAAGGCGGGTTTGTGTCTACATGATCATTTCCAGGCTTGTCCTGCTGCAACAAATCAGTTTATTGTGCATTTATGTTACTATTGCTTGCGTCTTCTCCTCCTGATAATCCGCATGTACTTAATTTTATTACATCTACCAGCTAAGGTAGAAAAAATCAAGATGACATGAATGCAGTCTTTGAATATGGCCGAGTATCTTGCTATCTGCTGCGATTAGAGCCTGCATGCGACAGGCCAAACAACAAACACTGACTAACGAGAAAATTATTTTTTACGTAAAGCCGTTTTCACATATGCACTCCGGATAATATCTAGATATTTACAGGAGGACTTCTCCGGAGATTCTCCCGAACTAGCCGTTCACATATGCTCCTCACAGCGGGGGACTTTCCCTGTCAGAGGGGAGGGGGCGCGGGGGATTTCCCAAGGTAAGACGTGACGTAAATTAACAACGTGGAAGTAGCGGCCGAAGCAACAGAGTCCGCTACACGGCGCTATAATGAGAATATTTGCCTTTATATCAATGCTATGTGTAATCCAATGGAGAGGAGAACAACATACTGACGAACAGAAAACAGAATGCAGCCGTTTAGTTACGTGCACGGAGATCGTAGTGGTCGCGTGCAGACACTTTAGCCGGTCACGATATAAACGTCACTCGGGTCCCATTGGCTCGAATTGAAAATCTTCGGAGTATATGCTGCTGCGTTCAGACATCAGCTCACTCGGATATTCTGCGGAAAAAATACTAGGGGTCTGGCTGGAGAAACTCCGGGTAAATTCGCGAAAAATGCGGCTGTTTGCGTTCACACATAGCCTAAAGAACCTCCGGGTAGCCAAATCTCCAGAGTTTTTCAGGAGATTTCCGTATGTGTGAAAAGGGTTTAAGATGCATCCTCAGATCAGGAGTGACTTTGTTTTTATTCACCACCACATCCTTACTGCTTGAAGTGTCTTTGACTTGTCCCTGATTACGATCAGGCTAAAGCATCATGAGGCATTTAAATGAATATAGAAACAAGTTCATCCTCAATTACTGTGCACTCCAAACTGAAAGACAGTTTAAAGGTCACATGTTAAGCAAAATACACTTTACCATGTTTTCTAACATTAGTATGTGTCCCTAGTCTGTCTACAAACCCCTCAATTATGAGGAAAGGCAATCCTCTCCGTCTTTTGCCTGCTCCACTTTTCAGAAAATGTGTGCGCAAACAGGCCGTTTTGGATATTTTCCCTTCATGACATCACAAAGGGCAGTAACCCCTCCCCCAGGTGGGTGACACTCCCTCACCTAGGTGTTTGTTCTGCCCTCTGAGTCTGCCTTCTCGCCGTAAACAATAAGGCATTTTGCAAGAAAGCCCAAGCAACCCAAGCCCTTCCAGAGAGGGTCGTGGTCAGAGACATCTTATTTGCATTTAAAGGTACAGACACAGAAACAGCCTGTTCTGAGCAGGGCTGAAATAAAGGGGTTTATAGGCATGATCAAATACAGGATCAGAGTGGATTTTTAGCAAGAAACTTCAAAGAGATTATATTTTAACTTGTTGAAATGGAGTGTAATATGTAACATTTAAGTCACACACATGTTCAAGCACCATAGTCAATCAGTTATAACTGTTGCTAACCTGTTCTGTTGGCGGTCTCTTGTTGAGGAGACCGGCTTCTTCGTTGGCTTTGTCTGTCTTCATCTCCACCACGATGTCGTTGTTCACCTCTCCACTGGCACTAAAATGAGAAAAGGAAGAAGAAGGAAGATGTAAAAAGTTATGAGCCAACTGGTGGATCAAGACATAAAGATGAACACTGGGTTGCCTTGGATATTGTTTCACTTCTAGGAGTCTGTTTCTAGTTTGCCAAATCTCTCTGCCTTTTGAGATATCCTTGCTAAAAATGAAAACACACTACAATGTAACTCTCTTCTTATAGAGAAGCTCACTCAAAGAGTCTGATGACAGATTGTTCTCCATGAGAGGCATTAGTGGTTATATTTAATTATTAGAAATAAAGCATTATTAACAATGCATAAAATAAATGATCCTTATATTCTGAACACACTATGTCAATGTTTGCCAGAAGTACTGGGTAAATTAAAGCCCAAACAACTGATTGTTCCGCCAATACATGGCTTTTTCGAAAAATGGGGAAGCCATTAGGGATAAGTCACATGTTGCTTGGCAGAATTTTTAGAAATGGAGCAATCAAGACGGTTGGCAGAAAGTTAAATTGAACAGCTTTGTAATGATTTGACTCTGATACTTGTAGAGAAATTGGCATTTTTTTCCAGAGAGCTTTTTCAGCTGCTTGAAATGTGCACATCGTTTAATTCTAGTGGATTTATTTAACCATTCATGCTTTGATACATTGAAGTTTCTATTTTTCAGTCACATTTTTCCCTCTTTATTGTCATGAAAAGATAATTTACAAGCTGGAGCCTACTTCACTTGTTTTATCATCACTGTTTTTCACAGAACCACTAATGACTCTAATTCATAAGAGTTTGTTTGCCATCTTTGTCACAAAGAACATCCTAACAAAAGGAAGACATTGCTGTTTCCAGTAAGTGGTTATTGAGACACATGAGGTAATTACTGTCAACATTAATCCCTTCTGTCCCCCCTTCCCTCCCTCACTCCTCTCTTGTCCACTCACACTTCCTTCTTGTCCTTCTTGCTGCAGGGCAGCTTGCTCTTCTTGTTCAGGAAGTAGATGAGGGCCACCAGCAGCAGGAGCAGCAGAACACACACCACCACGGCTATCACCACCCCGCTGGAGCCTCCCTGCTGTGTGTCAGCTACAGCGACGCAACGAAGGGACACATGGAGGGATGGATGTTGGGATGGATGGTTGGTGGGATGGACAGAGGTGGGAGGAAGGGTTTGGGGGGGGGGGGGGGGGGGTGAAGGATTGATTATAGTGAGGGAGGAGGGGAATCGGGTGATTTTTGATTCGGAGGGGGCATCATGAAGGGTGTAGAGTGATTATTTTGATTTGTGGGGTAAAAGAGGGGGAGGCAGGGGGAGGAAAATAATTTAATTTAGGGTACAGAGGGAAATGGTATGGGGAGGAGAGGTTTGGGATGGGGATGGGAATGGGGATGGATGGGTTCCAGATGAAGACAATGCGTAGTAGCATGGATAGATGGGTGGAGAGAAGGAGAATTGGGAGGTGGGGATTGGGATGTGGGGTTAGACTATCTTTTGAATGCAATGGCTGAAAAGTGATGGGACCCAGAAACGGGGCCTGAATACTCACAGATAATACTAAACAGGTGACCAGAGCCAGAAAACAACACTGAACATACTCACCCATCCACCTACACTTGTATCACTATACTTGTGAGGACATGACACCGAAATAGTTTAAGTGTTTTGTAGACTAGTACCAATAGAACGTTATATTTTGTTACTTGATTTAATTTGACATTTTGTGAAGTGTACTTCTTTCCTTTCTTTCCAGGAGTAAGAAGGCAAAATCAAACCCACTGAGATACCTCTGTGTTTAAAATTAAGCTTGGAGTAGCTAGCTTAGCTTAGCATAAAGACTGGAAGCAGGGGGAGAAGCTAGCTCTGTCTAAAGCTACAATAGAATCCATCTGCCAGCACCTACAGGTTACTAAGTTACACATTACCTCAAATTGTTTAATGTTTTTACACAGGTTTATGTTATGTAGTCTCCATTGGTTGCCTGGCAACAACATGGTGACAACAGGACTCAAGGAAAATTTGGTGCACAGATTTCTTGCTAAAATATCCTAAGGTGTCCTGATGAACAAGACTTAGTTGGTGAGGCTGTCCACAGTGTCCTATATTTTCTTAAATGTTTACTTGAGCCAGATTATTAGGTCAGGGTTTTTCAGCTGTTTAATCAGTATATACGATTAATATATCTCCCAACTTCAATTTGTAATGGACTGCATGTTTCCTAAACCAATATAAACTCAAGTCTCTCCTCTCAGCTAGAGTGATACAAGTACAGATACACAAACACTAGCTCTTTTAAACACAAATACATTCACCTGTGTGTGCACACAGACATCAATACACACACTGACTTACAGTTGTAGACAGACGCCATACACATGTCAAGAGCGTTAGCGATACAGACCTGACGTAAGCACAGGGTTTCCAGAGAGCAGCACTTTGAGAGAAAGAGAGTTTCTCAGTCTGAGTAGCATAGCAAGGCAAAGCAACTTTCACCGCACACATTTCACTGACAGCATATGCACACAAAAGCTAAGGTTAGGATATCTCACACACAGCACCCCGACGAGAGGAAACAACGATAAAGGTAAAGCGAGAAACAAGAAGGCAGTCGGAAAGAAGAGGTGACTAAAAAGGAGACACAGTGAGGAAGCAAAGAGAAGAAAGGAAGGAATAGAATAGAATAGAATCCTTTATTGTCCCCTAGGGGCCACAAAAAGTTGTAGTAGCATCCACAAAATATAGGACAGACATCATACAAAGGTGACAAGAGAAGAAGAATAACAATATACAATATCCACAGTGTTTGGTAGCAAGAGGGCAAATATACAAGATTACAGTACAGCAGAGGGAGAAGTGTGTGTGTGTGTGTGTGTGTGTGTGTATGTTTGTGTGTATTTTGTTTGTGTATGATGAGGGGCCGGTGCAAAAGGAGATGGGTGGATGGGGGGGGGGGGGATTTTCTAAATTAAAGGGTCTGTACATAAAAGAGTCCTGAGAGAAGAAGGGAGGAGAGGAGGAGGAGAAGGGAGAAGGCTCTACCTCTGTCGGCTGAGTTGTCAATTGCTGCAAGAGAAAAGAACAGAGGGGGGAAAGCAGGTTTTAGCTTGCATGATAATGTGCTAGTTAAAGCGCATATAAAACTGTATTTCTTTGCATTCGGTACATGTTAATCCAAATTTTGTTTACAATGATTTCCAAGTGATAGAGTTAGCAAAAGAAGATAGTGTTTAGAGTACAGGCTCAGTGCGAGTGAAACAGCAAAAGAAACTTGTGTCAGCTGAAAGTCCTTTTGAAGTTCTTAGTTTTTAGCTGGGAGCCAACAAACTAGTTCTAAGTTGCTATATAAGTTGCCAGGACATGTCACTGCTTAATCAAAACAGGAAGTCACTCACTCTGTCATTCAGCAACATTAGCCATAGCATAACTTGAAGGAATTGCACAGCTAGGGGGCAAACATCGTAGTACATTTACCTGAAAACTGCCAGGTAGCGATTTTTTCTTTCTTATTTCTCCTTATGTGGAGAGCTATGTAAGTTTAACATTCACAGTTTAGCCTGTGGGGCTATTTTATGCTAATGCTAACCTAGCTGTGATTACTTACTGCTACTGTTATTGGAATAACTTACTTTGAGATATAAGTATATTCTAAAATTGTTCTTTTGCATTTTATCAAGTTTCAAGTTCAGGCCTGCTGGCCAAATGCTATATTTTTTTAATTCTCCGAACATGTAATTTTAAGCTAACAGACGTTTTTAGCTTAGTTAGCTTCACAAATGTCACACCTGGCAGCTTCAAGGTTTTGAAATAAGTGACTTCTCTATATAGGCTAGTAGAACTAGTTTTTGTGTCTCCACTATGCAAACACTGATAGGCGGGGTGAGTTACAACCTTCAAAAATCAGTAAGTTCTAAAATCATAATTCTTGTCATCTTCAAATCAAATGAAATTCATGGGCTCAAAGCCAAAACACATTTCTGTACATGAACATCAAAAGCCGACAGTGAATAAAACAAAAAGGTGAAGGAGAGGGCGAGATAAGGAAGCCTCAACTTTCCTGTCATCTACAGAAACTGACCTCGTTTGAGAGATACCAGGAAGGCCTTGCTATCTGTTCCGTGCTCGTTGTAGGCCTTGCAGGTCACCCCGTCCTTCATGACCTCGGCTGTGGCTTGTAGGCTCACAGTGCTCACCACCTTGTTACCTTCCACTGACACGGACTGGAAATGGAAGGAGGAAAAATGTGACGTGAATTTCAACATAGTTCTTCATAATCTTTAGCGTATATTTGACACTTTTTGCAGGGATTTTTAAGTCTGACTCCCATCATTGTTGTCACTTTAAAGAGACTGTTATTCCACACTTGAGCTCATGATTCTCATTAATACATTGACAGCTGCTCTTTGGAAATTCTAAGTCATGCAAGATTAAATATATCTGAACATTCATCTTACATACATGCCACTTTGCTCCAGAAATTATCTGATTTTTTTTCCACCAGAATCTTCAAAGTTATATTTTCATTTTCACTTTTTTCCCAAGTAAAATTTCTATTTCAAAGCTCTGTTCCCCCTGTAGCTTCTTCATAGGGAATTTTTTTTTCAACCATATCACATCAATATGAGATTTAGGGTAAATAATACTTTCTGTTGCACAGCAAGAAGCTTTACTTCTTTCTTTTGAAGTTTAATATACCAGCCTACCAAGAGATAGATATTCAGATGACGTGAAAAATCCTCAAACTTCAAAAAATCAACCCCAATTTTAGCAGCAGTTATGTTTGTTTGGAATACAACTTAACTTCTGTATTTACAGTTAAATGTGTGCTTCATTCAATACTTTAGGAAGTAGCAATTACATGTGTTTACAGAGCGTTTTGTCTTGCTTGTTTTCACAGCCGTACCTCTTTTCCTGAGGGCTTCCAGGTGAACTGAGGGGCAGGGGATCCATAGGCAGAGCACTTCAGAGTCACCATGTCTCCTTCCTTCCCCACCTCTCCGACAGCGGGGGTCTCAATCATCGGCTTTCCTGGAAAGCGAGTGAGAAAGCACTTAAGAGGGGGAACTCCTTGTGTATAAACAATACAGAAACAGCTCCAACACACTTATTCAAACACTGTCAATTTGTTTCAGGCTATTTCAACTTCATAAAATGAACGCCCTTGCTCTTAAAGAAATGAGAAACAGTTGAAGAAGTCATCTTTAGTGATAGAAATATTAAACATCCAGGCTTACATTCACAGAACTTGTAAAGTTAAATCAGCATCTGGCATGTTAAAGTAAAATGTGCTTAATTTGTATAAAACACAGAAAAGCCTTTCTGCTATCTTCAATGTGCAAAAAACAACTCTCAAACAGTGCATGCTGGGAAGTCTACTTGTATGCTTATATTGTTCAAAAATCTTCCAGCAGTCTATTCCTCTGAAGAATGCATTCTTATGTTTTAAACTGGTTTTAAATATTAATAAAATATTTGAAGTTGAATGAATTTAAATGATCAGAAACGTACACTTTTAGATTTAGTGCATTTACAGTGCATAGTGCAGTAGATATGCAGGAAACCACACCTACAACCAGTTGGATCCACTCACTACTCAACCTCCTTCCTCTGACTGAAACAATACCCAGCACACACCCTGACACCAATTGTTGCAGATGTGTGATTGAATCGTTTTCTAAAGTCCGTTTTTTTTTGGTTTTCCTGAGGTGTGCTCTGCATGTGGGTCAATGAGTCTCTGTGTACATGTTTTTACGAGTGTGTTACCTTTGACAGTGAGGTTGACACTAGCCTGAGATGTCAGCCCTGGCACGGATGGTAGGGCTCCGACACACATGTACTCTCCAGCTTTATCATAGGAAACATCTTGTATGGCCAGCAGGCCGTCCTGAGAGAGCACCTCTGAGCCCTGGAGGAACACACACAGACGCACACACACACACATACACACATTTAGCCTCATCCTTCTATTCTCTCTTGCTTCTTTCTGTGTGTACACATGAGAGCAGAAGAAACATTTTAAATCTGTTTTGAAGTGTGTGCTATGCTGGGAAAGCAGAAACACAGCCTTCACACACACACACACACACTGTTCAGAAACACCGTGATAACAAATCAGAGTCAGTCGGCCATGATGAACCTGTCTCTTACAATTCCTCTCATATTCTTCTCATAGGAATTGGTCTTACTGAGAACAAAGACGATCTCTACCTAGAAAACCAGCAGCCGGTGAGTTTCTATCACCCGCAGGAGACACAACAATAGATACACAGGCTACAACAACAGGCCTGACACTGGAGGAACACTCTGCACATAACAAGAGGAGGAGAGAGAGATGAAGAAAAATATCAAAACAATCCACTATTTCTCCAGTGTTAGAATGCTGAGTCTCTACAAAAAGACTACAAGAGTAAACAAATCGTCTTTTCTTTGGTACCGTATGTTAACTGGAGAAAATGGATTTATATTTTATGTTTTGTCCACAGAAAATACAAACCAGGAGGGCTTTTTGTTGCAATGAAATATTAGTTTTAACTAGCTATGTACAGTATAAAAACTCAAAATAGTTGAATTCATCTTTTATTTTTTAACAATACAGCAAATTTTAAAGGTTTTGAGTCACACAAAAGAGTTCTGCTGCTACTGTTAAACTGAAATCATTCATAACCATAGACTTTATAAAAGATGGGCATAGTCTAAGGCTTTCAGCCATTGGTTTCTGAAGGGGTGTAATGAGGCCCAGATAGCGGCCACCATATTGGAACAACGACAACTATTGTCAATCTAGAAACACCACCTTTTAAAGATAAATTAGTGGTCTCTGAAAATTACTTTAAGCCGTTTTCACATATGCACTCCGGATAATATCTAGATAATTACAGGAGGCCTGATCCGGAGATTCTCCCAACCTAGCCGTTCACATATGCTCCTCACAGCGGGGGACTATCCCTGTCAGAGGGGAGGGGGCGCGGGGGATTTCCCGAGTGTAACAGAGTTAATGATTCCACTTGCCATCACTTGGCATAGAATGTCTTTATTTGACTATTTCTGTTGTTTAAATACTGTTTATAATTAATTCTAATGAGTATCCACTGGGACTCTGTGTAACATGAGCGCCCTCTGCTGGTGCCCCTGCAGACTTAAGCGGTGCAGCCCGTGTATCTTTGCCAGTCTGCACTATGCTGTCCCCGTGATTAAACGGCGTGCTGGTGCCAAGTAAAAGTGTTTGCCTGATTCATCACACAACGCAAGAGAGAGTACACAACCGCTACACAAGGTAAGACGTGACGTAAAAAAACAACGCGGAAGTAGCGGCCGTAGCAACAGAGTCCGCTACACGACGCTATAATGAGAATATTTGCCTTTAGATCTATGCTATGTGTAATCCAATGGAATGACAACATCCACAAGAGAGCGGAGAACAACATACTGACAAACAGAAAACATAATGCAGCCGTTTAATTACGTGCACGGAGATCGTAGTGGTCGCGTGCAGACACTTTATGCACCGTGCGGCAGTCACTGTATATAAACGTCACTGGGGTCCCATTGGCTCGAGGTGAGCTCGAGGTGAATCCTCCAGAGTATGTGCTGCTGCGTTCTCACATCAGCTCACTCTGACTTTCTGCAGATAAAATACTAGGGGTCCGGCAGGATAAACTCCGGGTAAAATCCGCGCGAAAAATTTGGCTGTTTGCGCTCACATATACCCTAAAGTCCCTCCGGGTAGCCTAATCTCCAGAGTTTTTCAGGAGATTTCTGTATGTGTGAAAAGGGTTTTACTGTCACCTTATTGTGAGCTAACGACAAGTTTTGCCTTTACCTTCCTCGGGTTCGTACCAGAGTGCGACATGGACTACTGAGTTATTTTTCATTGTATGTTCCTGCAACTGAGCGGCACCAGAGAACAAAGGTTGGCTGTGCATTTGGTCATTTAGATCAGGCTGCAAACATGTTTATTTCTTCTATAAAAATTGACATTTTAATATGGACCCTAATGGGGATTCCTTGTCTTTTGGAGACAGCCTCAAGTGGACACTCAAGGAACTGTCGTTTTTTTGCACTCCTGCATTGGCTTCATTTCTACTGAACTTGTTTGACAGTTCTAAAGGTTTATGATTCATTTTATGATAAGTCATTAGTATAGGATAAAATATCATAAATAACAGTGCATAATTTGCCTTGGTGTTTGGCTTTACTTCCTCTTAAAATGGAACAAACAGCCGTGTCTGACTGCAGTTGCTGCAATTGGACACAACACAACGCAGCCTCTGTCTATAGGCCACAACTGTCTTAAGAAGGATTGTTGTGTTAAAAGGCTGCAGTGTCGTACAACAGCTGCACACAAAGTTACCGTATGTATTGCACTATGATAGTTCGCCTTATCCAGTGAGGAAAAGAAATGTTGATTAAAAACTATCAGTGTTGAAGCCAAACCAGAATCACATAATGTCCAAATGAGGAGCTGCAGGAGGGACTTCATTCTTGTTATTTATCTGTCTTAGACATAAACAGATAGTTGTGTTTATATGTAGGAATGATGGGTTTGCTTTTTAAAATAACTGTTATCTGGGAATGCTCAGAAAGAATTCCATGCATACATTCTTAAAAATAGACCACTTTCCCATCAAAGTGAAAAGGAAAAGGGAGTGAAGATAAGGAAAAGTGATTGAGCATACCTTCTTCCATTGAACGGTGTGCTTGGCAGAGCCCTTGGTCGTACACATCCACTGCACCTTGTCTCCAAGCGTGACGACCTGAGACTCGGCAGGGATCACTTTCACTGGGTCGATATCTGACAGCAAAGACACAGAGACAGGTACATGAAAGTTGAGTCTTTCAATACATCTGGAGGGACATCCAGGAAGTTTCTCTTTTCAATCAAAGAGCTTCTCATCTCTTTAACAACCATGTAATACGATGGTTAGGACAGCCGTACTCAGCTGAATAGTTTGCTCTTATTGCAAGTAAAAAGCTAATGCACTTCCCTGAAGTTAAGCCTATTTCTAAGGCCAAGCTAAGCCTGATCCATGCTACTTGTAGTACATCCCCACGTTATGTGTGTGATAAGATCAAACTAGAGAGTGCAGTTGGGAAAACATTAAAGAAAGAAATTAACTGTGAAAAATTGAATTGGATTTTGGCCTCCTGACAGGATTCCATTTAAACTTAATTCCTTTTTTCCCCCCGTGTTCGTTCTTTGATTCACAATTAAAAACATTTTTTACAACAAAAATTGGGAAACTCGACAAACAGAGGGTTGATTGTTTTTGATGTGTCTTTACTTTAATCTGCAATTTTGTGTGTCTGTCTGAGTTTTTTGTTTGGCAGACTCACAATTGACAGTGAGGGTGATAGTTCCAGTGAGGTCAGCCTCCAGGTTGTCGAAATCTGTTGCTGTGCACATGTACACGCCATCGTCTGAGCGTTTGACAGATTTGATGTTTAGAAGACCACCCTCTCCGCTGACTGCTTTACCCTGGAGGAGAAGGAGGAGGAGAGAGGAAAAACTAAGTGGGAGAGCTACAAAAATATTAAATTTTTAATTTTTAAAGGGGCTAGAGACGAAAACAGCAGAATAAGGATGTGTCTCTGTCTATAAAACATATTAAAATATTAACATGAAATGCAAGCGTACATCTTTAGCGAAGTCAAACTCTGGCTGAGGGTTTCCGTCAGTCTCACACTTCATGGTTACAGAGTCGCCCTCTTTGACAGGATCAGTGTTGAGGAGGGAAAAGGTCGCCTTCTCAGAGGGATCTAGATGGATGAGAACAGATATGAAACAGGTGAAAATACATTTACTCTGTCATACTGCGTGTCATCAATGAGAGATGTGCAATACATTCCAGAGGAATACAGTCGTTTTTGTATTCCCATCATTTTCCTTAGCTCATTTTAGCTGACTAAAGATATGTAACATGTAACATATGAAATAGATCCATGAAGGGGAGATAGCACTGATAGCTGCTTGTTTACCACATCAAATTCTAAAAGAGGCGATTGAAGAGTGTCTTACAGATGCATACATAAATCGTTTAAGCAGATCAAAGGCCTTGCTAAGTCTTAGTGGTTGTAATGACATTCCGACTTTGTACTATTTATCAATTTGCTAATTTGAGCATGATAAATGCTAATGCTGTAAACGTTATACCCACTGTGTGAAGTGTCCCACCATATCTTCATGGTTTGAATTAATGATTCATTTGTGCAGGTCATGTTAGGGTTTACATACCTGCACAGTCATAGCTCATTGACTTGTGAAGTAATATAGCAGAGCAGATAAACACACAACAGCAAAACATTATATTGTGAACTGGAGGCTTGGAAAGTGACGCTGCACATCAGGAAAATTATTATTTTTATGATTTCTCAATGATCTGTCCCTTTTTCTCATCAACCCTGTATCAGCCCGGTCTGGGTTCCTTGATGACAACGCAGCTAGCTTGCAGTTTGAAGTCCCTGAAATTTGAGTGCACTGTCTTGACAAGAATTGGATGAGAAGATCAACAAATCCAAATATACAGCTACTGCCTGCAGGTAGCTTAGCTTTGCATAAAAACTGGAAACACGTGGAGACAGTTAGCCTGGGTCTGTCCAGAGGTAGCAATATCAGCCTACCAGTACCTGTGGACCCCACAAACCCAAACTCATGTCCCACCCCCTCCACTCACAGTTGAGATTAATTGTGATGGTGTCTGACTTCTTCTGTTTGTTCTGGCCTTCCAGCATGCTGTACTCCACGGTGCACTGGAACACAGAGTCTTTGTCCGCTTTTGTCGGCTGCATGTACAGGGTGCTCTTGATGGTCAAGAGACCGGAGGCCTCCTTTACTACAGAGGGAATCATGTAGGTCTCTAAAAGAGAGTAGGGATTGGGGAAGGAAGAGCCAAAGCATACAGATTATCTTCTGATTGGAATTACATTTATCACATCATGTTTTTACATGAAATTAAAACAAACAGCCGTACTCTCTTTCCTGTCCTTGATTTCAGCCAGGGGCAGACCATCCTTGAACCAAATGATTCTTGGCTGTGGATGTCCATTTTTCGACACACAGGTACCGATCTGAAATGTGGACAAACGGAAGCCAATTTTAAAAAACTTGTTTTCACTGTCTCAATAAAAATCAGAAAACATGCAGGTTGCAAACACTGTAATTTAAGATTTTCTGCACACCTCAGAGCTGGTAGTCTCTCCTGCAGTGATGGCCTGACTCGACGGCCTCGTGAGTTCAGGCTTCTCTGGAGCAACTGAGGCAGGAAAAGGGAGGGAGGAAGGGAGGGAGGGGGAGAAATCATTATTATATCATTATGATTCACTGGAAGGAAAACCTTTAACATGGACTCATGCACACACAAACTCACACACTCCGCTTCCACACATGCAGACCATCCCACATGCCTGCTGACCTTGCTAATTAAGTGGAGCAGTAAATATTCTGCTCCACAGTATTCCACTGTGACCCGGTTCACGAGCTGATAAGGGTCAAATAACAACCAAAAAATAGAAGCAAAAACAGAGCTACCTCCTCTCTGGCTTACACACACACACACACACACACACACACACACACACACACACACACACAGACACACACACACACACACACAGCCACAGGTGTGAGTGTTCCCTCTCTTTTCTCTACTTTATTCCCCTCACTCACTTGTTCACATGCAAGGTCGTCTTATCACCGCCTGCAGCTGTCGGCTGCTTATAAAAATAAACAGTAGATGGGTATTCCTCTCTCCGTCTAGCTCGCTCAATTTCTGTTTTTTGTTTTTGCCTTTGTTTGTTGCAGCTCCCAAAAGAGCTGAAGCTATTTTTTTTATAGCCATTCTCTTCTTTAAACTGTGAAATCCATGTATGCAAAGTAATTTAGACGTAGAGTAAATATCTGGGAATAATCAAAGCTGGTTTCTTGAGGCTAAACACTCTAAAAATATTCTCCTTTAAACAGTTTTTTTATTCTGTTACATTGGGCTTCTTTAAAGTAGTCATACTGTGTGTACTATCTAATGTAGGTTTTCTGATGAAGAGTACCCAGGCAGACCCTCAAGAGACCTCATAACTCACCCATGTTAAGTTAAAGCAAAACAGACGCACTATCATTCATCCCCCAAATGAGTCAAGTGGTCCGTTGTGGACAAAGAATAACTCCTGGTTTGTGAGACAGCTTGTTTTCTTACATCTGTGGGCATTAAGTGCATCCAAAAAGGCTTTTGTTAAACAGCACTGCTTTGAGGTATTGTCTACCACTGACTGGCTCCATTCACGATTAATAGCTAATTTTATGAGATAGCTTTAAACCTCAGAGCCTCGGAGTGTGTAAATGTTAATGAATAACTTGTGAGCTCTGTTTCAAGTGGAAGCTTGACCAAAGAATGGGTTTTTTTTGTTGTTGTTGCTTTTCTCTTGAGACAAACTTCCTCTCTACGGAGTGATCGATTAGTCAAATCCCAAAATGCAAATGATTGGATTCACTTTGATTGGCCAAGCAAATGTTTACTGTATAATGAACGTTTGCTAAGGGGTTTGCTGTGGAAAGGGCAAGGACACAGCAGCCTGCACCAAGGGTCAGCCCCTTCAGCGCCATTGGTGATAAATCTAGACTGTTATTAAAGTGATATATATGAGACATGACAGGTGGGATTGAAGTATTTATCAATTGTGTCAAGATTGATTAGATTGTGGTTAATTGACCTCTGGGGAATTGGTTATCCCAGTGGCTGAAAAAAAGGCTCCAAAGTCCTGCACACGATGGAAAAATAGTAGTTTAAGTCTCCTGTATGCTTTTTGAAATGTAGAAAATCGTGGCTAATCATACTTAACGATACTAAATCTTTATCTCTAGAGGTTTTACATGGAGTTATTTAAAGTATGTTTGAAATGCAATCAGCAAAATGCATTACATTGCATTAGGTACAATTAAGCCACTGCTAAATGAAAGTATGCGTGAACACACACACACACAGTTCTGATTAAAGCCATAAACCGTTAGCCGCGTTGACAGCAACAAACAAGTCATAAATTCCACACATCACCAACTGATGGGAAAGTGGGGAGGGGGGTCTCTTTGAAAAGGTCACCTTAAAGTCATATAAAAAGGCCAAAGGGCAATTTAAGACTCACAGAAGACTTTGAGCATAGTGGCGGCTTCTCCAACCCCAGCAGAGCCGGCGGTGACCTGGCAGTAGAAGACGAGCTCGTCGGAGGGTTGAACTGACGAGATGGTCAAGGTGGAGTCCTCTCCGATTGTGACGCGTCCGGTCAGAGGGGTGCCATCGTCACTTTTTCCTTCACCACCCTGAGAGTGGAAAGCCACACGCTTCCTGGTGTCCTGCTCCTCCTGAAGGGATGCACGGATGGGAGATGCAGAGAAGAGGACAGGATAAACATGAGCAGAAGTTAAAAAAATGACCTTTGACCTGAGTTTGCTAATTGCAGACATAAGAAGATATTCAAAAACCATTACAGAAATAAATGTAAAGATGACTTACAATGAACCATTCAACAACTGTGTTGCTTGATGATGACCCTGTGTAGGTGCAGGGAAGTTTGGCAGTCTCTCCTTTAAGGACTTCCACTTTGGCATTCACATTCACTGTAACAGTCCCACTACAAACTGTAAAGAAAACACACACAAAAACAGAGACACAGATTAGTTTTTAAGACTCAGATACAGGAAAGTTCTGGCAGTAAGGTCTTAGAGGTTATATAGGTGTAGAAGATTTAAATTGACCACAGGGCATCAATTCTACTCACTACAAAAGTTGCTTTGATATGTTTCTTTGGCTCTCAGTTCTAACTACATCTGACACTATCTGCTAAAGTAGCTAGTCAGAAGTGTTAGTATTCCCTTAAAAGGTGTTTGAACTGCAGTAAAAACTGTTAAGGGCCCCCCCGAGTCAGTCACTGTCAGTGTTCTCCATTCAACAGACACATTAGGATGCACATAGTGTCCCAGATATCAATGGGAGAGAAGTAGCTAGGGCACAGACTGGATCCAAACTGGATCCTGTGGGGATAGGAAGCTCTAACTTTCTGTACATGTAGTTTTAAAGAAACAACGTGACAAGGAGATTATATTACAGAGAGGAGAAACGCAGGAGGGGCGGGGAGGGGAAGGAGTTCCATTTCTGCTAATGAAGTCACTGCAGCACATGCAATGCCATAAATCACACATTACAGTAACACATGAAGGCTTGTGTGGAGTTCACTGTGTTGGTGTGCGGCTGTAATGTGTGGAAAAGGAATGCCAGGAAAGGACGGAGTTGTATCTGCAAGAGGGGTTATACTATACTATTTAGCAAGCTTATTTAAAACATAGTGTTTGCCAAAGTAGGACAACATAGTAGCTAAAATCCCATATCCCTGTGATTTCTGTCTATTATCCTAAATGCCATCTCAGAAATAAACCAGGAATTTTTTTGTCGAGTAAATAATGGATGAACATGACAAGAGAGAGTAAAATACAAAATGTTTCTATCCTGCAAAAAGTCCAAACATTCAGCTTAGTAAGTAAGATTCAAAAGCAAAAGATCTACACTATTTGTTAAATATTTAAATCCCAGATATACACAGTACTCTGCTAATGAACGAGCCAGCCCTGCACGCTAACATGAATTAATCATGGTATCAACTTCTGGACTACAAAATCTACGCTTCAATAATTTATTTGTTGTGCAATACAGCCAAGAGGGGAGAGGACGGACTTTGGGGAATCATATTTTGTTTGACAGGCTGGTATTAATAACAGTGCAGGGAAATGAAGACGGGGAAGATGAAAGGCTGTTTGCTCAAAACGTCTTGAGAGAGAGAGAGAGAGAGAGAGGAACGGAGCCAGGGGATGACCGCCTTGTTATCACTGTGCTGCGAGGAAGAAAGAGAGCCAAGGGTGGACGGAAGAAAGGGCAAAGGGTACATATAGGGGAGATAATAGGAAAGCTGTCAAAAATTACACACAGTGGTGTGTATGTGTGTTATTGAGACACTTCCCACCAGGGTCAGATGCTGTGATTGACCCACAAACCACACTGAGGTCATGGGTTGGTTAAGCGTTGACATTTGATGAAAAGACCTCATGTCTCTCCTGTGTTCTTTCACTTCCTCTTTCAATACTTTTTCACTTCCCTTGTCTCAATGCTTACCCTGCTCCTCGATTTCATTTAATTTTTTCTCCCCCTCTCGTTGTCTAAATATTTTGTTCCATTAGCTCAGTAGCTCTCAGGCAAAACAACATTAGTTCTACAAACCGAGTTTCATGTTCCAACTTAGTAAGAGGGATGTAGTAGCCCGAAAGAAAATCTGCCTCTGTTTCTGCGCCAATCCAAAGAGCAGACAGACGAGCAAACATACAAGAATGTGTGAGTAAACCGAGCGCCGTGCTTTTAGGCAGCACTCAGGATTTAAGAGTTTCGTTAAGTGGTGCATGGGAAAAATACACACAACATACCACATTAAATCAAAGGACTTCCTGGCACATGCAGAGAGAACCTGAATTCTAACTCTAGTTTTGGGTTTTAAAAACAACAGGAATTTCAGATATAAAGATGCAAACTGAATCCAGTATGCATTGCAGCATGTTTTTGAGCAGGTTTGGCATTTCTACAGAAGAGGTGGTCAGTCACTTGGCAATTGGTCTCTTTCTCTGATACAGCCTGAAATATTGAAAAGAGAAAATGGATGTTTTTCCAAGAATTTTGTACCAATACTCATAGAATCATTTTTAACAGCTTTATTAATCCTCCGACTCTTAGTCATAGCTCGATAACGCTACATGCGTTGGCTAAAGAACAGCAATGTTTCCATCGGATCTCAGCTGTTCTTTAATGGCAAATTAAGCATGCTTACAAGATAAAGTTTTTGTTAGTACCACTAGCCTAGGCACATTTTAGCATGCTAACAACCTACAGTGAGATTGTAGCCTAATTCTGTAAAAATATTGCATGCTAAAAATCTGTATGCTAACATTTACACTGTTACAGAATGTCCTAACAGCACAAGAGCATTAGATATCGCTTTCCATCACACAGCAAAATTCCCCTCGCTGTCCGAGGAATCCAACTATTAATTTTTCTGCACTGTGAATTTCAGTGTCCCCGTTCAAACAGTATATGACATTTACAGTAGTGCTGTCGTTTTGAAGGTGGGGGACACTGTGTGTGATGCTTTGTATTGATAAGCCGCTAACGCTTTTAAAACAAGCTAACAAGGTGTGTTGAGGGAGAAAATCTGGAAAAATCAGAACTCCCAGCGCCTTGTCAAGCTCCCTCATTCCTCTTCATTTGACTATGAGTGACAGGAATGAAAATAGAAACCGGGTCTCAAGGTAAAGCGATGCTACGCATTGCCTGATGCTCGCGGGCTGTTAGGATGCTCAAATGGGAAACAATGGAATCAAGATTTTGTTGCACGCTCTTTAGACACTGACTTAGCAAGCTAGCATGCTAACATTTGACGTTTGCTCAATACACACTGTTGTGCCAAACTACAGCAACACAGTTAACTTAGAGATAATAAAACTGAAACATTAGGAAGTGTAGAAGACAAAGCCATGGAGAGAAATAAATCTACTGACTGCTTATTTTTAGCTGTGCAGGAGGTCACTGAATACAGATCGCATTCACTTCCTGTGGAAACAGCTGTGTGTTCTTATTGTGTCATTTTGCGCTCATTTTTCAGTCTCTGACACTAATTTGCCAGCGTAATGGAATATAATGAAAACTGCTGAATCGTCACTTTTAGAGCAGCTGCGAGCCCAAATTTAGCCTCTTATGGGGGAATAGAAGTCGACTGCTATCAGCCAAGACAGACTGTGTGAATGTGTGAATATAAGTCACAGACAAAACGATCTACTGAGGATGCGTGGAAGTTTTCTGTATCTTTACATAATTAAGTAGTGGACTGACTTGTTTTTATTAGAACAACAGTCACGTAAACAGAGCTACTGTCGGCTAACACAATGAAACCGGCCATCTGTACCACATGTTTTTCCTCTCCCTATCTCTCATTTAATTTTATTGTCCTAACCCTTTTCACCCTCTCACACACATATTTTAGTGTTGTTCACAATATGTTTTTGGTCCAGAGTGATCAGTCAAGCCGCTGCTCTGTGTTTTAACACACGAGGCAGCTGCTGGGACAGAGACAGACAATTAAGGCATAATTAGGGAGTCCTCTGTCCAATCCAAGCGTGTGTGTGTGTGTGTGTGTTTCTGAGGGTGTGTGATTGTGTGTTTAGAGACACAGGCTGCTGGCGGTCACTTTGTGTGTTAGAGAGAGAGAAAGAGAGGTGGGAGAGTCGGGTGGGTGGGGTGGGTGGGGGTCCAGCTTCATGGGGGTCTCGTTAGCTGACGCAGGCCAGCTAATCGGATTTAAACCAAAGAGAGGGAAAGTGTGTGTGAGGTGGTGTGTGATGGGGTGCATGACCGGGTGGAAAGACAGATGGGAACGAGACGGTCAGACTGTGACCTGCACACACACACACACACACACACACACACACACACACACACACACACAAACACACACTCCTACAGTAAATCTATAATGCATGGGATATTTATGAGCAGCAGAAGCACCCCAAAAAGCTTCGGTTAAGTACAGTGTGTGCAGAAAAAGAAAAGATCCAAGACTGCATTCAAAGCAGCGTGGTAGAGTAGAGGAGACCCAGAGAATCGTGTCAGTCCCACATCTCCTGAAAAGTTAATGTGAAACCATCTTCAATACTCTCTGTGTGTCTGCTTTTTATACTCTTTTTACTGCCTGCATCTCTTTCTCTTCTCCCCCCCCATTTTCTCTTTAATACACACACACCTACACACACAAGCTGGTGCCCCTTATTATGAAAGGAACCAGCTGGATCCTCTCTCTCTCCTGTCCTCTTTTTTCTTTCTAGTTCTCCCCCCCCCCCCCTCACCTACTGCCACTGTTGTATTCCGGACATTAAAACCAGGAGCCTCTTTTTCTCCCTCCGACTCTCTCCTTTTCATGCCTCATTCTCAAAGAGCATTCTTTAATACCCAGTGCACAAACTCGCTCGGGAGGCTCGTCTGCGCATGTGCGTGTTTGAAAAAAAAAACAGACAGAAAAAGAGACTGCAAGAGAGCAAAAGAAAGGCACAAAGAGATAAAAAAGAAAGGGCAGACATTTAAAATAATAATAAAATGGGACACAAGAAACAGTGTGTGTGTGTGTGTGTGTGTGTGTGTGTGTCAAACCAGCCTTACCTACATGAGTGTCACCCAACTAGAACCTCTTTAAGCTACCATGAGCCCTGTTTCGCTGATAGAGCCCGCCTGTCTGCTCGCTAACCCAAACACCTCTCCATGAGGGAAATGCATGCTCTAGGAAGCCTTATTTGAGTCTGCTGTAGACACCGGATGATGGTGCTAGGGGTGTAAGAAAACTGTATACAGTCAGCATATTTCATAGAGATAGAGCAAAAAGATCTGCACATTTGCTAACTAGGGAACAGTGTTTGCAGGACTACATCTATGAGGTGAGGGCAAAGCTTAGGGACAATGACTGATAATGGCAAAAGGTGTGTGTGCACCTCAGTGCATGTTTGGAGTGTGTGTGGTCCAAACCATCTTTGGCCTCTAACAGGATTAGTGTTTGACTGTTGGCAAAGCAAACAGCGCTCTGCTGCAGACGATTCTGCCGCAATGTCACGAGGACTGAGTCACCTACAGTTTAGCGGTCACATAAACGACAGCACAAAACAAAGATACTTCCACATTTTCATTCACTCATTCCACTGATCAGCGCCTCTTTCATTCTTTTAAGGGGTTATTTCTCTCTTTTAATGAACACTCAAATTGAATTCATAGTTAATCTTAAGGGGATTAGGTTTTAGCTACAGAGACTAAATACAGCTCGACCGTAGCTAACATGCACCCTCTCAAAGTATGTTGTACTAAAATAAACTTTCACAAATTCACTCAAATTTTGATTTCACAAAAGTTTATTTCCAAGTGTTTGCCTAAACTATATTGATATAATTTTTCTTTGAAAACCTGATGATTTTATGCCCCGTCTGTTTTAATTAGCTGCCTGTGTGTGAAGCACTTTGTAATGTGAATGTTCAAATAGTTATTAAAGCTTGAACAGGATTATGTGGCAGACAGAAAGGGCGGTGACTGGTCAGATTGGTCGCAGTTTGTTGGCTGTAACTCAATTTTTACCCCCTTACTGCCTAATCTTGGGATAAAACTCTCTGCTAATCAATTGCTCATTTGACCAATAAAGACTCAAAAATTATAATTAAAAATGCCAATCGAAATTCCCTGAAGTAAAAATTCAGACCTATTTTTGAAAATCCAAAGATATTATAGTAAGAAAAGGGAAATTATTAAGTTATCACAATTAGGAAAGTTAAACGGTTGTGCACAATCTGTTAATTTTTAGATTTTTTAGACAATTCCCAGAGTGGAGAGTTGAACAATGGCTCAGTAATCTTCATATTTGCAGTAACAGTCGGACTATTTTGTGACTCAGAGAACACCTGGATCTCTCTCTCACAAACTTAGTGAAGGAATGTGACCACACTGAATCTGGTGGTTTGTACTACACAGTCTGATAATGTATGACACATCCCTCCTGTGCTGCTATGGTGGATTCAAAGTGAGGAATCAATTTCTACGCTAAAAACATACAACAGGACTGCTGTGCTCTAAACTGAATACACAAACATAGATGCGGCTTCACTCCCACCACAAGCTCTAAGGACTTATATCACCACAGACACACAGCAGAGAGTTGATGAGACACACTCTGGGCATGTGAGTACAGTTTGTGGCAGTGGAGTGTGGCGAGCTGCCCTCAGCTCTCTCTCACTCTGATAATGGCCCGTTAATGTTGCAGACTGGATGGGACTCAAATCCTGTGTTTACGGCCTTTTCAGAGACACTCAGCGCTTGCATTAGTCTGCCGGAATAGCTAGATGGGAACAGTGTGCACTCCTCAGGAAATGAATTTTGTTAAGAGAGTTTCATTTCAGCAGACAAACTTGGTCCATATCAAATGTATCCCAGAGGGCCAGCTTTAAGATGGGAGATAAACAGAAACAGGCTCGTTTTGCTTATGAGGTTAAAAATGCTGTATGGTAGAGTTTGCAAGTGATACTTCCAAGTTTGTAAACTGCAAAGACATGAAAGAAAAATGGAGAAAAGTTGCAAAATGATGTTTGCAACTTTGTGGGAGGACACAACAACAGTCAAATCTCAGTCAACTATTTCCTACAGTTTGAATAGCAGCCAGATTACCAGTACAGTTTATATACTGTATACTAAATGATAAAAATGTGTGAGTGAGTGTTCAGGGTTAGTGTGTATGTGTGTGTGTGGTAAGGGGGCAGGCTGGGTCAGGCTTCCAGTGTCGAGGGTGGGTCCATGTAAGGCCTGGACTCCGTCAACGCCTGAGTGATGAGACAAGAACAGGTGCAGCGCAGGAACAGCAGCTGCTGCTAATACACACACACACACAGTCACCAACAATGAATGCCACATGCAGAGGGCATGGGAGAGAGTGAAAAAGACAGGCACAGAGTGAGACACACACACACGCACAGAGATGACAGACAGGGGGGTGAGAGAGAGAGGGAGAGAGAGAGAGAGAGAGAGAGAGAGAGAGGAAGTTTCCCAACCTGTTTACAGACAAGAAGCGTTTGTAGAAGTAGAACTTTTAGCAACCAAGGAGACCAAAAGCAAACACACACACACACACACACATAAAGTGACATAAATAGATGCAATACTGTCACTGTATGTCACTTTGGACACCTCTTATGGAAAGTGTATCCATACATGATCCATGCATAGCAGACTGAGAGCAGCCATGTCTGTTGGTTTCCTGCCAAGTGTTAAGCTTTCAGGAGGAAGAACTGATATGTATATAGTGCTGATTACATTCACACTGTGATTCAACTGGAATGAAAAGAAGGGTCAACAAAATGAAACGGCTAATAATAATAAGAGAAACTCAAATAGTAACCCTTTTTCACACATGCGCTCCTTAAAAATCTTGAGAAAATTTCAGGACAACCTGTCCCTGAAATCTTCCTGCATTTCCCCTTTCACACATGACCCTCACAGTGGGAGATCGTCACTGTCTGACAGGTTGTTGGGTGGGGGGCAGGGTCTCAGGAGGCAGGACATGGCCTTAAAAGGACACCGCAGAAGTCAGAGTGTAATGTATACATCATATCCACGATTCCAGGAAAAAAAAGAAGAAACAATAGTCTGCCGCTATGATGCCAGTTTCAGCCTTTATATTAATACTTTGTGTATTTGGATTTATTCACCGTATATACGGAAGAGTGGAACAGAATAACAGCAGCTGAGACGCAGAACAGAGCATGAAGAAGCTTCATCAGCACATATTATCAACATCCATCCCCACTCTCTTAAAGTGACCCTAATATTACCTGCTGCATTTACTCATCGACTGAGCTCCACTTCTCCCTAACTTTCACAAGGGGGCTGGCAGGAAAAGTTCTGGATATAGTTAGGGGGAAAAATTTTGCATTCACACCTCGCACCTCACCCAAAACATGTTGAGAAACTTAAGCAGTGCTGCAGTGCATGTGTGAAATGGCCTCATGTCTTGTTGTACCCGCCCTAAATTCCGAGCAGATTTCTCATCATTGCAAACACTGCCTACAAACTTGATAAGTATTTCCTATCTTGCTGATAAGATATTTACCTATCATAAATTCACAAACATCCTAAACTAGCTTACAGTAACAACTCCCATGTAAGTTTGTTCTTCTAAAATTGCCAAAACCACAAAGGAGTTTGGTTTGACCTTTCTAAAGACATGGGTGGCTGTGTTTGCTCTTTGCTCTCCTCTTATGTTATCTCTTGGGGCTTCATTTGCTTATAATGTTCCGTGAGAAAGGAAATATCCCAGAGCGTACACAGATAGAGTTCTTCAAGTGCCTTCATACTCGAGTCAGAAAAGTCCCTGATGAACATCCAAAGACGACTTCCTGTGACTTCTATTCAGTTTGTAACTGTATCTTCGCCGACGTGAAGTGAGAAGCTAAAAGAAAATAAGAGTTCCTCCTAAAGAACAATTTCACTGCAGTCTACTTCACAAGAGTGCCTTGAAAAACTTTTTTTTAAAGGATTTTTTTTTTCCCCCCAATAACACATGGATCTCAGTCCTCTAAAGTACCAATTACAGCAATGAGAGCAACTGCCTCAGTCTTGTAAATCTCCTCTGACTGTTTGATCACAAGCCGGTCCAAAGCCTCCGCAGTCATAACTCCTCAAGTCGATAGCCGCGGCCTGTTGTGCTTCAAAGGTGATATCTGAGCCTCCAATAGGAATCAAACACAGTCATATCTTTGATGCTCCAATTTCATTGCTTAGTGAAAAAGGGTGCCTTCGTTTTTTTTTGATTAAATGTGAGATAGTCGGATCCCGGATGTTAAGAAGCCACGTTAAGCTTTTTGCACAGTTATTACAGGATGTGAAGTGGGGGGGGGGGGGGGGCTGTCTGTGTTTCTGTCTGGGCTTGTACCGATGTACCACCTGAGTGGAAGTGAAAAAGAACACACCTGGGACCTCGGGGCAACACGCACATTCAAACGCACATTCAGGCTGCAGCTGCTTGTAGAGGTCATTTGAGTCAAGAGGAGGAGGATGTTTTTTACATTTTGGTTCTTAAACCTAAAGCTTTGCGTGTGTGTTTTAGAAGGAGGAAAGAAAGAGAGTAGGTGTTATTTTTTGTTAGATAACAATCCTGTGACCTCGTATTCCTCTTTTTCCTCATTCATCTGAAGTTTTGTGTTTTCGTCGCTTCATTTGTCTCCTCTGTCAGGGCTGACGTTTTAAGGCTCTGCTTTTTTTTTTAGCTTGAAGTTTTTCTCCCTTTCTTTCTTTCTTGTTTGATGTGTAATGCATGCTTTGAATGAAGCTGATTTGATTAGCGGTATAACAGACAGAGGACGGCTGACAAGGACACGAGTTTAGACGAGGTCTGATGTTCCCAGGGACTTGTCGTTGACGCAGAATGCAGCTGAGTCAAACATGAGGCTATTAGCAATTAGCATGAGTACACATTAGTTTTTTCCCGAAATGCCATTAACCCAACTATGTTAGCATCTGTGTGTTTGACTCGATGCTATAAAATGCGTCGCCCAAAGTCATCGCAAAGTTCAATGACTCGGCAAATGAGGACTGCCGGCCGAGCAGCGGGTGTGTGTGTCTCTTTGTGTGTGTGCTGTGTTAGAGTAAAGGGCAGAGAGGTAACATCACAGTGTGTGTGACAGGGTCGCGTAAATCACAGTTTTACTGGTGTGTGTGTGTGTGTTTTGTCATCGCACTGCAGTTTAGAGGCTCAAGACAAACAGTGTGAAGTGGGCAACAAGGTCGGCCTCTCACACACTCTTTTGTGCAACAAGAGATTCCCCTTCGTCGGTCCTGTTGGCCGGGAAACGGGGTGAGAAGTCAGCCCCATTCAAAGAGGGGAATTTAGAGCTGAGTGGTCAGTGTGTGTATGTGTGGAGGCAGGGTGTGTTTGTCCTCAGCGAAAACATGAGCCAGCGAGTCAGGAGAACAAAATGAGGACAAGGATGGATGGTAAGAGCAAGGAGAAGAAAAACACAAGAGGAAGACAGGAGCGCATGAGCCGAATATGAATCTGTGGAGCTGACATTGCAGTCTTCTCTGCAGAAAGCCACGGCTGGAAAAAAAATAAAGCTATTGTGTAAAGAGATTATAAATAGAGCTTTGAATGCATGAGTCTTGTGAGTTTTAGTGCTGTGTAAGTGCTTCTGCAAAAGTCACTTTGATAAATGGTCTCACTGATAAACCAAAGGATTGTCTGAGTGTCCTTCCCCATTAGAGGAAAATTGAAATCATCTCTCACATTGGAATATCTGGGCCATTTATAAGAGCTAATATCTTTTGAGCTGACACAGTCTGCTGCTGTTATATGTGGCTCCATTAACGGTAAGTTAGCACGACAATAGCTGGAGTCTTGCTCCTATTAGAATTCACTTTAAGGTCTTAATACAGCGCAGGTAGCAAAGGTAAAAAAAAGAAAAGAAAAAGGAAACAAGGCCAGAACGGTGAATGAACTGCTGGATCAGAAAGAAAAATCAAGCGGAATTTCATTACTTTTTGAATCAAAGGGCACAAAACTGAGAGGGTCCACCAATTACCCGGCTATGTCTCCTCCTGGCTGCCTTTCATTTTCAGAGGGAACTCAATTTGGTGAAAGAGAGAGAGAGAGAGAGAGAGAGAGAGTGTGTTTGTGTGTGTGTGGGTGCGTCCTGATCAAGTGAGAGAGAACCCAATCAGAAGATGTCACTTAGGGGGCAGAGATGAGAAAAGGTGTTAATATTTAATGTTTTCGGGGCTCCTGAATCTGGGCCTCCTCTCCCTCTTCCTTCCATCCCTCTCGCCTCAGGCGCTCCAATTAACACACCCTGTCCTTTCTCTCCCCCCTCTCTCCCTCTCTTTCTTGCCGTTCTCTCCTTCCTTAAAACGCAGCCCCTGGCGCCAAAAAAAAATGTAGAAACCGGAGGAGAGAGGAGGCAGAGAGTTTGACTATTCAGCAGTGCGATGCAAAGTTTGGAGGAGAACAAGTTGAGGGGGCTATAGGGTCTCAAAGAGGAGAATAAGCCCATAGAAGAGGACACTGATGCTTTTGCAGGCTCGAGCATCAAACCAGAGAAGAGGCTGTGGAAAGAAATGTTTCTAGATGCAGGAATAAAATTGGAGCAGAGGACAAAGAGATGAAGTGAGGGAAAAAAAGAGGGTCCTCATGAGGCTTTGCAATTCCCCTCAGCCTCTACCTATTTACTAAGGTAAATGACTGGCTTTAATGGGCCAGAATAATATGCAATGTTTGGCTGAGGCAATCTGTCTGCATATGTCGGTGCTAATGTCGCTGGAGTCCATAATTGGGTCTCGTAATGAGATGCACTCAGTGATTGGAAAGGCAGGGAAGACTATGAATTCCTCTCAGAGCTCCACGTAGAGGTAACTCTGGAAAGAGAATGGATGGATAGATGACAAGTGATTGACAGAAGAAGTAGAGCAAACTGGGATTTTTCGGAATGCAGTGATTATGCATAATGTTCTTTATTATAAAGGGGATTAATGGACCTTTCCCAACATGTTAGGTTGTGTACTCCAGTATCTTTTTTAGTGATTTAACAATATACACATGAATACAGATCGATATTTTGACTCTGTGATCAACAACTAACAATCATTTATCACAATCCAAAAAAAAAAAACCCTCATTTTAAAGCTGATGTGGAGCGCCAGTTGAGCAGAATCAGTGAAGTCCCTGACCCCAAAACCGAGGTCGCCTGCTTATAGCATCGGCCCTGGCTCACACCATGACCTTTTGCTCTTTTGAGCATGAAATCCCAAATTGCTCTTCTTCATATTTCCCATCCATCTCATTGTTCCTACAGGCAAAAGGTCAAGAACCCCTCCCCCCCCCAAAAAGAAAAACTGAACATTATATTGGTGGACCAATATTTCTATGAAGTATATTTTTTAAAGAACAGGTTTTGCTGTTTATTCAAATTCTTGAAATAGTTCAGTAATAAACCAGTCAAATCTTCTATGTTGTCTTTTGTGAGATGATGTAATGTAACTGCATAAAATGGGCCAATGATATTGTCTTTTGTTGATCACAGTCCAATGGATTGAATTGGATCCCAATGGTATGGTGGCATACGCATGCTTTGTCTCTATCAGAAAATATCTAATCCTCCAAATCAAGACTCAATATTATATCCAAAAAATGGATTATATCCAAAGAATGGATATGATATTGAGTCTTGATGTAACTTCTGATTAGTTACCCTAGTAATATTAGGCCAACTCCACTTTGTATATTGATTGCACTTCAGGCAGTCTTAAAGAAAAATCTTCATAGTCCTTCACTTTGCACTGTGTAAAGGGATATCATTAGTACAAACGGAGGCCGTCCTTCCCTTCTGTTTTTGTCAAACTCACATGGGTTCAGACTGTGTAGTGGCAACAAAGCAGCGTTGAATAGGGTCACTGCTGTTATGTCAGTGGATATCATTTCACAGAGGTCACGTAGAACAAGGACTTCTTATCTGTTGTTGCATTTTGATTTGTGAAAATTGGAAATACATGCATCCTGACTTAAATCGCACAGCTAGCCTCAGAGCTGCAGGTGTTTCTACTCAGATTTTATTGCCATTTGTTGCTTCATTGGTTTTATATTCTCTTTTCGAAAACATATTGTCACATCTGTCTCTTGCAGCGAGGACAGACTGTCAGAGAGAGGAGAGACAGAGGGCGAGGGGAAAAGGCTGACTCACAGTATAAATAAGGGGAGAGACATTAAGACTAAAGCTAATCTCACTAAAAGGGTTTGGACAAAGTGCTGCTGTCTCTCTCGCTTCCCTTCTCTCTCCCTCCATCTTTTAATCAATTCATTCTGCAAGTCATTTCCTAGCACAGTGTATGGATAAATACCGAGGGTAAGGTAGCTCCTGTGCTCATTTACTGTAATAAAGAAGACACTGGAGTGTGTCTATTACAGTGTTTGGATATGTGTGTGTGTCTTAAGGAATACAATAGCTTCCAGTCTGTTTGATTATAGTAAAAAAAAAAAAAGAATGAAAGTGACCCAGACACTTTTGTTCCAGAGCGGAAAATAAGATTTGAGATAAGTTGTAAGGAAAGCAAGCCAACAAGTGTCAAATTTCAGCTCTGGACCCTTTTAAAACAGTCAGTCCTGCCAACACATGTGTATTTTAATATGAGCGTGGGGATGGATGTCTCAAGTTCTATTTACAGTGGCCTATTTACAGTTTGATTCCTGTTACATTCACAAACAGAGTGAAGCACGCAAACACACACAAACACACCTGCCTGCCCTTCATATCTCAACAACTCAATCCCTAAGCCTCCCTCTGCCGCCCTTTTCTCTCCAGCAGTCACCTCACGCTGAATTGTAGCACCCAGGTGTTTTGTTGGCAGGACAAAGGGACCTGTTCCTGGGTGGACGGGTTATACACACATGACACAAGGTGAGGTAAATAAAGGGAGGGGACAGAGGACTTTGGGGTAAATAACACTGAGTTGCTACTGTAGCTCCGTTCCTGATCTTCCTCTTTATTTAGGTGTAACCTTTTGTGCTTTTCCAGTTTTCTGTCCACAGAGACATAAATGTGTTAACGATTACAACTAAACAGTAATGTTAGCTGTATCCAATCAAAACATTTCAAAATAAGTATAACTACGTGGGGGGTCTTATTCTTGGCCCCAAACATGTGGACAAGGATAAGAATAAGATTTTATAAGTGACAATTTTACTCAAATGAGAAAAATGCAGCAATGGAAACATGGGTCTAGACAGAAGCAGTTGATCTCAAACTACCAGATTTAAGATCATTTTGCTCAGTTTTACTCTGTTGCAGTTTAAATCAAACTAAATGAAATAAAAAATGAACAATAAACATTTAATTTTTGGAGTTTTAGTGTGGACAAGTATCTTTTGGGAGGCCAGAAATGTTAGCATGGATGCTTTTTCGAAAGGAAATCAGCAAGTTCTAATGCCAATGCCTGTTTTTTTTTTTTTTACTCCACTAAAGTAAAATCACTTGTTCTGCATCCCTCTCACTCGTACTCCTCTCTCTTCTCTCTCTCTCTGTAGGAGTACTGAGTAGCACTCTGCCCATCTCATTTAGATACAGCCCTCCCTTCTCTCCTAATGAGTCTTCATTTTGGCAGAAAAGGGAGGGAAAAAAATCCAGAGAGAGAAACACCATTTCCACTACTTCAGCTGACAGCAGTTCCCTCTTGACGCCCTCTTCTCAAACCCACATGGGACTCTATACGAGAGGGCTGAAATAGGGAGAAAATGGTGGAACAAATGGATCTCCACTCTCGCTATTAGCCTCCATTATCGGCAAGCATCATTTCATAACTAGCAGCTAACAAGGCTTCTGTGTATGCGCCCATGCCTCGGTTGTGTGTTCGATTGTGTGGCCCCGGCTGGGCTAGGATACACAAATCTGGTGTGGACAGCTCAGAAAGCAGAGAGAATTACCCTTCTTTGTGCCCGAGTTGAAATACGAGAGCACCCGCTGAATAAAGGGGGTCTTATAAGGGGGCAAGGGCACTCCTTAGGGGGCTAGTCAGCCAGGCGTGACAAGCCGGTACCGCTGTAATGAGATAACAGGCCACTGGAGTACGCTTTGATTTGTTCCTCCTTTCTCTCCTTTCTATATATCCCTTATCCCTCTGCTGTTTCTCTTATCCATCCATTGCTCCATGTTTTTTAAAAAAACAAAACAGGCCATCATGCTCAGCAGGCTGGTAAAGCTGGTGTGTGGGGGACAGATAGGGGGGATAGAGAGGAAGGGGTAAACACATTGACAGGGAGATAGGGCATGGGGAGAAAGAAAAGGGGCAAAAGTGTGTGGAAATGAAAGCTTGAGAAGGAACGTGTCCTTTTGTGTGTGTGTGTGTGTGTGTGTGTGTGTCCCTGAAAATATATTCAAGTGCTAGCTAACTGGAGCTCGGAAATCTTTTGATTCAAGCAAGGCCCCCTGTTTACAAAAAAAGGCACACTTAAGAGATAGAGGACGGGGAGTAATCAAGAGATCCAGAAACAGGGAGTGTACAGTACGGGTCAGTGCTTCCAGACAGGCTGGATAAACCTCTGCCATCACAGAATTACCCCTGCACCTGCCCTCCGGGCCTCCCTCCCCTTCCTCTTTGCCCCCCTCCTGTCTTGGATAAATACAGTCTTGCACAGTGTTGACAGTGACAACACTCAGTGTGAGGTCGAGAGATACAGGAAGCCCAAAACAAATGCCCCCACAAGTGTTTTATTCATTGCTGCCAGTGACCTCCATTTGTCAGGTAAACCACCAAGAATTCAACTTATCTTTCTCACCTCCACATACTCCACTGATTTATTCCTGGGGAAATATTTGTCTCCATCTTAAATCACGGTTTCCTTATCATTTTAAGGTGGATTTATAGTTTGTGTTGGTGTGGCAGGGGAAGGTATGATTTCATCTAAACGACATGAGCCGTCTTCCCGTCCGGGCTATCAACACTCGCTGTGCCCAAACAGTGCTTAAGCCGAAGATTTAGAACGGTCTGTCTAACCCTAAATCTGTAGTCTCCTGCACTGGAATACCTCACACACACACACTCTCTCCCTACCTTTTGATGCCCCACCTCCTAACCCACTTTCCTTCTCCCCCCCTTAACTCTCTCTACCTTCCACTCTCTCCCCCCTTACTTTCTGTCTTTTTGCCTATTATGGCGGATTAGCTAATAATGCTTGGATGAACTTCAGTAAGTGGGGGGTACAAAGTCACACATCAATACACACACAATCGCTGGCTGGCCGGCTGGCTGGCAGGGAGATACGGTCACAAGCCCGCTGGCACAGACACATGGAGCCTTCTGGAGACGCATGCGGACACCCACACTCGCACACATGCACACACACACGTTTACATGTGGGACCGCGAGTGAAAGGTGCAGAATCCAAAACCAAAGCTCCTATTAATCCCCCCCCGATCCCTTGGAGATAGAATAATTCAGAGTTAATTACGATTCTCTTGCATCCCCCCCTTCCATCGTCTTGATTTCTAAATCCACTAAACTCCCTCTCCATCAGGCAACCGTTTGATTATACTGTCTACTGTAGATCCTTCTTTGTCTCCTCTTCCACATTTTTTATTTGTTTTCCCCCTGCTGCTCCTCTTACTCCTTGGCAGACTCATCCACACTTTGCCTTGACAGAGTAAAATGAGAGGTAAATATGGGGGATGCGATTTCTCTCCACTCCACAATTTATTTTTCTCTCTCTCTCTAATGTACAGGCCTTGGCAGCAGCTGACGAAGAGTCTGGCAATGGGGTTGTGTCTTTCTGGTTTGAGTTTGGAACCACAGTGAGTTTAATTAGGGTGGAGGGGGACCACATGGCTGGATGGTGTAAGAGTGAAGGCTGAGAGGTTGGGGGAAAGCACTGACAACCGCAGAGTAACAAGCTGTGGAGAACTCAGAAAAATACACACAAGTGTAACAGATGCTGAAATATATTTCTAGATATAGATACTGTAGATGCACAATCATTTGTATGCAGACAGCCTGCCGAATATCTTGGTGCCTCAAATGCATTCCAGCATTCAGACAAATGATTATAAAAAGATAAAACGGCTGTGTGGTACACGGTTAAAAGCATCTCACATAATTTCCCATGTCCCACTGCATAATCTTTTGTACCATTTTGCCGCATGCAAGGTGCATATTTAACACAGTGGAAAGAAAAATAGAAAGCACCCCAGAAAAGGAGTTTCTATTTTCTGCACCAACACTTCAAGACAGGCCGACAGATAAGCCGGAGACGTGGAGATAGTGACGGGCTGACTCTCTTCCCATACATGGGTAAAGAGTCAGCCCAGAAGAAAGATGTGTATACTATGCACACAAGCGCATATTTACACACCCCCAGAGTGCATATTTTAAATATCACGCAGCATATGGGCAGAGCATGCACATGTGTCAGAAGTGGTATGCAGATCACGTATTGTGCTCACATATTTTAAAAGTATACCCGGGGGAATTTCAGCTCGCGAGCGGTGGAGTTAGCCAACTCCCGTTTGTGTTAACCTCCCAGCATTCCTTGCTAATCTGCACCATGATGGCACACCTGTCCCCTCAAATTCGCCTTCACTTCCACAGAAATACAGCAACGGTTAGAGGCGGGTACATAAACATATTCATGAACAAACAGCCTCTCTTTTAATTCTCTCTTTCTTTATGCATCCCTCCATCCATCTTCAACCCTGCCTCTCTTGATCTGTGTCCACAGGGAGAAGCCTCCTCTTTTAAACAAGTGCTGCAGTGGTTTGTCTTTGCTTTAGGGGGGTATATGTTACCACGGTAACAGACACAGACGTTATTGTCATAGCTAGACAGGCATTATTGGAAAAAGTAGGAAGGACGGGCACAAGTGGGTTTTTTAAGGGGGCAGGGGCAGGTCAGAGATTGGATGAGTGCAGGGCCAGGGGGTGAATAACTTAAGCAGTGGGCAGGCTGGGGTAGATAGGTAGGTCACATTATTATTGATTGCCTGACATTATGTGGACAGCGGGGGGAGTCCACAGAGACAGACGAATAAATTGTGGCTTGACATCAAAGTCAGGCTACTGACATTGAGCCTACAGGGGACGGGAGCTGCCCCGGGCTGGATTAGAGGAGGATAGATACACACAGACACGCACAGACGCAGACACCGAAATAAACAGGCAACAAGAACTCTGTCCGCGAGTTACCTGATAGAGGACGGTTATAAAGGGAGCCTGAATGAAACCGGAGGAAATGTCAGCCATGAATAATTTCAATTCTAGGCTCTGATTCTTTTAAATAAACCACTTATCATCGGAACATTTTTCTGACGAAGACACCTAAAATGTCGACTTCATTTACACATCAAGTCTCACCGGAGACGTTCAGAAGGCGCATTATTCTAATCGTCACACAACTCCAATCTGCTACCCCATAACCTTTTTTCTACATTTATTAATGCATCATTAAATTATTATTCATAGCTTGGATGATGATGTGATGAGAAGAGAAATAGGAGACAACAGATGAAATAATTAGGGAAATGAAGCTCAGATTTAAATATTCAACATTCATTTTCATTTTGATTCACATGCCTGGTGACTCCGCAAAACAAAAACAGACAATCTAACTGACAGGAGAACAAAGTCTTCTGACAAGATAACTGCATGGCTGTCCAACATGATATACTTATTATCCTGTTAAGTCCCCGCCCGGTGCAGGCTTTTCATCTGTGGGCATCAGGCCCGACACAGAGGGCACCATCCGTCATTGTCTGCTAAGTGATTGACCGGCCCGTCTAGATGGCTATCAGCTAAGCTAACAGGAACCCGCTGATAATATCTGGAATGTGTGAAACCTGAGAGAGACAAAACAACACGCGTCTCAACCTGCACGGACCTGCAACAGCAGGAGATGGACGATAGAGAGACTGAGGCGGATGTGGAAGGTGAGAGAGGGGATGGGAGGGGGTTGATGCAGGTAAGAGCGAGGGGAGGGGGGTTTGCTGGGAAACACAGGTAAGTAAAAAACAAACACACATAAACAGTGGGACGTCGTCATGGATGTGGAACAAGACAAAGACGAGTGGGGATGGGGATAAAGGAAGAGGAGGAGGGTGGAGGGAAAGATGGAGAAAGGTTGGTCATGGTAATATTAACTCTTAAAAACTTCTCTCTCTTTCTAAATCGACTGTCTATTATTAGTCCTTACCCAAGGTTAGATATGGGAATCAAGTTAGAATATTCCAGCACAAAGGAGGACCCCAGAAGAACAATACCCGCATTGGACTGTTTTTGTACCCAGATGTAGCAACACAAAAAGTCTATTCGTCTATTATAGCTCCAAGCCAATCACAGCAAAAGGTTTTTTTTTTGTATTGAGTTTGTTAAACTGCATTGTGTTTGGAAGAGAAGTTGAGTTGGTAATTTATCCGCCCAAATGCCTCCAATACTATCGTGGGTATCCGATGAGGTAGAGAAAAAACGGTATCAACATTCCATATGTATTGACATCACTTTGGTGTTGGAATATCCAGCACTACTGTCAAACCCAGAAGCATTACGTTTGACCCATTCAGTGCCACATCTTCCTCTGCTCACACACCGCCCATATCCTGCTTTCCAGGAGGGTTACACCCGACAAAAACCAACAGCCCTTCCAATCCTATAAAGTGAACACACACAAGGTCAAATGCTGACGTGTGCTGTTGAAGGCCTCCCATGGGATCTCATACCAGATGGGCCTGCGACCCCTACTGCACCCACACACTAACACATACACAAGCATTCAACCTTATTAAAAAAAAGCACATTTACACTACTGTCAGGTCTGTATTTCCCACCGACATCTCATCAATAATGTGGCCCCTCCAGGAGAGATTACTGATGCTTTTTACTGGCCACTGTAAACCAAGGGTTGGTCCGGTTAACAAGGGTTAGGCAAGTTTGTGGCATCAAGTACATGTGAGTTAGTCTATGAGGGAGGACCCTAATGTAGGTTAAAGTTGATTATTTTGGTGATGAATTGGTTGTTTGTTCCAATGATGGACTTTAATGGCATTTTTAAAAATATTTGATAAACCCCTGAAGTAAAGACGCTGGACCTGATCTAATACAATCATTTTCTGATGTGACAATGTGCTGCTTTTGTTGAAAAATCTTTGGATTTTGCCAACTGTTTGAAAAACAAGCACAACAATAACAGCGCTGAAAAAGTGTTAGGGAATCTTTTTCAACTTCTTTTCATATTGAACAGAGTAAACCTTCAAAAAAGATTATTTTCTGAATAATCCTTTGCAAATCTACACCAGTCTGACAAGAATGACTCAGTCATTACAGTAGCTACCACTGGCTGAAAACATATCAGCAAAAGGATCTCCAACTCTCCAACCAAGCATCCAATTCTTTTAAAAGACTACATCTCCATTATCGCAACTCGTGGCAAACACGCTGAACCACATGTCCAGTCAAGATACCATATTGAGAAAACAATAGACACATGAGGGAAGAAAGACTCGGAAGAAAGGCAGCCAGTGATGACAAAAAGATGAAGTCTGACAGGCGGAGATTACAAAGGACGACAGGCGCTGATAGGACGAGAGAGGGAGAGAGATAGAGAAAGAGAGAGAAAAAATGGTAATGTGACAAAACTGGCATGAAGATCGGCAAGATCAAAGAAAACATGAATCAGAAGGAAGGAGTGTGTCACGGTGTCCTTGTATCACTTTAATCATGGCTACTGCATACCACAGTGGCATACAGAATGGTGAGTCAAATGTTCCCCTTTTAATGAACAGCCTGACCTGGAGGAAAGGACTTTAAGTCTTCCCTGCACATTAGAAATGTTTCATTTAAAATACCAGTTCTGAAAACTAGATTGGAGTATTGGCTGATCCCAAGTATCTCTCTGATAGTAGAAAAAAAAAAACAGGCATTATTTGGTGAAAAAACCCATTGATGACATTTTGCTGGCTTGGACAGATATTAAACCGTCAACTGGCCAGGAAAAAGTTTTTGTTTTTTTTCAAACCAATTTGAAAAAGGTTTGCTGTAATAACTGGCATACTTGCAAATATTGATACCACATTTTAGGCAGCATCTGAGTATGATATTGATATGAATACCAGAATTTGAATATGTATCTTTAGAATAACTCTATTGCAAAATGGACACTGTGCGATGCTTTAGTATTACATGCAATTAAAGCTGCTTAGAAAACATGAAAAAGTTAAATACAGTTGAGCATTATTTAAGCGAGCTTTTGCCCAGCAGAAAAACTTGGTTTCTCTCCCAGCAGATTGAGTAGGTGTTTATAGGAGCAGATGGTCCAGGTAGGTGTTGCAACTACAGGTATTTTAGGACAATGGCTCATACTGTGTAAGGCCAAGCAGGAGGATGCGTGTGTGAGTGCAGTCTTGTGTAAAAAGGAGGCTTCTGGAAGTTTCTCGGGGTGTTGAAGCTTTACTATCAACACCTCTGCTACCCTGGCACCATCTCATCCACCTCCTCCATCTCTAAGCATCTGGTAATAATGTAGACATGTTTGAGAGTGTAAGAGAAGGAGAGGGGGAGGGAGAGGGAGAGAATGGGGGAGGGAAGCAGGGATGGGTGGAGAGAGGTGAGGAGAGAAGGGTGGGGTTAGATAGAGGGTAGCTTGCTAGTGGAGACCGTTCGGAGCGAGATTAAGATGGGAAAGATAAAGCAGCCTACTATGGGTCTTCACATTTTTAGCCATTTTTGGTAGTAAAGAAAAAAGATAATAAAGAAGGCAAATCCATGAAAACATTTCCCTTCAATTTAATGAAAATCACAGGAGAACATTTTCTGAAAAGAGATGGGGGTCATTAAATGAAACCACATAATACTGAGCACGTGTAATCATGAGACTATATTCATAGCTGTCAAACAATGCTTTTCAATTATAGGAGTGGGGGATGGAGGGATAAAGGATACAAGATGAAGATAAAAGCAGACCTGACACTTTTGAACTTGTTTCAATTAGATGAACTCAAAGGCTGCAACGGCGGCCCTCCCAGCAGCATCATTCATTCATTATTCATCACACTGTGTCCAAAATCACAGTCCTGTTTTTTTTTTTTAACCAAAGCACAAAAGATGAATGAGTTATTTGATTTACAATTTCAGGATTTCATTCATTGTTTTGATGTAAGTCACCAATGTGAGTTTTTCTCAAAGAGTCTGTATGTCACCAAATGTCATTTGAGAACAGCTCGCTTTTGTAATGGCTGGGTTACAATTACACATTCTGCAGGAGTGTTTGGGGCCCTTGGGCAAATTCTGACATTTATGTAGGGGAGGGTAGGATTGGGGTTTGCACAGGCAGGCAAAAGCTTGTCCACACAGGTACAAGCCAGGAAGGGGTGAGGGAAGAAGGTAAAGGACAGGAGAGTAGGGAAGGGGGGGGGGGGGGGGGGGCTGTCAAATCCAGGAAGAGGTGAAGAGTTAAAGAAGTGTGAGTTGAGGAATGTAGAAGAGAAGTGAGCCGAGTTGACGAAGCTATCATCAGCAGAGTTCCCGGATTTTTCCATGACTTCAACTCTCCCTCTCGTAAGACGAGAGATAGCTGGGGGGCAGAGAGGCCTCCAGAATATCTCCATAATGAGCAGGGGAGAACAGGCTGAGGTGGCAGGGGAGGCAGGGACACATATGGAGGCAAAACTTGGATGTAACACTCGGGCTTAGAGTTTCATCCGTGCACAAGTAGAGGCAGATGGGTTGGAAATACCCAGTAGATGCAGGAGAATGTGTACAATGGCATTATATACATTTAGCATACTAGAACACAGATGCTCACCACACTATGTTCACACCAAATGGTTGCTTCATTCATAACATTTTTGCAAGAAATGTGCCACATATTGTTGCTATATCACAAAATATGCAATGAGTAGACCACAAACAGAAAAGGGAAAACAGTAGGGGATTGCCTTGATTTAGCTCTTAGTGTAGCTTTAAACTTTTTGATATAATTGTAGATTATATATATCCATTTTAACAGATGGAAAGAGGGGACATGAGTCAAGTTAAAAAATCAAAATACAAAAAAAAATGAAATATGGTTTGTTTTTACTTGCATTGTACTGTATTTAAAAGTGGAGTTTGGTTTTAATTCATTATTAGATGTTATTAAAAGGAGTACAGTAAAATGTCATGATTGACAGCTCAGTTGACTAATGCAGCCCCTTCGCAGCGCTTTGTGCACCAGATTTTAAGAGTAGAGGAGGCGGGAGAAAAGGTAACGAACACTAAAACAAGAGTCATTGATCTACTCATAACTTTGAGTGTCTCCTTTAAACTGACACACGATTCTGTTCTGATGTGGACTGTACCACCCTGGGGGATCCTTTGCTGTTTTATTGGTACATTCAATGTGTGTTTTGGTATGTGGAAGGGACAGCATGCCAAAAGCTGCAGACTCTACACTGCAACTCTACTACAATTCATTTTGGCATTCCTTAGCCGGTACGATAGCAGCTTCTGTATCTATCTGATACTTCTTTCAGTTTCGTGTTGTACAATCAAGGCAGCAGCTGCAAACAAACAGGAGCGCTGCAGTGTGTCACTGTAACTGGCTAATGTGGTTTATGGGTAGACCAGTGGACCGAGCCTGGCTCAGACTGATATGGAGGCTTGTTTCCACGGTCCACAGCCAAGCAGCCAATCATTTGGATATTGTCTCATGTTTGTACTGGAGGCTTTGGCTGCCCTCAGTGAGTCAACTGACTGATAATCCACTGCAGGGGCTCTGACCACATAGTGGAGTGGGAAAAGATGGAAATGCAGAGGAAAAAAAAAAAATAAGAGAGAAAGTCAAAGGGAAAAAATGAGTGAAAGAAAGAGAAAATGAGGAGCAGAGGTGAAGTAGTCAAAAGAAAGGAAAGGGTGAGGAGACAGAGAACGAAAGATATGAGGGCACAGACAGAAAAGAGGCACAGACATGCAACGTGATCTGGAGTCCCTGACCATCCAGCTGTCTCTCCTCTTTCTCAGTCACTGCCACTGTTTTCTTTTGTCCTGCTAAAAATGCCAAACCTGCCCGTTGGGAGAAGGCAAGGATAGAGAAAAAGAAAGAAAGAAGAAAAGAACAGTGTGGGTGAGAACAGGAGAAAGTGTTCTTTGAAGGACACGAGGTCCTGTTCTGATACTTGGATTAAGCCAAAGCGAGGGTGGAGAACAGGGAGAACAGGTGGGAACTGCAGGAAGACAAGTATGCCTTTGTTTGGCTGATAGCAATGTGACCATAAGGCCCACGTCTCCTAGCATGTAGCATTTCTCGCTGATTTTCCAAGGAAATTAGCATTAGCTTGGGGTTACTGCTGCACAGTGAGCTCTGACTTTGTTTGCCCTGCAATGCCGATGGTGGGCCTGGCTCAGATGCTCTCCTGAACCGTTACACCAACTGCCCCCCAAAACCAGCGCCAAACAAACAGATGGGGCGAGGTAGGGGGTGTGTGTGGGTGAGGGGCTTGATATGAGGGTGTAGGCAGTGAATGGTAGTTTTTTTTTTGGCATGGTTTTACCTTGCTTACTTCCTTGCCAACGAAGAGGCTCCGACCCTGACAGCCTGGATCATATAGCACCAGCTGGTGAACCAGGAGCCACAACCATGGAGGCTCAATGTGACACAATGCAAACTGAGAAGAATTATCCAATCCTGCTTATTCATTCATTTATTCAAACACTTTGAAAACAAGAAAATAAAATACAGGCGAACAAAACAAATATCAAAAGCAACTTACTTTCCGTAGAGACTCCATTTATAACCAATCTTTGTTTGAAAAGTGAGTAGGATGAAGTAAAGAACTTATCTAGCCCTACCCTGTTTTTATTTTCTCATAAACTATATATCAGTTAAATCCAGGACGAAGCAGAGAATAAAACAAAGAGTCAAATGAAAGAGTGAGGAATCTAAGAAATGGCAGATCTGGTAAAGCTTTTGTTTCCTGAAAAAGTTGGTAATAAAAGCTTGACTTTCAAATTCTCGGTCTTAATAAAGGTCATATTCTGAAACATTTATTTCCTTCCTGATTTTGATTGTCTCCTCTGAAGAAAAGTCTAAAACCAAGTTCCCCAGGCAGTGAAGTCAAACAGATATACCGATGGATGCTATAGGCACACGGCAAATCAATCAGATATAACCCAAAACACTGACAGTCGTAGCATTACAATGTCGTAGAAGTACATGAGACTGCCTTTCATTGTACTTTTATCAGCTTTAATAATCTTAATGTAAAAAATCTGCTTTAATATTTTTCATTTGAAAACACTGAATGCTGACATTTTGCTAACTTGCTAATGGTCACACTGTCTGGGACCTCAAATCTGTTCTCTCTCGCAGCTCCTAGTCAGTAGTTGCTGTAACCGTGATATTTATTCATGCTGTGACTACCTCTGTTTTGAAGAGGAAGAAACAAGTTGATGTTTTGGGGGCTAATAAATGATGTAATGGGAATCGCAGAATTTACATGCAATGCTTGATAGTGGCACTGCGGGTATTGAAACAAACACTAAAAACAACACAACGACCTAAGAAAGACAATGAATAAAGGGAAATGGATGCCGCAGACGAGGTAAAAGGAAAGGCTGCTAAGAAAGCAAGGCCGGAGAAATTAAGTGAAAAAGAAAAGAAAACAGGAGTAAGCAGACATGGGAGGCCCTGCTAGGTGTCATGGTGGGCTAAGTCCACCTCTGTCCCATCGCCAGCTGGTACTGCCATCAATGTGATGGGATTGGACACACACACACACACACCCCCTTCATACACACACCTATTTATAACCTCTGTTAAGTCCGGATTTCAGTTCATGTTGGGGTTGCGGTAATGTTCACATGCTCCAAACAGACCTGACTGCTCAACGTGATGAGTGCCCACACACACTGCTAGGCCCTGTTCCCCAGACTCTGCTTTGTCACACACACACACACACACACACACACACACACACACACACACACACACACACACACACACACACACACACACACACACACACACACACACACACACACACACACAGCGTAAGTTCAGTTAATGGGGTACACATTCCAGACACACACGCTGAAATACCCAGACTTCTCACACGTATGAAGCTGTGAACACACACTACTTAAGTACCTGTATGCATACATGTGTTCATCCATGCATGCAGAGTCCCACAAGTTTTAAACATGGACTACCACGTGTTACCCTCTCACAGTGCCTCCCTCACTCTCCTCTCCATTCCTCCTTCTTCCCTCTCCTTCCTCCTCCACTCTTTCTCTCTCTTCCATGTGTGCAATCAGCCCAGTATTAATACCTGCATTCCAACAGCCTACAGGAATGTTTTAACAATGTAGCCTTGTTCAGGTGCAGAGACAGAAAGACCTCTGAAAAATACATTAAAAAGGTGCGTCAATAAGGAGTCCCAAGGCTGCAGTATGTTTGAGCTGAGGCAAACGAATAGAACACGCTCGGCTCTGCTGCTGACTCCACGACTCGAGGCCAAAATAATACAAACAAACTCCAAACACACATATAGGTCAAGTATACCGCTTAATAAATGTCTGTGGTACATTCAGATTCTATTAGCCCAGGTTGTGCATGCTGCTACATCGTCACGTTTTTAGTAATATAGGTATCATTTTGTGATCTTTTTCACACTACTGAAATTCTAAGTGCAATAATAAGTTCGATGAAATTATTTTCCCCTTTTACCTCCTAATATCAGAAATGCTCCTGTGTGATCCACGTTTTCTCTCTTAATGCTACCCCTGTTAGCCTTTTCTGCTGATTTTCTGGCTACTTTTATCTGCTCTCTTGTTGTCTGTACCTTGGCACGACTGTAACTGAGGGTTACCCCATGATGATGATAACGATGATTTTTCAAACAAAAATGTAAAACATAATCAAGTTCATGAGTTTCCCTTATAGTCAGCTGCATTTTTGTTTTTGTTGGAATGAGTTTTTGATATCGGACTATTTGTTAGGACAAACAGATATTTGTATTCATAACTATTTATTGAAAGCAAATTGCATCGATGTATGCTTTTCTTTATACCTCTGCCACCTGTTGCATTAAGCCATATTATTGTGGGGTACCATTTTCATTAATATAATGATATTGATTTCCAGCCATAAAAGCAGAGGGAGACGTAATGAAGAGCACTGACACACTGAATGTTCCATCATCCTCCCATCCTCCCTCTATCCCTCCCCCTGCCTGTCCCCCTTTGTCAGGCCTTATTATTGAACATGTGTCCTCTCTGCCCCTTCCATTAACCAACGCCACCCTCACACACTGCTTTCAAAGCATAGGCACACACAAAACACACACACACTGTGCAGCACACACACACACACACACACACACACACACACACACACACACACACACACACACACTGTGCAGCACACACTCCACAAACTGCTAATTGACAGAGGGAGTTGGTGCATCTTTCATCATTCTCCATGGAGACAAATCTTGAAGTGTGTGTATGCGCGCGTGTGTGTGTGTGTACGTGTGTGTGTGTGTGTGTGTGTTTGGATGACATGAGTAGAGATCAAAGGCGGTCCTCCAAACTGCCTAGACCTCTCAGTGTCTCTCTAAACTCCATGAAGCAGCAGAGAATATCTACTGTATGTTAGCTAACATCCAATTTATAATCATGCAGTTTGAATAATCATTAACTAAATTAAATCCTGCCTCTGGAACATGGCCAGGGCAGCATGCAAAATGCTCTTGAGGCCAAACACTGGGGTTATAATTACTTTAGCCTTCAATAACAAGAGGCTAAACCAGTTAGCCACTCTGTAAGTCTAACATTATCCACACAATAACTATCCATCACATTTGTTGTTCTGCACAATGCACAGACATGTAATTGGAAATCATTTAGCCTGATGGAGTCGTAACCCAATTGAATACTATCGATTCTGGATTAAATATTCATATGGGCCCGAAGTGAGCTTGTACTTTTTTTTTCTTCCTGGTAGACAAAATCAAAATGAAGCTCTGAAACTTGACTCTTCCTGAATTACCGGACGACATGAAGACTGGTGAGCAACACGGGAAATTCAGCTGCCAAATTGACGATAAAAACAAGTCTGAAAAATGCACTTGCTGCTTTTCATCTCTAAAATGAAACTTGAGTACTTCCTTTGCAACTACGTGCAGCTTTATAAATACTGTTTAACCAACAGAGAGTGACTTTAGGTCTTCTTGATTACTCTCATTAGCTGAACTGTCAGTCAAAATAAAAACATTACCTTCCACCTACTGCTAAAAATCACCGGGGATTTCAGACACCCTGCTTCTTGTGGCACCTTCTGTTCAGGTTATTGTGATGATTAGACAACACATGGTCCGGAGGATGCATGTGTTTTGTGTTGGTCCCTGGCGGGGATGTGAGACAGATGATGGATGAAGCATGAGGTTAAGTAAAGAGGAGGAGAGAGACAGATGAGAGTGAGAGCTGGAGAGAATTAAAAAACACAGTGATAAAAGTGATAATTCACACAGCTGGGCGTAAAGCAGGGTGTGGTACTGACACTGACAAGCGAATTCCTGGGAGAAATGTAACTAACGGGGAGAAAAAGGAGACTCAAACTAAAGTTAAGAACAGGATGAGACTCGAGGAGAACATTAACAGTCACAGCATGGTAACTTTACGCTGCTACTCTTTTCTTTCAAAGTCAAGTTCACACAAGCAGAGACGAGCAGGAGGAACTTTAGCGCTGCCGTTGTTTCGGGGGGGGATCAGGTGAGTGAAACCTCGATAAAGCAAAGAGGAGTTATGTCCTCAGGCAGGTCACCTGATGAGGAAGCCCTGAAAGCTTAACACTTGATCTGTTTCAGTGATGACACCGAGGCCTGGCTCTCAGGTAACGTGGGGGAACCCCCTTTTCTCACACACAGACATGAAGTCATTGCAAACGTCCAACAAAGAGAACCGAGTATACTCTGACATAAGCTGAAAGGCAGTGGATGTTTCCTCATTTTCACTCACAAATTGTCAAAAATAGCTGCTTTTGTGCTCAGTGGCGCAAGTTGCCAACTCTTCAAAGTATGCAGTAACCCTGTAGCAGCATCTCTTAATACAGTTTTAGCTAATTGTTTAATGGGATATTGAAGTTAGATGATGAAGCATAAAGAGTGTGTATTAACTTTTGGCATGGCCGTTGGGGCGATGGCTGTGTCAAACAAACAGAAGTTTTAGCCTGGGGACATGGATTCAAGTCTTGTATGGAAAAAAAAGTTCATTAATGAAGTAGCTGACTTATTCTTTAATGTGGTTTTGTAACTGTGTCTGTTAGTTACATTGACTGTAATGTCTTAGTGCTTCTAAGTGATGTAACTAGCGTTCCCATCTGTGTTGTAGTACTCGAATCCAGGACTGGGATTTTCAGGACTAGAGACCTAAGCACTAGCGTGACCCTGAAGCCACCTGCAAACCGTCTTGTGGTCCCTACTCCATCATATTTTACACCTTTGCGCCACAGACCAAGCTGCTCTCTTTGACATGTTGTGTTAGGATGCCATAACACAACCTCCAAACCCAACATCAAAATACCTCCACGACCCCCCCCCCCCCTCCCCCCCCTCCCCTTCTGCTCCTCCTCTTCCTTCCCAGCATGGAGGATTAATGTTCCCACTCCTCTCACAGATCCCCCCGGCCCAGTTAAAGCAATAAGATCTCATTGTCAAACAGTGACCATCCTCAGTGGAGAGGTTAACCACCGCTGCTTAACCATTAACTAGATTAAAGTCATGGGAGGCGCAGGAATGTCCTCTGACAGATGGAAGAGGGAGATTGGACATGAAGAGTGGTTCCAAAGAGAGAAGAGTAATGATCTTCGGTTTCGACGTACCTTTGTGGCAGTGGTTTGAGTAAATTTGCTCGCACACAGACTTGTGTATGCACATGTACACACCAAACATTCTGCAGCCTGGTGAACTTTAAGTAACCCTCATCTTATGGTTATCGTTGTGCGATAGAGATAAGGGAGGAAAAGAATCCCAGTCCAAATTTATGAAACCACTCCTTAGGAAGCAAGAATAACTGGGTTAAAGGTGCATTCAAGTATCTCTGCCCACATGGGAAGTGTTTCAAATCATGTACAGTCTTTTTTTTTGCGGAGGTATTTTCTGGTATGTCAGAAAATATGGGACATATAAGTCAGAGGTTCTTTAACAGCAAACAGAGTTCTGCCACTCTTACCCCCCCCCCACACCCCCCCCCCCCCCCCCCCCCCCCCTCCACACACACACACACACACACACACACACACACACCAGCCAGCGCCAACACCAGAGCTAGCGGTGTGGAAAGACACGAGGTGGTAACAGAACCCAAGTGTGTGAAGAAAGGAGGGGTGACAGAGATTTTTTTTTTTTTTTTTTTTGTAGGGGTGCATTCAACAACTGCTGCTGAGGCAACTGTTGATGTCTGAAAAGCAACAGCTTGCGGGTCTCCCAGAGGACGCACTGCCAGCCAACAGTCAGATGGAGGGTTTAGGGTTGGAGGGGCGCAGGGGTTAGGATTTCTGCTCGGCTGCCAGGAAAATGATCTCCTTGGCTACAGATCCAGGCTTTTCTGTGACATTCCCCGTTCCTAATTGGTATTTCCCAATGCTGGTGCACTCCGCCTGTCTGATCCTCTCTGCTGCTATCTGTGCCTTCATCACTTTTGTTTGTTGTATTCCATTTGATGGATCCAAACAACTGGACACAAGGAGGAGAATGTTTTTTGCGGCAGAAAACATGATGGACATTGTGATTCCATTGCTATTTTATTACACAGATTATAGCCTCATGCAGAGAAGACCAAATAAAGCCAGATAGCCCTGCTTTGCATATTCCTACCCTTTACACATGCAGAAATAGAGGCTCTTGCTCACATCTTACCACAACACTCTCCTGCTAAATGGATTGGCAGCACTTAACCCTCATCTCTCCAAAGAGCTTTTTGAATTTTCAATTTTGCTCCATACCCTGAATTGCCTCCCCCACCTCCAACCAACCAACCAACCAACCTCACTACCACCAGCACATACACAGATGAAGAGACAAGGGGACACACACACACACACACACACACACACACACACACACGGAGCCTCTTTTCAAGGCTGCATTTGAAATTACCCATCACCATCATCGCCCTCCCCCGAGACAGGAACAACAAGGCCGCACGGTGGCAACACAATAGTCAGCTGTAATCATGTCTCATCCTATCCCTTGATCTCTCTCTCCCTGCATCCCTTCCTCCCTGCTTCCTTCCTTTCCTTCCTATAAAAGCCACTAATGATAAAGAGAGCATCCTCAAAGCAAAAAGACCAAACCTAAACAAGTTCTGAACAGCTGCTTTTCAAGCTTTTTCTGTTTTTTCTGTCCATGGCAATAATGTGCGTTCAACTTTTTCCACAACTCTAAAGGGTGGAGGCACACACTGCAGTGGAATTTATTTCAAAAGGGAGATACACTGTACACGCCAAGTGGGGGAGGATGGTAAGCTTTATTTTGAAATCATCAATAGAGGCCATGAATCTGCTGAGGAAGAGCACCAGGAATGGGCATAAAAAAACTAAAACAGCCCTCTGCCTCTAAAACACAGCGGGGCACTCTTCCTGATGCTACTCGGGGGTTATTTACTGTGACCCACACACAATAGCAAAGCAGGAAAAGACAACAGCACAGCAAGTAAACACACAGGAACACACTAGCATTAAAAACATTACCTCTTAGTGTCATTGAGAAGGACACAGAAAATAAAAGTTGGGTTAAAAGACAGACAAAGACCAGAAGGAAAGAGATGAGAGCACAAGCAAAGCTTACCTGGTTGAGTTCACCTTTTGTTTATGAATGATGTGTGTGTGTGTGTGTGTGTGTGTGTGTGTGTGTGTAATCACAGGTTTGTGTGGCTGCTTTGAAGCTCCGGTGAGGGTACGAGGATGAAAAAAAAAGGGGGGGGGATAAACTTTCTCCTGGCTCCGCAGTGAATCAAATCACTCTTGCTAACCAACTTCAAACCAGGATTAACCACGTGCAAGAAGCCCAGCTGCATATCTATGCCAACTGCATGCTCAATTTCCAACATTAGGATGCTATCAACCTGTTTGAATTGACTTTAATGTGTCAATCATGTCAAATAATGAACACTAGTGGGTGTGTGAAGCGCTGGCGAGCTCAAATCCCTGTCTCAGTGCCCCCTAACATCCATAACATTCCCTTTATTTTAACTGACTAATGTTTAACCAGTGCCCCCTGCTTGAACGGTCCAGTGAAGCCCAGTCAAACCACAAGTATGCACCCTGGCTGTGGCAAACTCTTGCTTTGCACCTGTAAAAAAAACGCCACTCAATGGTGAGACAGGCGCTGCATTGTTGTTGCATGTTTGTGCGTGGATTACGGCCTGTGACTTGTGGTGAGAGCGGGGTTTGTAAAGCGAGAAAAGGAAGCCCCTGCTCTATAGAATTGAAGGTGATGACAAACAAACACACATTACAGAGCGAGCGGCAACGTGTCCACAGGAATGCCACTCATTCCATCCCAGTGACTTACTCCTTCACTGTCCCCCCCACACACACACACAGAAAAACACACACAGAGGGGGGATGAATCACCTCAATAACTACAGCCCATGCCATTCCAAGGCTTCGGTCCCCCAGAGGCATAATGACAAGGGGGCAAACATGGACTTGTTCTCCCAAAGCAGCCCCCATCAATCTGTCACTCATTGCAATATGAGCTCAGGTTTCCAGAGTTGTGTAACAACCAGAATCCCGTAGCTGGGGGGCTCTATGTGTAAGCGTCACAATGTACAGAACACTCTTGGTGTTTGTGTGGTTGTTCTAAGAATGTATGTAACCTTTGCATTTCTAGTCATAACTCTGAATGCACACATGTGTAAGCTTGCAAAAGACTAACACCATCCGTCCCAGGACAGTTGTCAAAGAGGTCCCCAGGCTTTTATCTCCTCATGCCTAAATGCCTCTTTTTCTGGCCCTAATACCATAATAATTACACACAGCCGCAGGGGGTGAACTTTTGATTCTGCACTGGCAGGGGGGGGGGGGGGGGGGGGGGGGGGGGCAGAAATTAAAAGTGAGGAAATGACTGTGGGAATTAAGGCAGCGATAGACAAAGAGGCTGACGCTGCGTGTTAGACTCGAACACCTTGAAGTCAGCTGATGCTTGTCACTCCGATTCTCTCCACCTGTTTCAGACCACTTTGGAGTCTCTACAGTTTAAATCAGACTCATCTGAGCATTTGACTTCTCTTTTTTGTCTCTTTACTTTAATGTCACTTTGTTCTTTTTGTCCTTGGGATTGCTCTTAAAACCAAAGTTAACAAAGAAACTCAGGCAGTGCCGCAGTTGATGTGACGTTTTTTACTCCCAGAAAACACTAACTTTGTGTGACACACTATGTTACCTTGAAACTTCCTCTCGGGGTTTGAGGGTTCTTCAAACTTGGCTTAGAAAAGACAGTTTCTTACTTGAAGAGACTGAGACACTTAAAATTCCATGAAAATTCCAGCATATATATCTGCCTGTGCTGCAATAGAGAAAGAAATGGCATCCTGAGAGTGTGAGGCATTTACCAACACGTCTTGGTGAGTGGGTCAAAAGGTCACAGCGATCCTAGGCACAGGCATGCTGAGCACTTTGGGGCGCCAATGTCTATCATGCACCCAATATCCATGTGTCACAACTACATACATAATTGCAGGGAAACATGCTTGACATATGGTGTCACACTTTAAGGAGATGACACACATCTGGGTGTAACGTGTCCCCCGGTTCTATTTAGTGCACGAGCACGCTCACAAGTGACATAGCTGCAAGTTGCAAGTCTGTGACCAGCAATTGTGAGAATGTGGGTCTGTGTGACAGAATCCCAGTGAGACCCAGCTAGAGCTGCTATTATTAGACAAAACTATGCAGAGAGAGAGAGAGAGAGAGAGAGAGAGAAGTGGAGATAGAGGGAGGGTTTTGGACTGTTTTTCTTCCCAGAAATCAACATTTTTAGCACTAGAGATAAATAATGACTTTTTCCCCTCCTCAGATTCAGGGCAGCATGGAGGAACGGGGCGAGGTCAGCACCTGGAGCTGAGCCTTTAAATCAATGCAACACAGCTGTAGAGACGTGTGATCTGCACTGCATCCATCAATTACAAGGCACTTTTTAGCACCTGTTAAAAGGCTCCATGAAGGGCAGACAGACAGCAAACCGCAACAACTGTCTCTGAGGGCAGGACGGTCGTGAAAGGAGATCTAGGTAATGAAGTGGCTTAAAGAGAAGTCAGCTCAGATGTAGAAGCTAAAAAGCCAGGTTTTGTGTTAGGGAAGCAACAGTGGTGTTGGTTAAAGAGCTTCAAATCAATGAGAATTAAAAAATGATGCAGTGAGCTCTGCAAGAGAGAAAAGAAGAGGTGGAGAACTGAGAGAAGGGGGAGTTGCCCGGCAACCCAGCCCCGCCCTGCAGCTCATCCTGCTTCAAACCACCACAGGCTGCCTGCAAAGGCAAGGAATTAGCAATAACCTAAAAAAAAAAAACATGCCCACGAGTACTTTGGGAAATTTGATCTTGACACGCACAAATACGTAGAAAGCTCGGGAGGATTTAACATATTTCTAAGTCAAACTCATGAAACACGCGCCAACATCAAACACATTATATATTACATATTTTATAAGGTTATTAACTGAAATATTGTGGTGACACTAAAAGAAGTTTTAAAACACCATGAAACAGCCTGCAGTAAAACCATAATCTCCCCAGTGGTGCCATAAACCAGTTAGAGGGTAATCATGGGAGATAAATCTCCATGATAAATTCATGACTCGAAAATAAACTTCTAGAGCAACCACGGCAACTCCTTACATGAGTGTAGGCCTTTATATTCAGTTTTAGAGAGTGATAAAAAAAAATAATCTATCTATTTATTTGACAAACTTCTTACAGGGCCTAAGTCAGGTTGAATTTAAATTGGCTTAGCCTCTCTGGCAGCACCCAGGGGTGCTCAGGGTGAGGCACTCTGCCAGCAAAGGAGACGCAAATCCCGCAGATCAGACATCAAAGCACTGGAAACTGCACCCAGGCAGCAGCCAGACGAGGCAGCATGAATGAGACTAGACGAGACGGGCTACATGGGTTTTAAAACAGAGCTTATCGTTTCTTAAGGGTCTGGGAACAAAGTAGTTGGACAACCTTTTTTTTTATTTTTTTTTTATTAATGTTATCATCAAAGAACTTCTCCCCTGATGAAACGTGGATTTTCCGAACTTGGCTTTATCCAGTCTCGTGTTTTAATCTAACAGGCTACATGCTCTGATTGTATTAGGGTGGATTGCATTGGAGGAGGTGTCCAGTTGAACTAACGGCTTGCCGCAGTCTCTCACTTAAATAAGCGCAGTCAAGTGCGGAGCCGAGTCTTGTAGCGTAAAACTACAAACACACACCATTAACCCTTAAATATTCCCTCTGTAGGCTACAGAGAACCCGAACTGCACAACCTGACGGATTCTGCAGCGCTTCTTTCCCCACCAACTAAAACAAACGGACTTATGTCGGGAAAAAATTCCGGGTTTACACTTTATTAAAGCATGTCTCGACTTATTTTCTTAACAAAACCGAGACATGCACACTGCAACTTGTTTTCTGACCATTATAACGCAAACGCAACCCAAGCTACAAAGTGTTTGGTTGAGCAAAACAACTTAATTGGCCGCTTCTGACCGGGGCATGTGCGGACCAGAGACTGTGGACAGGTTTGTACCCACAGCAGTAACTCCGAGACAGCGAGAAAGGAAAGTAATATTATGTCGCATGAAGCCATTAAAAACCAACTAGCGCCGTTTGAAAAGCGTTATAAAGTTACTTTCTGTCATTTTTTTTTTTTTTGAGTTAAACATTGTAGCGACAAGTGTCACAGAGACTTACCTTGAAATGCCCACAGCAGCAAGGTGCACAGCAGCGACGTGCGTCCAAATGTTATCCCGTCCATGGCCGCTTTACGAAGTTTTTCACGGAGGAGTATTCACTTTGTTTTTGGTTGAAAAGGGTTGGAAATGCGGCAGCAGCAAGTCTTCTTTCTTCTTTCAATGCTCCAAAGCTTTCTGGACTTCTCTCTCTCTCTCCCCTCTCTTTCTCTCTCTCTCTCTGCAAAGGAGTGTCTGTCTCCCTCTCTCGCTCTCTCTCTCTCTCTCTCTCTCTCTCCACCTCACACACACACACACACACACTCACTCACAGAAATCTGATGCTGGTGGTAGTCTTCTTGGTTGATATATTTGCACAAAAGGTGACCCCCCCCTCCCTCCCAAATACTCCCCCTCCCTTCCCCTCTCTCTCTCTCTCTCTCCACCTCAGTTGCAGTGAAAAAACCTGCTTGACTAATCGCATATAGGTCTACTGGGGCCCGCCAGATTTCTTTAAAGGAAGTTAAAAGTGATTTTATCATGAGGCTCTCTGACTCATAGCTACTCCAATCACGCACCCCTAAGATAAGACAAGTAAAGTTGTATTAGGGTGTTCAAAATTCACTGAAAAACGAGAATTTAAACTTGTGACTGCTCACACTGAACTCCTGGTTTTGTTATAAGCGGTTTCTTGACTTCTTCAGACCAGCAAGACACCAAAAGCAGCGTTAAATATTATTCATCTCATCAATTTGAAATTATGGAGATAATGGCAACTCATTGCCTAAGATAAGCTAAATAAAAGTTGAGCTTATTAAGTGGGGAATTGGAGAAAAATCAGTTTTGCAATTACTCGTTTTAATCTAATATAGCTAAAGGCTATAATTCATCTTGCAGGCAGTCATCATTCAGATATCGTAATCTCAACTCATCAACCTATTACCTGCCCTTGTTAAACTTCCATCATGGACCAACCCCATTTTGCATACAGCTTAAAAAATGATTTTCATTTTCCAAAGTATCTGGAGGCCATTTTTCTTGGGAGTAAGCTAAGCTGTCTGTCATTGACAGACATACCATTCATTCCTAGACATGTAATCCCCTCAGAATCTGTTTGGGTATTTACAGGGAATGGTACCAGCTATTTGGGTATTACATACAGTATAGATATACAATTATCATGAGGGACTAAGTGGCTTAGTCACCATGCTATAATACCAATCTTATGGAGTCGGTATTGTGTGACCCATGAAGTTGATTTAGGCCAAATCCCATAAGCTTGGAGATGGAGAGCATAAACAGATGCCGGTCCCCAATAAGGTGGTTTCATAGACAGAGCGCAGAAGCATCATACTCTGAAAACAACACTCAATAACAGATACAAATCTGGGCAGCCTTGTGCAACCATCCCATAAACATTGGAAAAATACTGATTTCCACCTACAAACACATCATATAAAAGTAGTGCCAATTGTCTATGAAAGGGAAAACATTTTAATTTTCCCCGAAATTTAATTAAAAAAGGGACACTTTCACATATTCTACATTCATTCGACATGAAGTGAAATGTTTCAAGCCTTTTTTGGTTCGAGTGATGATGATTACTTTTGGGACCAGCCATGTTTTGGTCATGCCTGTTGCCCCATTACTGATTACAACTCACAAAAATCAAAAATACAGGATCTCAAAATATTAGAATATACCATAAGACCATTCAAAAAAGTATGTGTACAAAAAGTTGACCTTTCTGAAAAGTATTTTCACTTAGGCACTTAACACTTGGACCGGGCTCATTTTGAATGAGTTGCTTCATTAACGTGACGTGCCAAGGTTGCTTTGATAGTGGCCTCAGCTTGTCTGTATTGTTGGGTCTGGCTGGTGTTTCTCTTCTTCCTCTTGGCAATACCCCAAAGATTCTCTATGGGGTTCAGGTCAGGCGGGTTGGCTGGCCGATCGAGCACAGCAATACCATGGTCAGCAAACCAGCTACCGGTAGTTTTAGCACAGTGGGCAGGTGCCAAGTCTGGAAAATGAAATCAGCCTCCCCAACTTTTCAGCAGACGGAAGCATGAGGTGCTTAAAAATCTCCTGGTAGATGTCTGCTTTGACTCCGAAATAAATCAAACCCAGTGGATCAACATCAGCAGGTGACAATCACTGAATGTGGAGACTTCACACATGGCTTCTGACCTGAATTGTGAAGAGGAAGATGGGAGACACCAGACCCAACAATACAAACAAGCTGAATGCCGCCGTGAAAGGTCAGAAGTCCAGTGTAAAGTTTCCACAGTTGGTGATTTGGGGTGCCATGTTATCTGCTGGTGTTTGTCGCTGTGATTTATCAAGTCCAGAGTCAACACAGCAATCTTCAGATTCAGATTCTGACAACTTTATTAATCCCAGAAGGGCAATACAGTTTCACAGCCTACTGAGTCATTGAAAGAAACCAAGACAACATAAAGGAAACAAACACAGTCACAGCAGCATTCAGACAATTACATTCACATGTCAGTAACAACAATTCAACAGACGAACAGGCGCCAAATTAGAAGCCAGCGCTAGCAATCTAGAATTTCAAGCCATCATCTTTCAATCTACCAGGAGATTTGAGAGCACTTAATGCCTCTGTCTGCTATCAAAAATGGTATGAAGATGCTGATTTCATTTTCCAACAGCACTTGGTAGCTGCCAACATTGCCAAAACTACTAGTAGCTGGTTTGCTGACCACGGTATTACTGTGCTCGATTGGTCAGCCAACACACCTGACCTGAACCCCATTGAGAATCTACAGGGTATTCTTAGTATAGGAAGAAGAGAGACATCAGACCCAACAATACAGGCGCCAAAATCAAAACAAACCAAAAGTTCTCCACAGGAGCTTTAAAGGTCAGAAGTGGTAAACCTTAATATTTACTATATGATCAGATAACTAGGTAAGATATTGATTTAAATTAACAATAATCAAAAATGTACTCTTATTGCTAGCTCAGCTTTTACCTCTACAGTTTGTTGCACCACATTATAATCAGGATCCCATATTTTTACTTGCTGACTCATTACTTTTGTTTCCTTATAAAAGTATTTATTTTCTGTTGACAGAATTGGTTTGGTATTTGTCTCCTTGTTCGTAGTGCATCATTCCACGCACTAGCTTTTGGATATTTTTCTGGCGTTAGCTTGCGGTCGAATGTGACCAAGAGGCCCCTTTCACATAACACAAAGTCAACGGAGAGCCATATTTCCCCCTCACACGTGGGAAGACTTTGTCGAACTCTGCTTTTATGATATCAATCTTAGTTCACAAAAGGAACTATCAGCCAGTTTCTATCTTCTTGAGACAGCTTGGCTGTGGAGCGGAGCAGCGATATTTAATGGGCACACCCTGCACAGGTAATGATAGTCCCTTGCAGAGCAGTTGCATTCAAAGGCACACATTCCAAACATAGTTGGTCCAAAACAGCTGGTTAATATTTTCTCAGCCGTGTTCGAGGAGAAACGATACTTGTAACCTGCACCACTGCAGCACACACACAGAACAGTCACCTCGAAGTTGGGCTCTCATAGATTAGCTGCCTTGAATACACACACACACAGCTGTTGTACACATATAACGAAGACCCTGACAGGAGTTTGTAAAGGCTTTAGCATTTGACTGATAGTTTACCCTCAAACTGTTTCACTCTTTTTCCCTGTCTATTCCAAGCTATGACAGCAGGAGGGAATGAAAGCCTGACTATCTCACATCAATACAGCCACTCATCCCTGATATCGACCCGCTCATAATCAGCTCTCATGCTGTAGAGACAGGAGATCCACTAACAAGACGTCTGTCCTGTGGTGAAGGACTCAGAGTGTGGTAACCCTCACACTGCCTTACATAAGACATATATCATGCCGCATAGCTGTGGCTAATGCTGATTTAGCCGAGTGCAGGACGCTCTTACGTAAGGCGTTTTAGTCATACATACAGTAACTGCTGCTGTGATTTACTGTATTGGTTCATTACCTAATGGATTTGCAGGAGAGGGGAGGAGAAGTAAGCAAGGGTAGAAAAGGACAAGTAGACAGCTGAAGATGAATACAAAGGGAGAACTAAGACTACTCTCTCTGTTAAGACATTTGAAGTAAAGGGATGAGTTTGTGAGTAAGCAAAAAAAAAAGATCAGTCCTTCAAGCCATTTTAAAACATAAATTCAAAGGGTTTTACCGGAGTCAGTCTCAATTACAAATGGCTGCTCATGCTCTCATAGGTGGAGTTAATGTGGGGTTGAACAAAATGAGAGGGTTGCCCCGTACCAGATCGGTAAAAGCGGTGTCAGACAAGAGTAGTTTTCAAATGACAGGGTTGTCATCCTTCTTCAGACAAACTGTGTTTTGTGTTCAGTGACCTAATCCACTGAGAGCCGAGTGCTGTTCAGATGCTTTTATTTTAGGGGGATAACATTGCCTTCATTTTCAGGTTTACTGTGTGTAAACAACAGTTATCATACTGCTATTATAATGTTGAGCAAATCGTTTAATTGTAGACAGACACCTACAAAATACACCTCTTATCATTCTTCATCCTTTACTTTATTTTCACTATACTGACCAACTTCCCTCTGTCCAGTCCACTTCTTCTTTTATCCTGCTGTCAGCCTCTTGTATGGTCAATTACTTTTTGTTCATGTTACATTCTTTCTTCTATGTCAAAAATACCACTGTGAAGAGTCATGAAGTAAAGACGGAGTGAGTCAAATCGTCAGGGAAATCTGTTTAGAGCACTTTGTTAAGTAAATTCTAATATTGATTTTTTGGCACCAGCAATTCCATAATTGTATCCCACAAGACAGGACCACAATATATTGCTGTATCACCATTTTGACCCACCCCTACTCTAGTAAACGCCAGTGTGCCGTTTAGTTCCTTACTAGATGGTGGAAGAGTTTAAGCAGCAGCATCTTAAGCAGCTCAGTGGGGTCAAGGTTGAAAGTTGAAAGACTAAGCCCGGTACCCCAGCCATAACACATATCAGTCTCCCCAGTCATGTCCTCCAGCTCCCCAACAAGAATTTAATATATTCCCAGGCCAGGTGGGACTAAATCCATCTGTAGTGTCCTGAGGTTCCCCCAGGATCTAAAGACAGACATGCCCAGAATACCTCAACGGGAAGACATCCAGAGGGTACCTTAAGCCTGAACTGCTCCAAGAAGCTCATTCTACCATAAAATAACTACAGTCCACAAGCATCATCCAAGCCACTAGGCCTGTAAAAAAGATTATTTTAGACCCTTGAGGAGAAGTCCCTGACCGTAGAACTGTCTGTTGACTGAAAAAATCTGTAGAATTAACCTTCAGGTTTATCCGACTTTTTAAAGAAGTCCAGCATGCCACAACATCTCCCTGTTGATCCCACGGATAGTCACTTCTCTTCATGACACCAAGATACTTAAACTCTTTCACCGAGCACAACATCTGGTTTCCCACCTGATGCAGAAAATTCACCATGTAACAGCAGAGTGATAAGGGCATTTGAAGTGTTTACGCTAATCCAAATGGCTTGACAGTACCACGCAAACAATCAATTTGTTCCCTCACTGTCATTGTCCAATGTAAAATGTTTGAACTGTCTTACAAGCAAATACAACATGGTTTATATCAATGGCTTGGTACGCAAACATTCCATATTCCTACAACACCCCCACGCAATACACTCAGGGGGCCATTGTTAAAAGTCCACCAAACATATGGAGACTAGATGCTTGAACTCCCATGAACCCACCATATCCTTGCAAGAATACAATGCTGGTCCACTCTTCCATAACCAAGTTGGAATGTCTTTTGTTCCTCTTTAATCTGAAGTCTGACTATCTGCTTCATGAGACTCTCCGAAACCCTGATTTACTATCCTGCACAGGCTGGTAGGAGTGTCATCCGTTTTGATAGATTCATGACATAATGATGCTAAGTGTACAATTTGGCGGGTAACAGAAGGCACAAAATGTATTAACGTTTTTTTACACTCCACTCTCCTTCCTCGTCAAAACACTGGGCTTAACTGACCCATTCAACTTCACTTTTAACAGTGAAACTTTACTGCTGGCAGTTGAGTCAGACATTTGGTCGCTATGCTAGCAATAGCTTTAAGTGGTTAGCTGCTAACCTCAAGCAAACCTGAGGAGATAGTTAGAGATGTCTGACTAGATAATTTCCATCTTCAGTATTGCAGATTTTTTAATTTCCAATACAAAGAGGAAAGTGAAGTCACTTCATGCCATTCACCACAATTATGCAACCTTCACATTATGCAGTACACCCCCCCTTAAGTCCTGTAAACAGACTTGATGTATTTAATCAGTAGAGTTGGCCTTTTGCACAACTCTTTTACAGTAATCCTAATGAGACACAACATTTATCAGTGGTGCTAGAGGTAAAGCCAGTGGATCAGCAAAGTCTTTGAAATAAATGTCTGGGAACATCAAAAAAGCATTTTTGCCAATCTTTTCTGCAGATGTTGAAATATTTCATTAAAAAAGGTAAAAAAAAATTAAAAAAAAGGTGATCTGTTGATCCCATAAGAAGGAAAATCATGGAATTATTTAAATCTTTAGGGGTTATCCTCTGGGCATGATGAATATCTGCCCAGTTTTTCCTTCCAATGTAACACTTAGGTATTCCATTAAAACAAGAAAAAAGGTAAGAGACACCAAAGTGCTAGAAACCCCGGGGACCACCATAGTCATTAGGATTCATCCACTGGTTAGCATGAACGTCTTAAGAGGATTTCATGTCAGTCCATCCACCAGTTACTGAGACAAGGATGTGGATGGATTGACAGGAAGAAGAGAATTATTGCCATTTATCATTCCTTTAATTGTATAAAGGTCATAACATGCGAGCAAAACATATTGAAACTTGTCAGCAGGTTTGGACTTCAAGGGAAATAACATCATGCAGTATACATATGACACAAGTTGTCACACCTTGCAAAATATAAATCAGACAGCCCACTTTATAGTCCCTTGTTTAAATGGTTAACAACCCCCACCCATGTCAAAAAGTGGGCTACCTGACATGGGGAATATCCGACACATCAGCCTAAAGCAAGGGGATAAAGAGAAACAGAGACACGGAGGCACTACAAAGGGAACCAGGATGTGTAATGAAAGAATAATGAAGAGAACAGATTAGAAGTGGAGGAGGAGGGGAGCACTTTAATTCCAAAGTCAGGGGATGGGTAACATTTTGCCCCGGGGAATAAAAGCAAAGTAGAGGCAGAGAGAGAAAACGAGTGGGAGTGATAGAAAGTGAAGGTAGCTGTAATCTTGGATGAATTCTCATGTCTGCTCCCAGGAAGGCAGTGAAGAATGAATGAAAGATAGGTCGCTGCTCCATCCCTCTTTGATCCACCTCTTTTTTTCCTCTCTCTTTTAGTCTCTTATTCTGTATGTGCTGTCCATCTTTGTCCAGTCTAATCTACCCATATCTCTTTTGGAGACAATACACACACTTTCCTCATATCCCATCCAGCTCTCATTCTGCTGCCTCCTCCCCTTCTTTCTTGGCCTCCTTCCTCCTGGTCGAGCTACAGACAATCACACAGCTGTTTTCCAGGCATTGATACACAGCAGAATGAGTCACAGTGCAGTGATTCGTGCAGTGATGTAGCTTTTCTTTGGGAATTCAACACTTCTGCATGTAATGCAGATAACTTACATTTACTGCCAATTGGCTCTGATGATCAACATACCCAATGCAGTGACAAAAATGAAGTAAGCATTATGAATCATTCTAACATCACTTTGTATTTTCTATCCCATCAGTTTTACTCGCCTTAGATGTCATAAACTGGATCACTCAGTGGGCCTATGCTGGGACTAAACCTTGTGTTCTCAAATGGGCATTTGCAATGTTGGTCATAACACAATCAAATGAGCTGCTGCTTGTTAGAAATTCACTGGGATCATGTCGTTTAATGTGTGTTATTGTCTATCACATTGGATTCTGACATTACTGGGTGCCAGGCACAAAACAACCCACTCTGACAGTAACTACGTGGGAGGGAAATCTGTCATGCTCACTGTGGAAAGGGCCAAGAAACAGGAGATGATGCTGAACAATATGGAACTCAGGAACATGCACTGTGGACCGATAGAGCGAGGCAGCGCATCATAAGAAGGTCAACTGGCAGCAGAGTTTATAGGACCCCTCATCCTCATACACACCCATCAATGTATTCAGTTTTCACAATTTTACATGGAGATTCAGACTACTATACACATTCACTCGCTCTTTCTCGTAAACTGTGCTTTAAAGGTAATTTCTTCTAAAGCTGAAGACAAAGAGAGATGTATCGTAGTGAAACAGAATCCAACAGCTCCTGAATAATGACACAGCTCCTACAACACTATCACAAAAACTGTGGTGATTAAAGAGGGATACAGGGACATTTCCCAATTCACAGCTGTAAGCCCAGAATTCAAATAAAACTTGTGTCGCCTAATATCTCCAACAAGACTGGTCTGATCCCCTCAAGTCACTCACTAATTCAATGTCATAGAGATGTTCCCAAGCCTCGCAGAATATCATCTTTGGCGCAGCACAAATAACGCGTTTTGTAATTCTGTTTGTTCAATTCAAATTTGTTTTGTATTATTTGTCCTGCCAGGCTCAGGAGGGAAACAGCCACGAGCCGCTGAAATCTGTCTCGCTTCTCTTCAAAGGCTAACACAGCGTTTGGATGTTTTATTCCTACAAATGACAATTTTCTTTTTTTCAGAGTCAAGCATTTTGCTCTCCATTATAAGTCAGATTGAAAATAGTTTTTTTTCTGAGAGCACTATGTTGCTATTCCATAACCCGAAATGTGTAATTTTTTATTTTCATAGTGGTACACTTGGTTTCAATAGCACCTAAATCTTAAATCTGGGAAAAAGGGCGTTCAGGTATGCAGCTCCGTTTTCATGGAATCGGTTGCAAGATACGCTAAATCTTCGGGATCTGGTTTCCTTGGATGTTTTTAAAGTACTTCTAAATGATCTGGAGGCAGGTATATCTGACTGTAGATGTTTCAACTGACTCTTATTGCCCTTTTTGATCCCTTGTTGTTGACGATTTATGACTAATGTTGATGAATGGTTCTTATATTTTGTGAATCCTTTATTTATGTTTATTATTGTTCGGTGTTTTATGTCTGTAAGAAAGTGAATTGTGCTGCTGCCTGTCTTGGCCAGTAAAAGAGATTCTTAATCTCAATGAGACTTTTCTTGGTTATTTAAAGGTTAAATACAATTTTAAAATGTTCATCTCTAGTGTCTTCTGATTTAATTTCATGTTATTTCTGTTGCTGAAGTGAAAGCTGACATTTTGATTTCTTAATTCCTTGATTGAGTATTTTATAATTCAAACCGTATTTTAGTCACAGTTTAATGTAAATTTACAAAAAGAAGCTTTCCTCCTGGAAAAATAAAGCCAGGCTGTAAAAAGGGAGAATATGCTGTAGTTTAATGAGCTTCAAGAGCAAAATGATTAAAATGTGACTTTCCTACAAAACTCTAAATTAAATGTTTCTATATTGTTACTCTTTTTTTTTTTTTTTTGCAGCTTCCTCTTTTATGCTGTTGAACTGCAGTTGGCTTTTCTTTAGACGTCTCTTTTCCGTAATGCATTTAAGCGCGGCTTTTCAGAGGAAAATTAATTAGGAATCAGCTCTTTGCCTTCAAAGTCTCCGTCGTCTCTGCACTGCACTTTCTGTTGCTGACAAACAGACACACACATTCACACACTCACACACTCACAACCCTCTGTGCCTGCTGGGGAGTGTGGACTTATCGTTCCTGCACGAACCTCGACGTTGGCGTCGTCTCTGCACTCAAACCCGCAGGCTTTGGAAATGAATACATAAACCATTTTATAGAATATTAATCATCCCTCACCCTGAATGAATTGCAGGCAATTGCATTTTCTATGTGTGTCAGCCTCGGGTTGACGATTGGAATATGTAAGTGTTACTACCCCTTTCCAACTTAAGTGATGTAGTTATTTGTGTGGGCACATTCTTATTTGCATGTTTATACTTTTCTTGTGGGTTTCAAGATGTGACCTAAAGCTATGTTACTCTGTTTAAAAGCCACTTTGCTGTGCACACACACACACATATTCTAGTGTATACTGACTTACTTAACATGGTCAGCCTAAGATCAATACCAAGAGGACTTTCAAAGTAAACTCAGAGAGAAAAAAAAACCTGCTTTAAAAAAAGAAGAGGCTAACACAATTTTCAATGTCTTTAAAGCTCCTGTAAGGAACTATAGTTTGTGTATTTTGGCGCCCCTTGTGGACAAAGTGGTATTACTCATCTCTTTGCAGATTTTTTCCTGTGCATGTGAAGATAGTGTTTTTTTTTTGGTGGGGGTGGGGGCAGTATCAAAAGTCTCATCCTGCTGTCTTATTACAGTCAAATGTATCACGTATCAACAATCATTGCCATGGTAAATGTAAACAAAGGCTGTTTGGGCAGCAAGCTGTCAATGACTCTATCTGACACCGGTGCTTTCAGACATTAATTATAAAAGATTTCTTGTTTTTTTTTAAATCAATATTGACACTGACTGTCTCAACGTTTTGTAAGCCATGAGGAGATATCGGTATAATTTCAGTCAACCAGCTTAAAACTCCTTATAGGAGCTTTAAAGAATCAATTTATGTTATTTAGTACATTTTTTTCTATCTAAACTTGTACCTTATATTGTATGTTCTCTTTCTTACATGTTGTAGCTGAAATTCTAAAAAGTGGAAGGAAAAACCCAATTACAGCAGCCAGGCACAGATCCAATAATTTCTATGATTGAGTAGCATGTAACCGTGTGGAATGAGTCTTTGTAATCTGTAATACAAGGTTTCTAAAGAGACTATAATTCACAATCAATGCAAGAGCTCATTATCAAAGTGTCTGAGCTCCACTTCTGTTTATTTCTATGCTTCTATAAAGCTGCCTGATCTGTTTTTCCACCTTTGTGTGCATGTTTGTGTCTGCTGCGGCCCTTAAGCGAGGGACCCATCTGTGTGTGTCCAATGAAGCCTGAACCATTACATCTCTACTGATGTGGCCCCCCCACGATGGGGGCCAAGAGCAGGCCGTCCCCTTGAGACACACTGTCCCAGACTGTCTCTTTCCCATAGTCTCACACACGCACATGCACACACAAAAGACACAAGTCCAATTGATCTACTGACCAACATACAGATCCAGCACCTTCATCCATCTCTCCCCACTTCAACTCCCCTCCCTCCCTCCCTCCCTCCCTCACTGTCTCCCCCGCTTTTGAAAACTACCTCTCTCTCTCCCCCTCTCCTGCCCATAATGGGGGGTAATTATGGCATTATGACCACAGTGACTGAGTAGTGGGGGCTGAGGAACCGTGACACACGCTCACGCACCACGGCCAAGTGTTGCCATCAATACAGACTTCTGTGACTCTGCAGGAGGGCATTAAGAGGGAGAGAGGGGGAGAGGGCAGAAAGGGAAAAGGAGGGACGTGGGGGGTAAAAAAGTAAGAGGACTGTGAAGAAAGAGGAGAAAGCATTGGGGGGCTGTCGGAGGTGTGGAGAGTCAATTAGTGTAAAAAAAAAAAAAAGAGGAGGGGGACGAGCTCAGGTCTATCAGAGGGAATGAAGAACAGGAGAGAGAGAAGGAGTACAGCCAGGATCAAAAGAACTAAGTGCAAAGAAGAGAGAGAGACTGATGTGGTTCAGACGGAGAGAGGGAAAAAAAGGAAGGTGAACGGCAGAAAGCAAAGGCTTGGGTCAATAAATCAAAAGCGAGCACCCCTCTGACCAGCCACGCAGTTTGTCTAGCTTGGCTCGCCTGGCATGATGAGATTTAATGCATCTTTGCAGTGGGCGGCCGATGGGATCTGAATGGGTAGCGAGGCGGTTTATCACACCGCTGTGGCAGAGGAAGAGGAGCCAGCCACGTGTGCAGAAAAAGAAAAAGGTGGAGAGTTTTTAATAGCACTTACTTCTAGCTGATTCACCCTCACAGACAAGGAGCAGGGTTTATTGTAATTAGCGATTTCTGAAATTTGAAGCAATTTGTTATTCAAGGAGTGGAAGATGACAGTTGGCATTAAAGATTTAACAGGCATATTAAGTGGTCAACACATTTTGTCACACTTCATTGCCTCCTCATGAGCGAATTACTTGGCTGCTGAGCTCGCCCGTTTCAATCAATATCTGTTTTTGTAATCAATTGGCAGCAGATGGTTTTTGGCCGTAAATGGGATTCGACTGAAACTTGAGCGGCCAGCTATGCGGCACTCAAGCGGCGCGCATTAGGGCCCCCCCCCCTACTCCAACAACAATGGCATCAATTAGGGTGTGTGTTTGTATCTGTGCCCATGATAATGGATGCTGCTGGTAGATCATATGACTACACAAAGTCCAAAACAGTTCCCCCATGTGACTCAGCTCCTACCGCTAATCAGAAGCCTGATGTCATCAACAAGGGCCTGGCTGTTGGTACACACGCTAACTTATGACCAATGACCGAGTGGTCCTTAGTCATCACTATGAGGATCTGAGAAAGAGTGACGAAGCACTTGACCTTCAGCAGCGCTTATTTCAGGTCATAATGTGTCATAAAGCACACAAACAGGAACTGTATGAAAGTGAATCTTTGATTTTGGTTTACTGACGTTTTTCTCTCTCCATGGAATGAATCAGCTTTGTGTCACTCTGTTCTGCATTGATTAACCAGAAGACATTGATGTGAAAGGGATTCTGGCCTCAAAGCACTTTGAATTAAATTGAATGCATGGCCTTCATGTTTTTTTGGTTTTTTCACATAACATTGTTAATCTCTTGTATTTAATCTCAATAATAAGCAGGGTCAGATCCCATAAGGTCACATTGAATTAATAACTGAGGATGAAAAAGTCAGAATGTCCAAACGGCCCTTCATTTTCATCCTACTTATAGTGCAGGGTGTGATGTTTGTATGTATTTATTTGTGTGCAGGTTTGGTTTGTAATGTAATACATGTGTGTGAACTTTTCTTTGTACTGCCATGAAGACTTTCCAGTGAGGTTTCCTAAAATAGTAAAATGTGTTTCATGTTTTTGTAATTAACTTACTTAAGACTAAATTAAGACATTCTGCTCATTTCGGCTAATTGCTGATAGGATGATTAATGTGCACTGTCCTAATTCAATAAATAAAGACACATACTAATTAAACTCTAACAGCAAAGCCAGTCTCACTATGAGTGTCGTATTGCACTGTTCTATGATAAACTGCTCCAGTTGGAGCCATGGCCTGTTGTTTGATTGATGGACAGCCTTTGCTTGCAGTTTTCTCTTGTTTTTGTTCTTGTTTGGAAGGTTTTTCTGACCCACAAAAAAACGTTTCATCTCCCTCTGTGCTCGTCCTTTAAACATGAATGACAATGGAGTGGAACTAAATGATTTCCTCTGCGAGCAACTGTTGCTTTCGTTCATCACACAATCTTTCAGGCCTCTATCTCTGTTGCCCCCACCTCTCTTTCTGCTGCCCATCTCTTGTCTGATTGCACGCTCGAGAAAAAAAGTCAACTCTTGCTCATCTGCATACAGAGCGCCTTGGTTCCAGCTGTGAACGGAGGATTGAAATGGAAATGGGAAGGGGAGAAAGAGCAGATTACGCTCCTCCAACCCGTGCACCGCCTTCTGGCTGGCCCACCAGCTGAGCAGAGAGAGAAAAGGGGACATACTGTAGGTGGTGGTGGGTGGGTGGCTGATGGGGGCTGAAAGGGAAAATGTAGGGAGCGGGGTTAGACAGGAAAAAAATGAAGCGGAATAAAGATTGGTGGTATAATTTTGGGTAAAAGTTAAGAGGACAGAGAGGACAGAGAGGACAGGCCTGGTTGAATAATCTCCTCTGAAAGGGCAGAAAATGTTGTAAAACTTCATCCAACTGTCTCAAAGGTGCACACGTACACACACGCTCTAAAGGAACAGACAAGATTCATGTGAATAAACTCAGACTGACCTCACGGCACAGACCTTGAATTTCAGCAGCTGGTTTGAAAACGCAGACAGGCAGAGAGAGAAAGAGATGATGAAGTGTGCGGGTAACATTATACAATGTGCTACAAAAAGCACAGAGATACTCACACTTCTGACAGGCATGCAAGGTTTGTCTGAAAGATAGCGGGAGTTCAGGACACTTGCTGCATTGTACTGCTGCAGAAATAACAAAAGGGTTTGACAGTGAAGAACAGTTATGGGAAGAGCTTCAAAAAATCAACATGACATTCTGGAACAATTAGAAGAAAAAAAAACGTTTTCTTCGTCCCATTAACACATACACTCACCCTGGTAATGTTGGATATTTTTTTTGTGCAGCATGTTTGAACCCAAACAGCTGAATGCTTTCACCCAGACTTTATCCAGCCCTTCACTACAAGCCTTAAAAGTCCACAGGTCAGGGTGATGTGTGAACACAGCAGGACAAATTCTGGAAGATTGACTATAGCTGTTTTCACATAATATGCACTCCGAAATATCTAGATAATTTTAGGAGGACTGCTCCGGATATTCTCCTGACCTGGCTGGTTTCATAAAATTCACAGTGGGAGACTATCTCTGTCAAACAGGAGGGACATTAAAAAAAAAGAAAAAAAGGAAACGGAAGGAGAGGACGAAGTAACAGAGTATGCTATACGATGATATAATGAGAATATTTGCCTTTATATCAATGCAACGTGTGGTTCAACAGAATCACACTATCAACAAAAGAGCGGAGAAGAACAGTTCGGCAGGAGACACTCAGATGAAGTCCGAGTGAAAAATTTTGTTATTTGTGTTTAAACATACAACTCCTCCTGCAAATATGGGAGGGGGTGATGATGTTTATATCACGCCATCGAATGGAAACCGGTGGGATCTTCGTTCACATAATGAGCCTGCTACATCCTTTATTGATGTTGCATGCCAGTATGTTCATTACCAATCTTTAAATGACATGTGTGAACATGTCCAGTCACACATAGCGTTAATATAAAGGCTAAATCACAGCGTTAAGGTCTCCCAGCTAAAATATTGCAACACTGAGTTCCACAGCATCCTTTTTGACATCCTGCCTGATGAGACACATCCAACATGAGACACGTCCATCATCAAAAATCTCCTTCTGTGAGGGACATTTTTTCAGGATCCCTTACGTGAAAGAGGCTATTGATTCTTAATATGACTTTTGTTTTTATTGACACAAATAGCAATGAACAACAACAGATTTATTTTTTTACAATATTCTAGTGAGATTTAGGTTTACACACTTTCCAAATGTCAGGGGGCCTGCCAGTTTGCTGCATTGCTATTCATGGAATTCCTACATCCTGGTGCTACAGCAGAGTGTCAGGTATTGACCTCAGCTGGGGGAGCCAGATGGGGGGACAAAGAGAGAGGGGGAAGGAAAGAGAGTGAGGGTGTAAAAAAAAAAATGTATAATGGAAAATTACAAGCTGAAATAATTGGAAGAGAAAATGAGTCTGAGAGAAACCAGAAGAACAATTTCTCTATTAGGACCCACAGAGGCATGACCCCGTGCTCTGCTGCATGCCTGGGTTTGCCAGGCCTCGAGGCAAGTGCATAATTTTAGCCTAATGTTTTACCAAACCTCTACCACAGCAGGACCCGGCTGTTAAATGAAAATCTCTCACAAGACGGGTGACTATGGTGGGCTGGATTGCCACAGAGAAAAAGTCAGATTTCTAGGATTGTTGTCAGAGGTCAAATACAGTATTTAGTCTCTGCTTCTCTTCAACCATGAACCCCTAAATCCAACAGGTCCCACATGGTACCCAATCACAGCTGACAAACCAGCACTTGACTGTATTTGGTGTCATTATGTTTAATTGGAAAGTTTTGTTTTTTTGTGTGAAATGTGCAGAAATCTGCATTTGCTCCACTTTTTAAAAAACAACAACATTCCTTCCTTCCTTACAAGGTCAGAGCAGAGTGAGGAGGTTTTTTTTCAGGGGATGTTTTGACAGAGAACTGTGAGTAAAGAGAAGGGAAAGCTTTGAAAGCAGCTCAGAAGTTAATACGATTTCTGCTAACACAATCTCACCTCTCTGTCACACTGTTTCCACACGCACCCATTTACACAGGCAGTGTCTGAGGTTTTCTCTCTGTCTCACACAACTTCCTCTCTCTCTCTCAGACACCTTCCCCTGTCTGTCTCTTTGCCCCACATACTGTATCTTCTCCTGTCTCTCCATCTCCCACATCTTCCTGTCTCACGTCTTCCCCTATCTCTTTTCTCGATGAGACGCACACACACAAAGAGACGACGAAAGAAGACAGTAGCCCATTGACAACAGTGAAGGCTAGTCAATTTTATCTATATCTCTTCAGGGAGGGAAGATACACAAACAAATGCTCATTGGCAGGGTGAAGATTTCCGGAGGCCAAGGTTACATTTTCTTTAAACAATTATGTGCCCGGAATCTATGAAAAGTATGAAAAAGATAAAAACAAAGACAGAGACATGCAGACGAGACGGGTCAAAATAGTTGATTTAAAAGAAAAATGACAAGAGTTTAGTAGCAAGCATAGAGAATACAGGTATGGTGCAGTATCATAGGTAGGACATGGAAAAGAAGAGAAAGACAGGAAGGAGATAGAGAAAAAAACAGATGGTCATGTTTGAAATCTTCCAGAAGGGGAGAGGACATCAGATTGAGTTTGGGAGGTCGCAGCATATAAAAAGAACAGTACACCACCCAGAGCACAACTGCAACCGGAAATGAGTTCCTTAACCTCCGACACACACTCACAAGTACACACACATACAAACACAGTGCACCTGGGGCTGCTGTCGTAAATAGAAGTCCAGGAGATAGCACATGCACAGTTACTACAGCCCATCTTGTACAATTGCTGTGACACTCGGCTGAATCTGTGCAGCTCCACAGCTTCATTTAATTACCTACGATAAATTGAATTAAGAAACATGTTAGAAAGTCACAAGATAATCACACTGAAGCTATAGACACACAGGCTGCATGTGAGGGGTCACTGTAGGTTTTCCATTCAGACTTAATGCGGATATAGAAACAATCTGCGATGACTAGAGACACCAACAGAAGCTGTTTTCACACATGCGCTGCTGGGGTCGTATTCACAAAGTTTCCTGGGACAGAGTGTGGCTCCTCCTGTGACAAGATGATTCTGTCTTTCTTTCCCCTTAGCGTTAAGACCGGATCCTGGTGAAGAGTGAAGTTATTTACAAAGCGTCTTATCCATTAAGAGAGCTTCCCTAAGGGAAATTAAACTGAGTGAGGAGGACTTTTAAGAGAGGCTTTAGAATTTCTCAAGCAGAGGGTAAGATGTTGGAAAGACAGAGAGATCTCTGGTACAGCTAACGGGGATCCTAACAAATAAACAAATAAACCTACATGGTAAACAAACATGCAACAGCAAATCAATAAAACCTATCTATCAGCGTGTTTAGAGGCTACTCTGCAGGTGTTGTCAAAAAAATTCTAGGCTATATGCTTTTTGGCGTATAGTTTGTTTAACAGAGATATTGATTGATATTTTTCACAATGTCTGACTAGGTTCTGTGATCAGGCCGATCGATTTTACTGTCCTCCTGTGCCCTGATTGACAGGTGCTGTGTGATGTAACAGCTTGCCAGGAGGGTTAAAACCCGCCTCAGCTTCAGCTCTCAGCCTGTCTTTAGGTTGACTGAAAGTTAGGCTGAGACAGGATTTCCAGTATGGTGACAGCCATCGATGGGACTCCAAAGCCCCCTGCAGGAACAGATCACTCAGGCTTTGTCCATTAATGTTTACAGTCTATGATCATACCCAACAAAAGGGGTCAACCATGCCCCCTCATGAAGATGAATTTGTACTGTACGTCCCTTACCCGTTCAGTCGCTCTGAGTATGTTCCAAAATCACACCTAAGCTAGGAATCCTTGATGTTATTTCACAAGCTAATTTTGGAACTTTCTGGGAATGTTCCCAGAAATTTTGTGAATACAGGCAATAAAAATGTCAGAACAGCCGGCCCTTCAAATCTTCAAAGTTAGTGATTTTCACATGGGAGGGTGAGGGGGTGGAGGGCTGCGTCTCAGGAGACAAGACATTTAAAAAAAATAAGCTTTGTAAATTCAAGATAATTCAAGATGAAGTTGAATAGTTGAAAAAGAACATACTGGCAAACAGAAAGAAGTCTGAAGCTGCTTCAGAATGTGCACAAGGATCGCACCGTTCATGTGATATAAATGTCATCAGCCATGCTGGCTCACTGGTGGTGAACTTCCCTGATTATTATCTCTTGCTGTGCTCACTCATTAGCTCAGCCCGTTCCATTCCAGTCAAAGATTTTACTAAGGGGCTGGCAGGAAAGATGTCCGGTGATGTCGGGTTGAAACATTCTGCCGTTTGCATTTAAATATGCAACTCAACCCGCAAAAAAGGATTTCAACATTTAAAGGAGTTTTTTTAATGACACCTTTGGGTTAAGCAGGCAAAAAGGAAAAAAAATACACAACTCAAACTGTCTACTTCCAACATTCAAAGACTGACTTCCTTTTATACTTGGCTGGTTGTTGTGTGGAAGCTGTTTTATTTTTATTTTTATGTACAATAAAGTATAAGTAGACGAGATATGAGTACACTTGCTTTGGTTTCTTGTAAAGATAAAGTGGTTACAATAATCTAGCCCAGACTGTCATTTGGATAAAAAAATGTAGTAAAGTATACCTCAAGTTAAAACTACATACATTACGACAAGTATGCAGTGCAAACTAATGACTATAGGGGGTGCACAGAACTTTAAGTCAACAGAATATCTGCTGTTGGTGTAATATCTATGAATTCATTGTTATTCATTAGTATTATGTTGGTTTTAATTACAGAAGCATAACTGCAGAATTCAATAATGTATGATGCCAAAACACTGAATATACTTAGATTGTGTAAAAGCCAATCATTATCTATATAATAATCTTAAAGGTAACTATAGTAACCATGGTTGTCAAATCAAAGTAATGCAGTTAGAAGTTTAATATTGGCCTCTGAAATGTCATAGAGTAGAAGTACAGAGTACCATGAAATAAAAATACTCCAAATTTAACTTCAATGTCTAACTTTTGGAGACACCTTGCTTCTTTTGTTTTTTGCTCCCCCCTTCATGTTTGTGTGACAAAGTGATTATGGGATTTGTCAACATTGTGTGATTGCAAAGCAAAAAGAGTTTTGAATAGGAACATGGTTTTGAAGACAGCTTCTAACCGTTGAGTCAAAGAGCAACGACTGACACAACAGCAACATAAGAAGCAGAGCTTTTAGTCCTGAGGAGGAGTGGTAAGGCTGGGGGGGTGTGTGATAGGGCAGTATGGGTACTAAGGGATAAAGGATAAGGGTAATGAGGAAAAAATAGAGGGAAGAGTGGGAACACAGACACAGACAATAGGGAGGTTGAAAGAAGAAGATGATTAGAGCGATGAAGTGAGAGTGTGGAGGATTGATCAGATCAGAGGAGGGGGGGGGGGGGGGGGGGGGGGGGGGGGGGGGGGGAGAGATTCAGAAGGACCAGATGAGGGGAGGAAAAGTCAGACTAAGTTAGCTTGTTCAAAAGTTAAAAAAAAAAAAGTGAATACTTGATGAAGCCAGACATAGAGCTTAGAGCTAGGCTAGCAGCTGTGTAAGACATTACCTGAGCTGACATTAGCATCAGAATATTTTCAGTATGGTGATAACTAGAAGGTATAATTCCAATGTTCACCCTACAGGCTGAGCCCCTCAGCATGCAGACATTTCTAACAAGCACTCGACTCTGAGTACAGCTAAGGATGGTAACACTATGATGATTTTAGCAGGTATTCGATCATATATTAGAGTATTAGAGCAATGAACATTTGACTAGCTGATGGTCGCAAATAGTTTAAGAATTCATCCTGATGGGAGCATGAAGTCTGTACCAAACGTCATCAGTCTTTGAGCATTTCGCTCATAAAAGATTCAACGATAATGGTGCTACATATTCACATGTGGATAATGAGGTAAAATAGGTTCAAAGTCAAAGGAAGCATGACTTTGGAAGCACATTTCTTCTTAATTTTTTCTCAGGTGATGGTCATTTTCAACATAAATGAAATGTTCACATTTTTGGCTCTAGAGGAAAAATGATGGGGCCATTGAAGTCTTCAGGATACGTTGCACATTTAAGGAACCACAACTGTATAAATTTCACAATAATCCATACAACTGTTGTTTTGAGACATTCCACATGCAACAGGGAAAGCCACAGAGTATCTAAAATCATGCTGAATTTGAATCTTAGCACCAGGAATGTCATGCCCACCAATCTACTATAGGTGTCTGGATATTTTAGCGTGGACTCCCCGTCTGAGACACTTTCATACCTGGTGCCATGACATTAGCAGGGCTGAAAAATGCAATTTGCCAGAGTGGTGACCTGTGTATTTATAGTCTAGGTAGTGCAGGTAAAAGCATGAAATCACACGTTATTGCTACAAATTGGAAATCGTCTCACCTAAACTGTGTGAACATCTAATTAAGTGAAAATCGAGGAGTAAATCTTGCATATATTTCTAGCTTTGTGTTTTCTAGTAATTGTGAAAGCCTATTATTTTGAGAATTATTATAAACACTTATTGGATTTGACTTGCTGGTCTTGCAGTACACTCTCTGCCACAACCTAGATATATATTAGCCCGGAATTGATTTCCTCCAGCTTGATACCGCCATGACACTGAAGATTTTCAGCCAAACACACAAGCTGAAGGTACATCTAGCATGACGTGACACTCACACATGGGAGTGTAAGGTAAGCTCAACAAATCATTTCAAATGAAGCATGCTAGAGAGGATCTCAACCAACATTAAATCTTAGAAATATTCCCACAGGCTTACACAGGACAGAGACCTGTCGGGGCTGTCACCGATACGGGGGCCTGCTGAGTTCACTTCATACATGTCCTGGGTCAGTTTTTTGACACCTCTGCTTGGCGTCTCTTTGGAGGTTTTCACTCCCTCCTGCAGAGGCACAGACGGATATAGGGAGACTGTGCAAAGAGATAGCGAAAATGATGAAGCACAGAGCCACAAACACACACTTCCTCCTATCTCAGTCTGTCACTGTGTCAACTAACTCGGTGTCAGACTGGTGTCTCGCTGTCTCCCTCTGTCACTCTTTTGTTCTGCGCTGAAGAAAGCGCAGGGCCGCAGCATCAAAGTATGAATGACTTGAAAGCTGTGATCTGAGCGTGCGCGGGCACAACATAGAACTCATACAGCCGACACACACACACACACACACACACACACACACACACACACACACACACACACACACTCACACACACTCACACACACTCACACTCACACACACTCACACACACACACACACACACACACACACAGAAGGCACACTGTGCAATTCACTGAGTCTGGCTTTGTAGACAGCATCTGTTCTGCGCCCTGTCATCCTCCCTTTGCACCCCACCCTCCATGACAGGTGGAGGGGATTCAGCCTCACGATCTAAGGAGACACACACACACACACACACACACACACACACACACACACACACACACACACAGCTCAGTCCCCCAAAAGTCACTGACACATGGTGAGTATTTCCCCGAGACACACACACACACACACACACACACACACACACACACACACACACACACACACACACACACACACACACACACACACACACACACACACACACACACACACACACACACACACACACACACACACACACACACACACACACACACACACACACACACACACACACACACACACACACACACACACACACACACACACACACACACACACACACACACACACACACACACACACACACACACACACACACACACACACACACACACACACACACACACACACACACACACACACACACACACACACACACACACACACTCGTATCCACACACCTGCTGTGGGCCAGAGCTACAGTGCCCTTTGGTGCCAGTGAGGCTGAGCAGCACGCTGCATGTTTACACCACCTGCTCTCCGGCCAAACACAGTGTGAGGGATTAGAGCTGACAGCACACAGAAGAACAGCAACACAGCGGACAGATGCATGGAAGACCATCGAACTATCTACGATGTCAGAGGGGTCAAACTTATTCTTTCTTCAACACGCACAAGAAAAACACCCAACTCACAGATCAATCAGCATTTACACTCCCTGCTGGGACAGATAAAGGTGTAAACAAGCTTCTTGTAGCCAGGGAGTTTTCTCCCCTTACAGACTTGTAATTCAGAGGAGAGCAGCTCAGCTCTGTGCTAAAACAACATGGACCTTTTGGCCTTTGACTAATTTCTATAAACACAGTCCTGCAGATTAGGGCTGACCTACACAGCAGAGCATCAACACAACACAGAGGCCTCTACATCACATCTGCTCTGCTCTTCAACTGCTGGCTTCTCAAGTGAGACTGAGAAAACTGAGTTGCAAAAGACGTCAACATTTTTATGTTGACAGGGCAGAGCTTCACGCCCAAGCTCTCTATGATTGGAACAATGTTTTGAATACGCACAGCGGAAAGTGAATGAGATTGAGGTTTCGAAAGTCTTCAATAACTGAATGGAAACGAAGGATCATGCTTCTGATAAGCAGTGACGTATTTGAGAAAAGCATTGTGTTGAGCGACAGGAAGGGCTGATGTTATCTTGGCTGGGCCAGAAGCATATACTGCGAGATCTGTCTCAGCTTTTCTAAGAAATCTCAGTAAACTCCAAAATGCCAGACTGGGAATGCTGGGAAACTTCTTGAGGTATGTCATGTCTTCTGAGGAAAACATGCCAAGGGGCATGGAGCTGTGGGCTGACAATGTGTGTGTGTGTGTGTGTGAGTGTGTGTGTGTGTGTGTGTGGTAGTAGCTCTCCTGATAGTGGTTCTATTTTAGAGAGACTTGTGCAGCTGAGACATTTTTTAGCTATCTGCTGTTTCCAGCCCTGAGGTGGTGAGAGGCAGGTCTGCATCCATTCTCAGTGTGATCACGCTGAGCTGCCAGAGAATTGGGAGAGTGAGTAGGTGCAGCCACCTCCACACACACACATATTTATATATATATATTTACACACACACACACAAGGCACGACCAACCACTACGACATGCATTTGTTAAAATGGCAATTGTTCCACTGGGTAATAAAGCCTGCTGATAATTATAATGCACACAATGACAAATCGGTGCACAAACAAACGGACTGAGTAGACATGAAATTGCTTAAAAAATAGCGCACCCACAAAGCACACATACACGAGCATGCACACACATGTAGAAATGACGTTTGAACAGTAGCTCGTGAACAAACATGGCAGACATCCCTTGGTGGATTCCACACATTTCTCTGTACCACTCAAGGACATGTTTATCCTTCTCTTTCTCCCAAATTACAGGGTAGAAAAGAAAGAGGGATCATGAAGGGAGACAGGAGGAGGGGGAGAGGGACGGGCCAGGGGAGGGAGAGACGATGGGTTCAGGTGTGCAGGAACAGCTGGTCTTTAAATGAAAAAAAGCAGGGAGTCGGCAGACAGAGGACACACACATACGCAGGGAGATAGAGATGAGACAGAGCGAATGAGCAGGCGTATATAAAAAGAATAATTGATTGGAGTTGTTTATGATGAGTGACGTGGTAAAAAGGACAGGCGATTGCTCAGTTGGAAAGGGGGATGTTGGGGGGCAGGGGGGCACACTGCATCATGTGCACTGTACACACACAGATACAGTGGATGAGCGATTGGCAAACATAGCAGGCACACTGTCCAGGGATATACAACACACAATATCTGGCAAACACAGGACCGAAAGTAAGCCCGCTCTCTCTCTCACATACAGTGAGCACAGCAGGCTTGCATGTGCAACAGCTCAGCTCTGTCAGCAAACAATGCCTTCTGGATGTTGTTCCCCAAATCTGGACATGAATTGAGTTAACAGAATAAAAGCAATCTGTATTATCTCAAATGGGACACGGATATACATGAACGCTGCACTCGTCCCTCCTCTTCTCATTTGGTTGTGCTTGTAGTTTTGTTGCCTCGAGGGTAGCTAGGGAGAGGAAAGCAGGCACATGAAGCTCCACTGGCCTCAATTGAAAATGAGAGTGGAAGCAGATTGGATGTGTTGCAGTCAGTTTATCCCTGCGTATTACGGCTCTTTGTGAATACCTCCTGAAGCTGTCATGATAAAACAAAATTTAAGGGAGGTGTATATTCTGCAAAGCGGCTACAGGAAAAACTGCTTGTATTTAAAAAAAATCACCAAAACCTTAAAACATCTGCACACTGTAAAAAAAAAAAAAAACAGCCCTTAAGATAACATGTTTTTAATCAGACGTAACTACATTCATTTTAATCAGGCTGGTTGTTTTTATATTAAACATTTAACTGATAGAAATGCATGTTAAGACACCTCATAGGTGATCAGTCCAAAACACATGTATAGCCATGATAGATATTCTATAGCCTTTGGCACCCTCTGCAGGATTTCACGTGCAAAGCCAAATTAAAACATTGAAGTACCTTTCCTGATTGGACAATATGCAACAGAAGACGCCGATGGTTTCCCACCAAGAATGAAACTAAAAGTACATCAACCTGACCAAACTCAAACTAAATGTTCATGCTCTCAAATAGAAATAGGCTGGTTTCATGTAAAAGTCATAAACTCACAATCTCCATTTAAAACGCTTCGAGACAAATGAGGAAAAGCTGAGGTAGCAGTTAAGATCCCGTCATCGCACTCACACTAAATGATCTAAGGGTTAATTATTGCTGACACCGTGTGCAGAATATCCCTGTTTGTTTTTATAGGACTAAAAGGTGCTACATTAATGAACGATGAGCATGTGTCTGATGCTTTTGATTGTGTGGTTGTGATAAGAATTTGTGGTTGGTTGTTCAAGTCTCTAGGTGGCACTGTGGCCCTGAATGTACACCTAAATCATGACATCATTCCTTTCCAACTATTAAACAGCTAAGAATGTTATGGAACTATAATCATCTGCATTCATGAAGTGCACAATTTCCCTTGGTTGTCATGGTATCATGGATTAATCTGAACAAACTACATGAACAGTGACAAGGGGAAAAGAAAGTAATAAAGCAGACTTTTCTCTAATGTGACAGTAGAGAGCTGGCTGCTGATGAGAAGCTGTACTGGCTCACAGAAAGAACAGCTCAGAGGAAGCCTTTTCAAACTGCTTAATGAAACTGCACCCTGTAGTGAGCTTTTGCTGGTTAGAGGATACAAGTTTTGAAAACACTTATTGGTCATTTTCTCCCCTTTAGACTTGATGACATTTAAGCCGGCAAGCCAGAAACCAGCAGTGATCATTTCATGCAGGAGCTCGCCGTTTTCTGGCATGCTCTGTTTATAACATCAGTCGAGAAAAAAAAAAAAAAGGCTCTGTTATTATCTATCTTCCTCTTAATGAATGTGGCTTAATCTGAAGTTCTGATGAGTGCTAGAGTTCAGCTGGGCGAGTATGAGTCCAAATCTATTCATGCATCTTATTTTTTTAATAAAACACAAACAGTAATGCCTCAAACATTGTCCTCATGTTAATCTAGAATGATCATTATTTCCCAAAAAATGAACACACAGTATTTGACTTTCTCCAAAAAAAATTTATTGAACAATTTTCTTGTTTGCAGCTGCAACCTGTGGGGGGAAAAGAAGCAGAACATGAGGCAAAGTCAGACGAAAAGTTGTTGTGCTGGCTTTAAAAAACACAAGCAGTCTTCAAATCCAAATAAAAAATATATATCTTAATGGTTTCATCGAGCAGCTTTAGTTGGTGGAAATGATCCAACTAAAAATCCATGGTGATCAAATAAATCTTTCCATCAGCTTAACATTCATTTTGTTTACTGTTTAAAGAGCCACACCAAAGTAGAGTTTGAACAGGAGTGAAACTTGTGGCAGCAAAAAGCAATTACCATTGGGACTTTCGAGTGACCACAGTCTGGAAGAGAAACTGCTTGTTTTCCAGCTCTTGCCAAAAACATCATGAAAAGTCTACTGCCAGTACTTGCCAGAAATCTTGCTAGCAGGAGGAAAAGTATTGCTCTTAAAATGCTATCAGAAACTAAATCATCAAGGATCCGAGCCACACCAAAATGCTCCCTGCCAGTTTCGTGCAGTGGGTGGGGCTGAGCCCAGGTCTGCTCATCTGCATACTGCTCATTAGCATGGGTAAACAAGTAGAAAACGGATGCCATACGGCGGACTTGCCAAGCATGAAATTCCCTCCTCATGTTTACCCCTTTTACCCTTGGATTATCACAATGCTGCTGCTTTGCTCCTGATTTTTGACAAGACCCAACTGTGATTTGTTTAGTGAAAGCAACAAACAGTTCCAGCAGTGTGTCACACAAGAAACACAACACACCTGGCTGGTAGAAGCTATTTGCCCAAGGAAAAGTGCTGTTAAAAAAAAAAGTCTTGCATTATGAAGTGACAGTGGGGCTGTGTACTCCCACTACAGACAAGGTGTTGCATCAAAGCAAAGGGTTGATATTTCTGTGATCACACTCCTAAGGTACCATGCCGAGGGCGCCTGAACGTCACATAAAATGCCACAGTATCACAAACGGGTTTCCTAGCTGTTGAATGAATAACAGCATCTTCATACCGGACGCCGCCGGGCAAAGATTTCCTCCAGGAGCTTACTAATACGGGAACATTTAAATTCTAGCAGGTCAGAGATGGCTGTAAAATACGTGCATGCTTAAGTTCCTCAGTGCAATAGTTATCAGATAAGACAGCAGGAAACTGGTATATGTATAGCAACAAGGGTTTGGTAAGATTCAATCATGGACTGGCAGGATTGTGTATATGACAGCAGTTATGTTGTCATATACAATCCAACCGTTTATGTTAACACATAAACCAAGGCCTTGATCAGGTCCCAGGAAAGTTCAGATACCGTTTGCACGTTATAAGTGTAAGTATGTTTGTGCACAGGTCAGACAGTTGAACCCCATATCATAGCAGCGTGTTTAAAAATGTAAAGTATGGCACTGCAGTGGAGAAATAGCGAGGTACCATGAAGCTTAAACTCTGAGTATAACAACTCTTGGTCCAGTAGGGTCAAGAGTGAAGCTACAGGTCAGCTAAGGATTCATATCTGCCATTTTAGTTTTTCTTTGTTATATTGCTGATGTCCTGGCTTATATTAAGGAGTATATAGGATAGGCAGAAATGCCTTGGGCTTCAGCCTATTCCTGTTCTTGGTCATTGTATTGTGTATAATGGACCAGTGTAAACATGTTTAATGTTATGTGTATCTGTAAGTGAACTTTTTACACATTCTTGACTCTTAAATGTCTGACCAAAATAAAAAAATATTCACCATCACTATAAGCAGCACATGGTATTTCTGATTACATACACTCAATTTAACTGAAATTCCTGTACCAATTAAGAAAAAGTCTGTGGCCCCCAACTCTAATTATTTCAGTTTGTCCAGGTTGTCCTTTGTGTTCCACAGAGGAATGGTCTCAAGTGAGTAAGGGTATACGGTTTCATACGTAGTAGTTAAACAACAGTAACTGTATATCTAAACTATCAGAACTCTGAAAAAGTGTGTAATACAAAAAAAACCAGGTGGCAAAGTTATAAACAAAATGTTGTTGTTCTTAAGACCTACTTAAACCCAAGTACTGAAATATTCAGTTAAATAAAAAAACAAAACAGTAGTGAGGCCCATTTATAGTATCTCACCTGGCCAGCAATTCTATCCAGGTCTCTGGTTCCCTGGGAGGTTAGTCTACGACCACTGAAAGAAACAGGAAAACAAAAGCAAAATATTAGGACAGGGAAGTGAGGGTATATAATGGAACACATCAACCTGTATAACAAAGTCAGCAATCAATACACAAAATGCTCAAGTCTTCAATAAATACATCTTCATGCCACATTGACCACACTATAACAGTTAGGAAAAGCCACATCAATTTCCCATCTGTGCACATAGGCAAAAATCTGTCATTATTAAGTCTGAAACAAGAGATAATTTAAAATTGAATGCTCGTTTTCCTGCTTACTTGCACTGAATAAAAAACAAGCTAATCAATTAGCCCTCTCGTTACAGTGTGATTACATTATTATCGTAGACTGAGCAACATTCAGGTAAATACATTTTGAAGTTTCAGTAACAGCATCACAAAATTGGGTCTTTAAGTCGAGCAGAGCGTGTGTCAGATGTGGAGGTGAAACTATTGCCCACGCTAGCCATAAACACTTCATACACTGCGCCGGCAAACTAAAACATACAATCTGCTCTGTTTTAAAGTACAAGACCATACCCATATCTGAAATTAACACAAAACCTTAAGGTTTTTCATGCTATGCAGGCATTGTTCCTATCAGTGAACACTTGTCTTGCTTTAAATATGCCGTCTTAACTAGCAGATAACTGATAAAAGACACTCACCCATTGGGATCCTTCTCAATCATCTTGAGCAGCTCAAGGGCCTGGAGCACCTTACGAGCCACATTTTTGGATCCTACACTGTAGTGAGCAGGGCATACACCGTTCCTCTGGCGACTTCCATAGATCTTGGTCATGGAGCCAACACCAGCACCTCCACGGAGGTAAAGGTGGCGGACTGTGGATGCTGTGGGAATAGAGGAGATGAGGTTGTTATTATAGAGCACCAGTATAATGTTGGTGCTCTTTGGATTCTCTCTTGACCTGTTAAATACTAGGTGCAAAGATAAGCAAGCTAGTAGCTTTAGTTAAGATTAATCACCCGAGAACTGGATCTGAGATCAGAAGTGATGAACTTACAGATACCACCAAGCAGTGAGTAATACCCCACTTTCATTTATACCTTAGAGCTAGGGCATTTGAGGTTATAATTGTAAAATTTTGGAAACAGACATTAAGACAAATTACCCCTCCTGTTCTCTCTTTTGCTTTTAACGCCATTTCAGATATTGATTTTCAAGAAGTACTGGAAAACTGGCCCTAGTGCTCTGTCAACAGTAGCCAGATAATATTTTGTAAGGCGGTCATATTTTAAACCATCTTGCATGTGTAGCTGTCCCAGGGATACGTTTGTAAGTGATCTGGGTTAAGCACTGAAGCAGGTTATCATTAGACAGGTCTCCAGATGACTGAAATATTCTCAAAGCCACTTTAAAGCAAAACAACTAGATGTGAAATCACAGCAGGGTTTTGGGCTTAAATGTATGAAACCAAGTCATGACACTCAACATTTGCAATACATCCACCAATAGCTATACATCTGTTAAGTGATGTAGCTCCCTGGAGTAGTGTAACCTTTTTACATCAGCTTCCAGCATGAGGTTCAATAAAATTGCTCCGAACAGAGATTTCTATAAGCAGACTCATTATAATCCTGCTTCTTACTTTTGTATTACCATCTAAACCTTATAAAAAAAGATTTGATTAGAGAATTGCAAACATGCAAGTGTGCTCAGCCAATTTACGCTGATTTGCCTTCACTCCAGAAACATTTTAGCACAAGGACACAGTAATGTGCCAGACTGTCTCTGTCAGTTCTGACCCCACATGCTCTACCAGTGCGTGTGCCTGCTTAATAGAGATTGTATGCTGCTTAAAGATAGTCATCTTTGAAAGTTTTCTGAAATTGTAACAATCAGCAGAGAAAACAATGGTTTGCACAGGCAGAGACATCCTTAGCAGCCTAACTACTTTGGTTACACGGGTAGCAGCAGTTTTACAATTGGGTACACATCAGATGGTTCACTTGGAGAGCTTTATTTTCGCTATATACCAGAGACATCTTTAGGCTTAATGAATGACCATGGTGCTTTCACATAATGGATAATTCTAAGGCACAATGCAAACCACATACACTAATCTTGTTTATTAATACATGATGCAATTAAACTTTTCAGTTATAGATGATCCAAGTCTGCATTATTCCACATTTTATGCACAGTTTTTCCAGAGTCTTTTTCAGACTTGCTGTGTAATATATCAGTTGTCATTCTTAAAAATTAATTGAGACAACTTTTTTATTCATCAAAGTATTATTAGAATGATGTTAGTGATGAAATGGATCACACCTGATCCGTTCAGATCAACCCCTGCGGTTCAGGCCGCATGTGATCCAGGGATTAATGGAAATGTATCAACACGGTGTAAAATAAATAAACTGCAATCTCAGTGAAAAGGAGGTAGTGTAGATAAGATAAGATATACTTTATTCATCCCAGCAGGGAAATTTAGGTGTTCCAGCAGCCAGCATACATACACACAACACAACACATACATATCCCACCCATCCAAAAAAACATGAGCCCACAATACAGTTTGATATATGATATATGCAACTCAGGCCAAAGTTTAAAAGTTTAAATGAAGTTCTATGTACCTAGAATGCAGGGACCACTGGAGACACAATGTACAAATAAGACAATTCAGTCTTTTAAAATATATTTTTAGGCAACTTCTCAGACTCAATAGAAATGGGTTAAGTGTTTGACATTTTCATTGGATTTGGTAACTTTAACTCAGTTTCATCTCACAGTGTCTGCATTCATCATGCATATAGCTGGGTGTAATTAATCAGAAACTTAACAGCCTGCTGTAGGGAGCACATTGTCAAAGCTCATATGAGCAAAAAAACAACACTAATTTTTGTATTTTACAGCCAACCTGTTATTCACAGATTATAATACTTGTGTTTTTAAAGTTGATGTTCTCAATGGGGTTACAAATACTGCTATTGAAGTGATGTAGCTTTTTATATTACAGGTTGTTAAACTCAAATTTTAAAAGCATCATCCAAATAAAAAGAAAATTGAGTACAAGATGCATTACTATTAATTATGGAGATGCATTTTGATTAGCAGTGCTGTTAAAATAAAATTTGAGTCATGCTATTTGAGTATAGAAGTGGTACAATTGATCTATTTTTCCATTTTTGCTGATCACAAGTAAATATCCTGAAGGACATAAACGGATACCTGCTGGCAGAAGCTGGCTTGTCTTTTAAAAGCTCTAGGTACTATATAGTTGTATCCATCAACTTGACTTATAATTTTAAACAACATTGCCTTACTACTAAACAAAATCCAGACAGAGGGACACCAACATGGCCATTCAAGTAAAGTATTTAGACTCACCAGCTCTGATGTAGAACCAGTTCTCATCACTGGGGGCCAGCTCTTTGTGCTTGCCGAGCTTGACGAGGTCCACCCAGTCAGGCACCTTCAGCTTTCCTGACCTACGGGACAGACGAGAAGTGTCAGCACAAAAGTATCTGCAACATGGGCCCACTTAAAAGACTCACAATGAGTTACAAACAGTTTCTTGGACTGATAATTAGCGAGACATGCAACATTATGAAAGGAACTTCTGAGTAACTTAAAAAGGAGAAGCCATTGTCCATTGAAACCACATTCATGTTGTCACTTTTCAACATTCATCACGAAAGTTTGTGATGGAAAATACAACTCACTTCTTCAGGAAGGCCGCTAGGGCACGGACAAACTCCTGCTGGTTGACGTCTTTCACTGTGACACCAGGCATCTAAAGAACACAACGAGGATGCACATGACATTAGCAACAAACAATAAAACCATTTTTTCTAACGACTTATCAAATCCAAGTGCTAATAGCCATCAGAATGAGCGGCTTACTGCACAATACAAACATCGCGATACCTCGTGTGATTATACAGCACACAGTGTTTAACACGCTGTTATTAATCCCGACTATGTATGTGTGTGTGTGTGGCTGACCCGCTCAACGATGGTTACACTAGGAACGAGAAGTCTTTTTATTTGTGCAAGCAGCAAGCACGACGATTGAGGGCAGATACATGTGTGGCGGCTCTGAGCTGCATGCTTTCAACCGGCTCTGCCTTGCCTTACATTCATGCTAACCTCTAGCTAACTTCACCGCACACATGTTAGTATAAACCCCGATTAGCCCGTGTACGACTTCAAAACAGCCAATTTAAAGATGTCACAGCGGACTGCTTCATTATCTGGGTTTATACATTTGTTTACGAACTTCTTGTTTCAGCAATAATAGATCGTTAGCAGGAAGCTAGCAGGCCTCAACGAGGTAGCATGGGGGCAGACATTTCTAACAGACCTGTCGTGAGCGCAACATTCAAGAAATACTCTTTTAATATCTAACACATACGCCTTGTAACCTTCGACTATGCCCGGCCATTCTATCAATGCGTACTTTATAGTCTGCATGGCTACGTTTAGAAGGTAAAAAGCTAAAGGTTTGAGGTTATTTCAAGTGAATTCGGCGAGGAAGGAAAACAGCGCTTTACCTTGCTTCTGGACAGCGAAGGGAAGAGGGTGGAACGGGGTTTCCAACTCGTGTTAAAACGGGCAAATCTCGTTCTGTTACGCGAGACTGAAGCGTTGTTTTATTCATCGTTGCAGCGCATCATCACGTTGAAACGACCGACCACAATATATTTGACACAGAAAGGCGAATTATAGGATACTGTCTTATATCATCGTAACTTTTGTATTCACTGACATTTATCATTCAATGTGTGTTTTTTTTTTTTTTTATCATTAACAATAAGATCTCAAACAGCAAGGGATTTATTACAACAATCATCGTTTTGCAGCAGGCACTAACTTTAATCTGAGGACCCACATAAACAGAGTTGAAAAGAGTAGGCCAAAATGACAGGCATTTTGTACAAAAGAAGTAAATGTACAGTTACTTTAATGACAATTTAAAAGTCGTCCTGTATATAAAGTTATAGGCCTATAAATCTACACAAGTAGCCTAAAAGTAAAACTTACTTAATAAATGACTTTAAATGTACTTACAGTACGCTACGGGGCAGTAGTGCAGTGCAGTGCAAAACTAAAACCTAAAACTGAATAACTCATATTTGTCACAAGTTTTTGAGACATCTGCAGCCTTCAACAGATGAATACAACCATACACTGTGACCAAATAATTACTCAGGGAAAGCATGCTCCATCATTTGTATGTCATAATATAATGACAGAAGTCAATCAGTTACACACATTTTGTATGGATATTTTTGCCAATTTAAAAAATATAAAGAAAAAAAAACATTCAAGTTGTTGCTGATACTTCAGTAGGAATATGTACTGGATTAATGCAAAATATAATAAACATAGCCTATATTTTGTGGTTTATTTTATTGTAAAATCATGTTTAAAATGTGGGTATTGAATTTGAAACATCAGGAAAAGGTAAAACAAATGTGTGTTTCAAATATGAAACATAAAGGCCTTAAGGTTATTTGTCAAATATAGTCTTTTTTTTTACACTTCATGCATTCCACAAAGCAATGTATTGTGGAAATTAAAATTGCACTATTTAAAGGCTTAAGTGACATACATTGATGTATTTACAGTGGAAACAGGGACGTTTATTATAATTATTTATTAACTTTTTTATTTGTAAAGGGGCCATGTACAATATTAATCATAAATGTCACCATTTAATGCATTGTACCAGAGTTAGAGCTAGTTTACATCTGCAGCCCCTTATGTTTTTTATATGTAACACAGTTATGTATGAGTAACTGGATGTTTGCCTGGGCCACTCACGCTCAAAATATTATTTTCCAAATGAATCTTCACCAAAAACTGAAATGATATACACAATGATAGTGTTTTTGAGTACATATTTAGATAGAAAAAAAGTACTGAAACAAAGATGTTAACAATAACAAAACAGTCAATAAGGGCCGAAATGAAAAGGCCAAAAATGAAAAGAGTCTCAGTAGGGGGAATAATAAATTTGAACTTCCAGTTGTAGAAAAACAGGACTTGGTATATTTTTATTTTTTTGTATGACATTTTTTTTAAATCAGCATACTGGAAAAACAAATGCTTTATAAAAAACACAACTCACACATGCAACGTAATATCCAATTTACATTTTTATTTTACGAGGTTCTATAATGACTCTAGATTCTAAAATTTAGAATTTTCTGAACCTTTTGGATGTTTTAGTCCTTACTGGGTTGACAAAATGAACACCTTTTTAATATTGTGCTTTATAAATGCACATTTTGGTTGTAATGTGGAATTCTTACAATACTTCTTTTTTAAAGTTAGAAATATATGGAGTTTTCCATAAACAAAACGTAAACAGCTCTAATAAATCATGATCTAGTTTCAGAGATGGCCAACAGGTGGATTATTGCTCCTCAGTAAAAATACAAGTAAGGAAAGATAATCTTTTCTGCCTTCCTGAAGCATAATGCACTTGAAGCTGAACTGGCCTCTTTAATTTGGCCTTGGATTCACTTTATTTTCTTCTGGCTCATCCTCAACATTTCTGAGGCTTTTAGCTGGGTTCACATTTTGGTCTGACTTGCCCAACTTCATTTTTCAAATTTTAAAAGTACTTGATCTCGTCCTTCTCCTTGATCTATTTGTACTCTTCATGTGGTACGCGTAAGCCAATCAGCAGGCCAGTTTTACGCAGTTGACAGAAAGCTTGGATCTCATTTTGCCTTTGTAGTTTTCTTTTACCCTGCAACTGTTGATATTTAAAAGGTAGCAAACTACAATACTTCAAACAAAACATACACAAGTAAAAGTAAATATTTGAATACTCCAAAAAGTACCCAATTATAAAAACAAGGTTACTCAATTACAGTAACATGAGTCCATGTAACCCCTGTACATAAATGATACATAATAGCGTTGCCTTATTAGGATTCTACTTGTGTAATCTGTATTTGCTCATGCCCTCCTCGGGGTCTCCAGTTCCACAGTTAACAACTAACAGCTCCTGAAGCCGTATTTATATTTGCATCAGGCAAAAGTTATTTTAATCTCTGTTTTAATTGCTTTGTGGGTATGCTTTTGTGAAATGGAGCCCCCTGATTGGGTTCAGCATGCCCCTGCCTGGAGCTCATCCCTTTTGGCAGACAGTGAGAGAATGATTTGTATAAACACTGATACGCTTGGGTAATTTTTTTGGAAATACAGGCATAATTTCCACTGTCAGCCTGTGGTTCAATGAAGGTCATTTGCATGTAAAAACTAAAGTAAACATTTTGAGCACACAAAACTCATTTTTCAAGCTATTTTTTAAAAAATTGGAGGAGCTCCAGACTTTGTGTCTCAATTTTCAATACATTGTAAGATTTGTTGTTTGCTGGAGAGTACTATGAACTCTAGTTTTCTTTCTTATAAGGTCACTCAAAATACATGGATAATTTAAAGTAGAAGCCTAAATATGTCATCTTTACTGATGGGTATGCATTCCACCTGTATAGGTATAGCAACGGATAATTCACAGTGCCGTCTGCTTATTTTGTTTAATTGAACAAAGCTTCAGATAAGACAGTGTAAAACATCTTTGATATCTAATGCTCACTCCATTAAGAAGCACATTGCCTCAGAAGTTAAGCTCTGCCGACCAATATTTTCCTTTGTCTCACTTAAATTAAAAGAAAATCTGAGGATTAAAAGAACATCTAACAGATTTTTTTCTTCTTAAAGAACAAAGAATTAACCAGACTTTGGTGTATGTATGTGAGTGTGTCCATGTGGAAATATGTGCATGTGTGTGTGTGTGTGTGTGTGTGTGTGTGTGTACTTTATTTACATATTTCCCTGGCTGGCAGAAGTGGTGTTGCCCTTTGCACATTTCAGATGGAAAGGGCAGCCATGCTCCAACATTGACACAATTGATATGTTTGCAGAGACTGGAGAGAGATAGTCGTCAGGTGGATAAGCAGAGGTTTATGAATCAGGTTTACACTCTGTCAGAGGGGGCAGACAGTTTAGAGTGAGAGGTGAGACGGAGAGATAGAGTTACTGTGGGGAAATAAAAGGCAGCCGAGTCATACAGCGGATAGATTATAGAGCTTTGTATAAACTATCTGTGTCATCGCAGGGCTTCACATCAGGTAACTGTGTCTTTTTATCCAATTTCATTTCTTTGACATTAACGCACCACGGACTCTTCATCTCTCTTAAGAGCTGACCATTCGGAAAAGGTTTGGCCCTGCCGCTTCGGTGATGTTTCAAAGAGTTAAATTGATAAATTAAGTCAATTAATTACACTGGGAGTGACCAGCCACCGTCTTGAATTGAAAAACTCACACAAGGTGGATTAAACTCCATTAATTACTTCGATAAATCAATTTAGCTGAGGCCCTTCAAGTGGTGAGACTGGAGACAACTGTGTAAAGTGATTATGACGCAGCATAAAGAGGTTATTTCAGCCAGTCATAACTATTATGGGAAAAATGACGACTATACACAAAATGTTCTGCAAAGGTCAAACTAATTATGTGGAATGGACAGGTGTCGTATTCCTGCTGCCAATCGGCTTTTTCAACACTTATCCACTCTGCTTTGTGCAAGACTATTGTTTGAAAATGCACTGGAATTAGCTGCCAATCATTTTTGCATGCATTAGCTGGAAATAACTCATGGGGGGGGGAGGGGGGGGGGGGGGGGGGGGGGGGGGGGAGCATGTGTTTGTGTGAATAAGTGTTTAGCGTTCATGCATTTACTCATAAATGTCTAGGCCTATTTGTGTTGGCGTGAGCACAAGCTTGCAAATGCTGTATGGTGGGCCGGAGGGAGCAGAGAGGCAAAACAAAAAGGAGTAAAAAGAGGCGAGAACAGAGTGTTAACAGTGTGTTGCCACCCGGCTCGCTGCTTGTTGCTCTCTGTTTGCATGGCGCTCACATCCTCGCCGGAGAAGTTCTGTCAAGTCTGGTCTGGCCTGACCTTTTCACTCTCCAGGCACGTTTACAGCTCTCCAATACCTATCAGAATATCTGCACTCTCGCTGGCCGTCTCTCTGCCCCCAGCACAAACTTGCATCACATTCTCCATCCTTCCCACATCTGTACTTTCTCCCTCCCTGTCTGGTTTATTATTCTGACCTACACCCCTCTGCTTACCCTCAAAATTTCCCTTCTTTTGTCAATCCATCTAATTTGTATTCCCTTTATTTTTCTGTCTTTCTCTGTGGCGGACCGTTCCCTCGAGTGTGTGAGTCTAACGCTGCAGGGTCCGTCTCTGCACAAACAGCCACGTGGGAACACAGGGCAAAAGTGGCAAAAACTAGTGGGAGTGAATGAGGCTGTATTTGCATAAGCATGGATAGATTTTTCTTTTCAATTGTGCTCTTTAACATTATTATCAGTCATGTCTTTTTAATCTGTAGTCCAATATATTCCTTCCCTTTATCAGTCTCTATGTCTCTTTTTCTTTATCTCCTCCAGACACGATGGAGCTGATGTGGCTGTACTCCCTGTGCCAATGTGCAGTGTCTGTGTCTGTAATTGTGGTGAGTGTGAGGTTGTGTATCGCGGTCAGTGGTGGCCATACAGACGTCCAGCAGAGAACCGAGGGAACCCATCTACAACTGGGGAGCGTCTCATGCTCTCTGCGCCTGTGCCTGGGCTGGGTGGGGGCTATTGGGGGTGCAGTCGGTGTACCTGTGACCGTGTTGCTCAACTTGCGAACCCCACAGTGTCTGTACACCTGCATTACCCTGGTGTGTTGCCCCCTGCTGGTCAGGCAGTTCACCATGTTCCTGTTGATGCTGCTCACACTGGATGCCCACCTCATGCATCACTTGGCAGGAAGGTGGGTCTAAATAAAGTGTACAAATACAAATAAAGTGTTATGCATGTTCTTCCAAGTACAAATACATATATTGCTTTAATGCTGTCTTGCGTGTGTGGGAGAGGTTGAATAAGTGGGTGGCAAGACTCAACAAACACTTAAGAGTGGAAAATCAATATAAGGGCAGAGGGTAAAAAAGCAGCAAACATGGCAAGATGCGCCATCGCATGAATACTGTTAAATCAAACCAGGTTGTTTGGTAAGTGCTCGTATACGGCTGTTCTTTTATTACACAAAATATACTGCAATGAGAAGGACAGCGTTGAGTAAATATCAATAAGCCTTTGACGCATTGAGATGTGTGATTGACAGTGACCTACAAATCCAGCCTTTCAGAGTTAGAGTCAGTCTTATGTCTTTTCCATCCGTTAAGCAGTTTGTGTGAGTGAGAAGGGATTTTTGTGAACTGCATTCAGAATTATTTTTCAAGAGGAACCACTTAAGGAGCGCACTCACGAATTGCAGATACTACAACTGCCAAACCAGATCTTTTCCCAAAAAGTCTGATCTTCATTTCTAAATCCAACAGCGCTTTTCTTGGAAAGAGCAATGTCATTTTGTCTTTTTGTTGATATTGGCAGATAGGTGTAGAAACATTGAAGTACTCATGTTCATACATTTTTATTACTTCATGACATTAATGAAGCTTTAACTTTGTCCACGTTCAGGTACACCTCTGTGATGACCCGTCAGCGTGCTCTGTGCGTGGTCCTGCTGTGCTGGGTGTGCTCCGTTCTCTCCTCCTTCGCCCAGTTCATCGGCTCAGGCGTCCTCGTCACCTGGACAAATGGTGGGACTGGCTCGGGCACGGCTGGTCATGAGCTGAACGACAACTTGACCACCTCTTTACCTATCCTTACCTCTTCCCCACCCCCTAAGTATCACCATGAGCGTAAGGTCATTGGACAGTACCTTCCATACGGAGGCTTCCTATCAAAGTTTTATGTAGAAGACAAACACAACTTCACTTACGCTGAGATTCACAGCAGCCACTGGGGAGAGTGTGCCCCTGATACAATATTAACCCCAGAATTCTTGGTCTATGTGCATGGTCTGACCGTTTTCGTGCTTCCTTTAGTTTGCCTCCTGGCTGTCTACCTTGAGTTGCTATGTACCAAGCCCAGTAACACTCCTTTTAGTCATGCAGACCCTCCTAAACAGGACTCCAGCCGGGTCCGTTCCCTTGCTTTATCCCTCTCTCTGTTAGTAGTGCTGTGCCTGCCGCTGCACATTATCCATGCTCTCTTGCTTTTTCAACCCACTACCAATCTCCCTGTCTGGGCTCATGCAGTCACCGCATTCCTCTTCCAGCTGTACGGGCTTGTGCCCCAGGTCCTCTTCACTCCTCCACGGAAACAAGAGGTTCATGAAAGAGCATCCTTCCCTCTCTCTGTTCCCCACCTTCCACCTGCAGTAGCGTCGGTGAGAGGAAAATCGGTGCGTATGGCGCTGTGTGAGGCGGTGCAGGCGGCTCCATGGGCTTCAGCCAAACACTCGCTGAAAGCAAAGGTGTGCCCAGAGGTCTGAATCCTCTTAGGAATGTAAGGAATGTAAACATTTGGCATAATATTACATTAGTTCAATGCATATTATTCTCCATGTTTATGTGTGAAAGTAAAAAAAAAAAAAACGATTTGGGTGCAAAAGAATAACTGCTTATTGTCTTATTTTCAGCCACCTCATGTACACATGTTAAGACTAATTGTGCAAACTAAAGGGCCAGTTAATTATCAGGTTCCACACCAAATGTCAGTATGAATAAAAAGAGTCTCCCAGATGATGACTACCATCCTGATCACAGATGTCTTGTTTTCTCTCGCTACTCTTCCTGTGGGTCTTATTCTAAGCCTGTTCTCAGTCTCTGCTAAGCCAGCCACAGGTAATGTAGATATATGAGTGACAGCACTTAATTAAACATGCAGTAATAACATAGTGGTCCATAGAGGATGCTGGATTGTAAGGGAAACATCATTAACCTGGTGGCTGTTTTGATTAAACTTGTATATACAATGTGATGCGCTCATATAATAAAAAGGGAACCTGCTTGCATTAATTGGATTGTTTATCTTGAACTGTGTCGGTGTAAGAGATCACTGATGTAGTTAAAAAGATGAAATCCAACTCTTATTGATGATAAACACATGGCAGCCATTTTCTTAGGATGTCACGCTCAAGGTGGGAGTCTCCAACGATGGTAGAAGATCTAATGCTTTTCATTCAGGGTGTAATGTGAGGAATTGGACAAATTGTTATCGTCTCAACACTTCTGGATTGATCAACAACTCAAGGATAATTAATAGTAAATAACCGCAAGATTTCAAGCTTTAACACCTTCGTTAACCCATTATCTATATTGTGTCAGACATACTACTCACATACCTAGGCCTGTTTAAACATATGTACAAAGAAGACCAATGGAAAATCGTTCATGGAGCAATGTAAGAGTGAGGGGGCTGCACATACGAGGCACCCCTGAACTGTTGGGGGCTCAAGGGCACCTTGGCTGTACTCGGGTTGTGAACTGCCACCTCTCCAGCAACCACACCAATTTCTTGAGCCAACGACCCACCACTCCCAACTTTAATCTCTATGGCTTGAACTACTGCTGCACCATACTCAGGAAGGGCAGCTTTACTACTGTCAAAATGTCATACTGCTGTGCTGCAGGTTGTTATAGGTCATATACTTTTTCAGTATCTGGCATACCGTTATCATTTCATCACTTCTTAATGGTTTAATAACCAAAAACTAATCCACAAGGAAAATCCAGAAGAAAATAGTGATATATTTCAAGTTAAAAAAAAAAAATTGAATTGCCACTTCATTACTGTCAGCTAGCCAACATTGCATTAGCCAATATTTCATATAGCAAGGAAGTGAAATATTTAATTACAGTCATATTCTTTGACTCGAACAAAAGTAAGGGTCTGAACTCCTAGCAACTGTTATGTCAGATAGAATTAGGAGCTTACTTTCTTGCAAATCAATGCTGGCCGTACTTATTGGTCTATCAAATATGTTGTAGGCTATTAATTTGCTCAGATGGCCCTCTAGATTTTACCTGAGAAAATGTCTTTTTACAGTTTCTCAATCATAAAGCGGTAATGTCAGAAATGTTGTGATATACTTCACACCTATATGACTCACAAATGCAGCATACAATAGTAGGCTACATCATTTTTCTAGCATTTGAAATTCTATTTCTGAGCATGACATCAGTTGAAAATGTCCTTTGTGTTATTATGGTGAATTGGTTATCATCAGACAACAGCTAATGATAGCATTCAGCTACCCCCACTTGAGTAAGTGGCTGACTACTGACATTTCTGTTTGACTTGTTGTTCTATTGTTTCAAATACATGGGCCAGACATGGCCATCGAACAGGCCGGGGGGTTCTGGCACTGTGTAGTTCCTAGAACTGTTTGCTCACAACATGAGCAAACTCCTAGCCAAAGTTTATGTCAGCCAGGAAGTATTGAAACCCACTGTTAGCTTTCCAATAACAGTAAGCTAATTGGTTAGCTACACCCTTCTTAATCTTGAGTAAGTGGCAGACTACTGACTTAACTGTTTGATATTGTTACACAAAATGAGCAAACTCCTAGCCAAAGTTTATGTTAGCCAGGAAGTAGTTGACAGCCACTGTTGGTGTTCCAATAACATTTAGCCAATTGGTTAAGGAAATGCTGTCTTACGTTGAGATACAGCCCACTGTCCTTGGAGATTTTTACTGTCAATTGTCTATTCAGTTGCCTATTTACCAGGAATCTGCAAAATTACAACAATTTATTAGATAACAACCTGAAACATGGGGGAATTTGACCCTCCCAACCTGAATGTGACATTAGAGGAAAAGGCTGCCATGTGAATATGAAAAATTGCTTGGAACATGGACACAACCCTTCCTTTCTGGGTTCAAATGTGTATTCTCTTTTGTTGTTAGTCAACCATTTTCCACCTCTACACTGATCAATTTTTTTATGTAGCCTATTTTCTCTCTGATCATATCTTTGTGTTCTCAAACAATACACCGAGTACAGTTTGTCTTCCATCACTACAAAAAAAACAACTTTCTGACTGAAACACATTATTGACGGAGAATTCTGGTAAACGGAGGGGAAAAAAAAGACGTTTTTTCCAGCTTTTCTGGCTCGGCTGCCCGTTCAATTGTTCTGTGTGCCTCTCTGCTTCCTGATTATGCTCAGCCTCGACTCACTCAGCCACCTCAATCAATGCCTCATGCTATGCTGCCGCTCTGTACACACCTCTTTGCCTCGCTTCAGTCCCACTGCCAAGACCAGTGAACATAAGCTGCGTTCACCTTCCTATAGGGTCACCAGGGTTGGCTTTGCAGATGGATAAAACTGTCCGGTGTCCAACAGGGGTCTAATCCACCATGTAGCTACCAAAAATATGAAAAAAAAAAGTCCTTTGATGGACTTTCATATCTTTTGCAACTCGTAGAAATGATATATGACTGTCATAAATGGGTCATAAAGAGGATATTCTCTGATCTGAGCCCGTTCCAGGACGTTAATCGTGAAACTAGCATTGTGGAGAAGCAGTATGACTTATTCATAGATTTCTTGCTGTCGTTAAAAGGCCGGATTATTACTGCATGTCATAAACTCAGGCAGGAATACAACCAACTATTGTCTGGCTTGTCCCGATCTCATTTTTGCTTATGTCTATTGATTGGATAATCACCCTCAATGATCTCAGCAGTGGTCTGATTGTCATCAGGTCCAGCAGAACAGTATCATTGTAATGGTCAGATAATGGCCGGTTTCCCAGGATGCAGCATTCTGCAACAGCACAAGTAATTACGCATCAATACATTCATAGGGTTTCAAATCTTTGAATCATTATGTCTTTATAGAAACATGCAGCTAGCTCTTGAATTGAAGGAGTTACATTATTGTTGAGTGTTTCTTTCTTTGTAGAGACATAAAAATATCAAAGAAACAAAACCAGACTGAGTGCTGTGAACCTAACAACACACACACACACACACACACACACAAAGAGACAATATTCTCTGTTTTATGACTCAGCGACCACAGCAGGTCTGATAGCAGCAGCTACCTGCACCACCTTTGCATCACCATAAACTGAAGATATGTCTGCTGTCGATTTGTGTGTGTGAATTGTTTGTTGGCCACAGTGTCAACTCTTGCTGGTAGCGTCTGGCAAGTCCATTACTTTGATTGCCGTTTGACAATCTGTCTTTATGACAGGCGACCGTGGAGCCTCGCCATCGATGGAAGAGAAACACATCGATCTATCACCCGGCGACCTCCGGCGGCTTTCAAATCTAGCCCCGCGCACAGATGGACATGTTGAGTGCGTCTCGACAGAATCGGGTATTGATTGCGTGGAAGTTAATGGCAGAGTCATATTTTTCGGCGTGCATCTGACTCAACCCTCTTGTCGCCCTTTCTTCCCCCGCTATCTGTTCTCATGATTCATTAGCAGCATTGCAGATCATTCTGGTTTGTTTACTCTGTTTTTATTGTGTTATGCCAGTTCCAACTGGTTTCACTTCTTTTTATCTTTATCTTCCAAACCTACATTTCCACATCCCCTTTTGATGTTATCATATTCACATCTATTATTCTCTTTTCACGGTATTTCAAGTAAACAGCACGTGTTAAAAAAAATATATATATCCAAAAAACAGCCTGATCCAAAGGTTATTTTTGGATCTTTTTTATTTTGTCGTGCTTTGTATCTTTCCCCTATAAAGAAATAGTTAGCTATATATCAACAATGACACATGGACTAAAATAAACAAGAGTGAAAGACAGGAGAAGAGACGACTAGGCACAGGAGACGAAGAGAGAGAGAGACAGAGAGAGAGAGAGAGAGAGAGAGAGAGAGAGAGGAAAGGTAAGAGTGAAAAAAGACAGCAATTTCTCTACAGTAGAACCAAAAAACAAAACCATAGAAAGTGTACATTTCTTTAACATTTACAATTTTAATAATAACAACGGCAATAATAATAATAATAACATTAACAACAATCATAATTGTTCAAATAATAACAATAATTATTTTAAAAAATCAATAAGACCTCTGGTTTCTCATAAAGACAAATGATTTTTTTTTTTATTCTTTTCTTTATTTTTCTTTAAAGATCACTGGACAGTAGTTTGTTCGGCTTTGCGCCTCTATAGGCTAATATTCTGTGTTAGTATAGTTGTTTCATAATGTGTTTCAATAGTAAACTGTTCTCATATTTCTTTAAAAGTTTCCTTTAATTTATGTCACTGTTCATTTTTTATACAAATAAGGACTTCAGAGATATGTATACTTGTTCTGTCGACATGTTGACTGTACGTATGGATGTGTGCATGTATCTGCATGTGTGTGGTGGCTTTAGGAAAAAAAAGTGTCCGTCCGTTTTATTCTCTCACTCGCTCCCTTTTTTTCCGCTATCACTCCCTTTGCCCTTCTTATGAAGACTTTTTAAACCTTTTGATCCTCTTAATGACATTCTAAAATAATTAAGCTTTTCTTTAATGCCTTGGCAAGTCGTATTCATTTCTCCTTTGTCAGGAACGCAGCCCAACACTAATCCTTTCATTATTCAGGGCCAACAAAAGGAGGAGCCATGGAGAGAGGGAGGGGGAAAGACGGAGAGAAAGAGAGGTATAGGGGAGAGGGGAAAGGATGGTAACAGGTGAGCGGGGAGAGAGGAGGGCCAATTAAAAGATAGGAGAGCAAACTTTTATGCAGCTTTTGCACCTAGAGGGAAGAAAGCTGATTTTTCTTCTATTGGCAGGAAAAAGGATGCTTAGCAAAACAGGACATTCAGTTAGTCCATAAAAAGTTAAAAACTCCTCTGGACTTCACATTTACACGCCCCTGTGTTGGTAAAGAACTAAATATAAGTTCTGCTCTGTGGGGAAGATGCTTTGGCAATTCTGAAAATATTTCAATTTTCTAGCATCTAGCGCCCAATAGCTCCTGGTCAACTCATCAGCTCCCCCTCCCTCCTTCCCTCGCACGCTGCTGCCTCTGCATGCGCCTGTTAAAGATTGAGCTTTGTGCAATGGATGGTTTTCTCCAGGCGTGGAATTATAGCAGTCATCTGCCTCTAATTCCCCTTCCACTTTGGCGGCTGCACAAGCAGAGTGCCTGTTTTCTTTGTGCTTCCCCCGCTTCAAAAATAATTATGGCGTCATTTTTATGTGTTTTTTTGTTGTTGTTATTGTTGTTGTTGTTGTTGTATGTGTCTGCATTTACCTTGCCCTCCCCTCCTACCTCCCTGCTCTCCCGTTTCCCAGTTTGTCCGACTAACAGTATATATGGCACAGTCGTTAATGGCTGGTGGGTCTATAGGCTCTCTTTTACTCAGTCTGTGGGTGTGTGTGTGTGTGTGTGTGTGTGTGTGTGTGTGTGTGTGTGTGTGTGGAGGATATTAAGTGAAATGGATTGGTGGATTGGATTGGCTGTGTGCAGTATCTGTATACAGTCGTTTTCAGAAAGGCCGCCTGTTCTGGCGCATTGTGTAGAGGTGTATGTTCATGTGTGTGTGTGTGTGTGTGTGTGTGTGTGTGTGTGTGTGTGTGTGTGTGTGTGTGTGTGTGTGTGTGTGTGTGTGTATACTGTATATAAGGTGGGAGACAGGGACAAGGAGAGATCTAGGGGATGAGGTCAGAAGAGAGAGAGAGAGAGGAGGGGAGGGGGGGGTAAAGGACGGAGAAGGGCTACAGTAGGTACTCCTTCTTGCCCTGGCTGGCGTCGTTCCCGTTGAGGAAGGCCTCCTGCACCTCGCCGTGTTCATCCAACCCACTGGCCTCATGGGTAAGATAGGAACCTGGATGACAAAAGATAGAGAGAGAAAGACAAAAAGAAGAGAGAGAGAGAGAGAGAGAGAGAGAGAGAGAGAGAGAGAGAGAGAGAGAGAGAGAGACCGAGGGACATCGGAGGGGGAAGGTTAGTTGGCAAAGCGTCATGATCACTGCAGTGCCCATGCAGCATTATCAAACCAATCGGGCTTCATATTATTGTACCTGTGACTGATTAATTCATTAGTTAACTGATTGTTAGGTCAATACCAAGCAAGAATAGGCTCTCGAGTACGGTACGAGCCTACAGGCGGAAATTAAAGGTAGTGGGATGGATAGAGGATGCAGGAGAGGAGGAGAAGATAATAGAAAAGAAAAAGACAGGGGAGGGAGGAGAGATTGGCAGAAAAGGGGTGGACGGGAGGTTAGGTGCAAGAGAACAATGGCACTTTTGCGTCACTCAGAAACCCATTAAAGACATTTTAACACCCCTCCAGTCTGTTTGATTAATGATTCGGTGCAGTGCAGGTTACAGAGAGCAAGAATTGCTCAAGTCATCTTCCTGCTCGAGTGTCCCTTCAACTCGGGGGGGGGGGGGGTGAGTGACACTCTCGTTCTCCCTCACTGCAGAGTCTGACTGGCATGCTGACAGTCACGGCAGGCTGAAGACAAAGCCTCTAATGGCTCTGTTTCAACATGCTTTGGTTGTAATGGTCCTGTCTCTGCGCTGATTGGTGGTCAAGCCAAACTGAATGTTGACTGACAGCTTGTCTAGCCAAAGGGTTAAGCAAGGGCTGGAGGCTGCCCTGCTATATATGCCTTTGCTGGATCAGTTCTTGGCAGCTGTGGTGCAAAGTCAAAAGCTGCCAACTGAGGGCACTTAAAAAGATAGGGAGCGCAGGGAGGCTGCTTTTAATAGATGAGCCTTGATACACTAACATATAGTCATAAAACATGGGGACCACACCTTCATTTCCCACCCCACCCTATTTCCTCCGCTGTCTCAGCCAAGGTCGTCCATCACAGATAGCGTTCGCCTGCAGAGGAGCATCGCATCCTGTCTGCTTCACGCTGACAATTTTACACCTCAGTTTGAAATATTATTTTCAAGGAATCTGGGTGTAACTGGCCTGCAATTATTTTTTCACAGCATGCTATGCCAGAATGTGGCGAAATGAGAAAACGTGCCCGTGAAAAATGTGATAAAATACTCCGATTTTCACAGCGTGAAAAAGAAAGAATCTTTAGTGTAAATAGTGTGTGTTTTTGTGTGTGTATTACCTTTCTGCCGGACAGAGCACCAGATGGTGACAATGAGGACGCAGATGACGGTGAACACCAGCAGTGCCAGAACACCACCTATCACTGCATACGGTACTGCGCTGTGAGTCTCCACAACTGCACCAGGATCTGAGGAAGAACAAAAGAGACAAATAGCTTGTGTGGGTGGGAGGAGGCGAGGGTAAATATAAAGGAAAGTATGGAGATAAAGGGAGGGAAAAGTGCTGGCAGGGAAACAGACAAAGAGAGAAGTGGATCAAAAGTGAAAGCAGGAGAGATGTTGAAGGGAAAAACAAAAGATATAAAAGTGAAAGAAAGAAAGCACATTAAAACGCCAGTGTGGGAGAGAGCGTACGGGGAGTGAGACAGGAGAAAAGAGAAGTCGATATCTTCCACCCAACTTGCATTATCACCTTTCATCACCCCCCCACCGCACAAAACGGCAGACAGTGAGAAAAAAAAATGGGTGCGAAAAAAGGTGGAGAAATGAAGAGGGTGAATAAAGAAATAAGTATGTCTGCCTCTAAAAACCCACTTCAGCCAAGCAACTGTCAAGACCACAATGCATTTTAAATGAGGGAAACTTTGAGTGTGTTTACACCCTGAGTAGAGCAGCCCAGGGAAATAAAATCAAACACTTCACTTCTAAATTCTGTGACACTTTTGTAGTAGAAAATTGAAGTGGTGGAGAGGAATTATTCATGTTAAGCTCACCTTTTACCAACATTACAACGCTTTAAAGTAAATAACGGAGGAATAATAAAAGAAAGCAGAGGTTAATAGTTGAAATTATGAGTAAACTAGGCAATTGTCATCTTGCTGAGTGTTCACTACAGCTCCTTAGAAGACAACTATTTTCATCATTTTTAATGTTATAACCTGAATCTTTCTCTACAGATTGCATGATTTCCACAATGTCATCCAATCAGGACACATCTGACCACATATTGCAACAAGCAAAAATAGAGCACATGAGAAAAATGGGTATTTACACCAGATTTAGCTCCACCACAATATTCAAAAACCCCTTTTATGTTTCCCATGTGTAAGGAATATTTACCCCTGTGCAAAAAAGTGTTTCACACAAGTGCTCACATAGCATAAAGTCATGTCAAATTATGTATTTTTTTTGTAAGTGTTTGGTCTGTTTTTGGATAAAATTTCCAATGTGACTGGTGAAAGGAAATGTTTTTTCCATATTTGTATAGTGCAGGCTACACAATTAATCCATTAGTCAAGAACATTTTGTCAATAGATTGTCTGTTTGTGTTTCACCAGAAAATACTGGCCGCCAGCTACAGAATGAGACGATTAACAGAGCCCAGAGATGTAGAAAACGAGAAAGATACCATTGGTAAGAGCCAATGAAGGTAATCTAGGCTTTTTAAAGCAGGTCTTTGACTGTGGATTTAAATACTTAAGACATCTTCTTAGTCCCTGACAGTAACAAAAGCATTTTTTTTTCTCCGTCAGGTTGAGTGCATAAGTGAAAGAGCTGGTAACGCCAATAGGAGGCAAGGACACAGAGTTAGTGATGCAGCTCATGGACCTTGACGGAGCAGAATTAAAACATGAATCATTAATACAGAACCAACACATATAGATCAGGAGAGAGGAAGAGAGTGAATGTGGAGGTGAAGTAAAGGAAGAGGAGAAGTCATTGACAGCTGAAGAAGAGGACAACGTGCTCTCAATAATGAATTTCTTGGTCAAGTGTGTCATACAGCGCCTTGACATAGTCTGTCACATTCCTGCTTGTGTATCACAAAGTATTGCAGTGTGTATGATAAAAAGAAATGCAAAAGAAGAATTCACTTCTCCTAATCCTGCTATAGGCAAATATTACAGCCTTTATTTCTGCCCCATAGTTTTGATCCTGCAAACTGCAATCAAAATACATAAAGCTGCCCTTACCCTAGGCTTTCATACTGGCTGTGGTGTAAGGAGGTCGATTCCCCACTAAATGGCCTATAGGCTATGTAAACATTGCCGAGGTTAAGTTCTGGAAAATACTTCGCTGTTGTTGTGAGGGCTATAAGGGTCGCAACTCCCAAGTACTCAAAACTTGCAGTTTATCACATTATCTCGGTTTTTCTTGCAGATGTCAGGTGATGTAAACATGTATCGTTTTGTAGAGATTGTTAATGAACAAGCTTGTGCTGCTCCTCCACACAGTGTTTAATGGTGGCCACCACTTTCCTATGGTCTTCTTGCCCTCAAAACCCCCAAGCCAGTCACATGACTGAAAGGAGGATTGACCATATTCAACACTATGTTATGCTGTCTTCCAAGACGTAAATTGAAAACTTTTTAGCTTCTGTCAGACATCTAATGTTAGCACTCAGCCACAACCCAGCTAATATTAGCCAACTAAGAAGTGGCTAAATGCTGATATAACCATCGGACAGAGTGACAAGATTTGATGGAAAGAAAATGTTGTTGCTAACAGTTGCAATGTTAGCTACGAATGTACTTATTAGCTTCTGCCAGACAACAGCTTTAGTACTCTACTAGCTACTGTAATAGGCTATTATGGTTTGAAGTGGCTAAATGCTTATCTAAAATTGCATTGCATTAAAGTTTCCCTTTAATGGGCTTTAGTCAAAGGAAAATGGCTGTAATTTGAATATAATGAGAAGTCAGCTATTGTTAAATTTCACAGGGCCAGCAATGATTCAGGAGCTATAGCCTACCTTTAACTTAGACTCTCCTGTTCTTAATCCACAGTAGCATAGCTCCACATAAAATGTGAAAGTATTAAAAAAGTGCCATGCTTCTCCGAAAACCCCCTAAAAATGATTCATCAACATCGACTTAACGTTCACCAAGTGTTACAGCCTTGGCTTTTCCTATGACTCTTTATGACATATGCCCAACAGGACAACAACATCTACTTGCAGCAGAAGGCAAAAGAACATCAAGAGAGACGCTCTTGCTTCCCTTGCTTCATCTCTGCTTAAAGAAGAGCAGCTGAAGGTATGGAAAGAAAGGATAGCAGAGTGTAACCAAGCAGACGTTCTTTCTCCTGCTGTGCAGCGTTCATCTGGGAGAAAAAGATTAGACAACCACCTGGAACTCTGATCTCGCTTTCTTTAGTTCTTTCTCCCTCACATTTTGTGTATATGTGTGTTTGTGAATATGCGCTTAAGTAAGATGAATTTGTTGTGTAACATATTCCTTAGTCCTCCTGAGACCAGCGTCAGTCAGCTTAAGCCTTGGGTGTGTTGTCAGTTATCTTGAACTCCAAGCGCAGATTCATCTACAGTACTCACCGAGCAACAAGACACCAACCCCAAAACACAGACACGTACACAAATGCTGACTGGGCAAGTGTGTGCGTGGGGAGAATCAAAGAGCAAGTGATAAGAAAGAAAGAGAGAGGGGATGGGTGTGTGAACATGGTGCACATTGAGGATTTGCAGGCAGGTATGTTCATGTGGATGCAGGGCATAGGAAGGTTGCAGAGTTGCTTGTGTGTGTGTGTGTGTGTGTGTGTGTGTGTGTGTGTGTGTGTGTGTGTTGGCCACCTGAGAGTCATCAAATGAATAGAGGAGTGAAAGACACCAAAGGAGAGCAGGGAAGGTCGACCAGAGATAGCAGAGGCAGAATAAAAAGTTGCGTGTGTGTGTTACCTTTGGGGTCCGGGGCGACTCTGGGTATTAGGAGGGTTGGGGTGGCAGGATGGGAGGTGATTGGTTGGGTGGTAGGAGTGGGAGGGACCGTGGTAGTGACTGACACATTATCTACAGACAGACAGGGAATGGGATAACACATATATAGACACAAATGCTACAACATGCAGTGACATTTCAACAAAGGGTGATGCAGGGTTTACAGAAAAGGTTACTACAACACATAAAAACACACATGCTCTAATAAAGCTAAACATTAAATGAGCTTCAGGCTGCCATATATCTGCGTGATGCTCTATGCACTCATTGGACAATCCTCTAAAAGAGATTTGGTTTTTGCAATAAGTTTTGAGAAGGGACAAGACAAGAAAAATACTTCAACAGGGGGAAAGTGTTATTTCAAATATGCTGATCAGCAATTGAGGCCGATGCCATTTCGATACGAGTGACAAATGTTACTAATTATTTTCCCAAATTGACTGTTTGGGCGAAATGGAATCGATCTGAACTCCTGACAAGCGATAAGGACACAGACAAATGGGTTTTTCTGGCAGACCTGTGCGTCTGCAGAGAGGGGGTTGAAGAAGACATTTACAATGGTAGAGACATGCTTTAAAGCAGGGGCTGAAGAGAATTACACCTGGCAGCCCGGCATTCATCTACGCCGCCACAATCGGAATATATAGGAACACATTCTCTATCACTGACACATTTTCTATGGCACAATGGCAGGAGAGACAGAGACATTGTCTGTGACAGATGCATTCCCAATGGAACGGTGCCATGCAGGGACTGAATCATTCAATAGCGAACAATAGCTTGGATCTTGACACATTCTCCGAAATCAATGGCTGAGACACAATGGGAGATAGCGAGGGGAGACAGAGACAAGTTCATATTGGCATTAAAGACAAAAATAATAGCTGAAGAGGACTAAAAGGATGGAGGAGTTGGTGTGAAAGTGTGTCTGTCAATGCGTTTTGGCACTTTAAGAGTGAATAGCATGCCACTTCAGCCAACAATCTCTGTAGAACAACCTTTCGAGTAGTCCATGAAGTTGAAGTCTTAGAAAACAGACACACATAAATACAGACACATACAAACGAACCTGTAAACACACATACCTCTTCTTTGTAAGTTCATGCAGGCATTAGCACACACACATACGTAAACCCATTTCTACCTAGTCTCTATGTTCACACACAAAAGCACAACTGGCCATGAACACACACCTACAAAGGCACATGGGAAGAAGTAACACACAAACACACACACACACAAGCATGCACACACACTGCCCTTTTCTGCTCAGGAGTAATTTATTGGTAAGTATTCCTCTGTCTCTTCTCTCCCTTTCTCCCACTGGCCCTGAGATCATCAATCTCTTTTTGCACTCTTCTTATGTCAGCACTATACCTCCCCAGTTCTGCTTTTTTTTTCTCTTCTTCTTTTTTTTACCCCCCTTTCTTAAAGCCCTGCGCGGTCTTCTCCTCGTAAAGAACTGAACATGATGCACGGAGTATTGTGCAGGAAAGACAAAAAAGATGAGTCAAGTTTTACTGAGAAATAAAGAAGAAAAATTACAAAACAATTACCTTACAAGTGTGCATCTGCAGCTCCACTCCTACATGAGTGTGTTTCATGTGTGTGCATGTGAGCCTGAGGATTAATGGTCGGGGCCGCTGTGATAATTAACTGGACGTTGATTAATTCCTCTTGACTATATCACATATGACCTAAAAAAAAAAGGCTCTTTCTCATATTTCCAACTTTTTTAATCTTCCTTTCACCATTTATTTCTTCGTTTTCATGTTTCTCCTTCAACCAAACTCTCTTTTCCTCATTTGTAACCCCCTCCCTCCTTCATTCTACTGCGTCTCTGGTTTCATTCCTCTGTGACTTTGTTCCCTCACAGCCTCTCTTCAACTTAATTAAGGAGAATGCCATACAGCTGTCGTTCTCTTGGCCGATAGCGTCCCTTTTTTCCCCCACATCATATTGTTATTCATTAACACTATATGGCTGCCAATCAGGCACACAGCCCATGTTATTTCCAGGGATGGATGTGGCGGCACTTGCGATAATGACGTTTCTCCTCGTATCTCATTCTGGCAGAAGTGCGCCTGAGGATGCTGCTGCTGCCATTTTGGATGAGTCCTGTTATTCCTTCATGTTCACTGGTCCCGATTATAAGGGGCCTCGCCCAGAGCAGTGGTAGCACCAGCTGTCAATCAGTGCAATGAATGCTGGCCACTGGTCAGAGGTCCACAGCTAAGGCCAGAAAGGCCAGCACTGATTGGCTGAAGACGCGCTTAAAATTCTCTAAGACGCCAATAGAGTTGTCTTTGTCATGTGTAGAGGGAAACAGCTCTCCAGACAATTTTTTTCCAAACAAAATCGACTCTGCATTGTCTTCGTCTGGCATCCTCTGCCACAAGCCCCCAACCTATTTCCACTTTCACTCTCATTCGATGTTTTTTTGATAGCTTCACTTCATTAAATGAAGGTCTATGTTTTTTCGTTCCAATTATCCTGACGGCTCATTACAACAACCTAGGAGACACAGGCTTATCCCTGGTCAGCTAGTATCCCACTCCCTTACACCATCCTTTCATCTGTTTATCACTCCCATCTGCTTTTCAGGAATCATTCTATATGACCATTAGCGTCTATCTTTTACAGATATATATATATATATACACACACACAGTCACACAGTATATAAGTGAGTTGCACATATGCAAACGAAACAAATCTTTTCCCCAAATCTCTCCCTCTCAATCTCTCTTTCTCTCTCTGTCTGCATCTCCCACACTCTCTCATGCAATTCAATTCTAATGGGTTTTATTGGCTTGGCGATTCATCTGAGTGCAGCAGCTCAGTTCAATTACATAAGGGAGCCCCCCGGGCTTTCAGCAGACAATCTGCAACATTCTCCTCCGAGTCACACGCACACGCATTCACATGCACCTTTTTGTATAGACACACACACATAAAAAAAAAATCCAATTTCTGTTTAACAATGGTGGCACAGAGATGAAACAACCAACAGAGGCCACATCCTTAACACATTCTGCAGAAACTTGCTCTGTGTTTTTGTGTGTACCTATGTGTGCGCTGTGATTTATTTCAACCTTTTTCTAACATTTATAACTATAACTTTGTTGCAGAAAGTTATTTCATCCCATTAAGTTGAGCGCACATACAAGCACTCTGGTGAAAATGATCTAATTTTAGTGGTTCTAGTTTAGCTCAGTCGATAAATTGCCCCATAGGTTGTAGTCCTCCACGCTTCGGTCGCAGATTAGATTCTCTTCTGACTTTGCCCTTTGATGCATGTCTACCCAACTCACTCCTCCTCACATTTCCTGTCTATCTTCAGTTGCCCTATTAATAAAGGCCAATGGGCCCAAAAATCAGCCATTTGCTTTGTAAATCATATTAACATCACTCTCTGAACCAGTCGATGACAAAGGGCCTCTGGGGGCGATTGCCAACTTTGCGTGGGTTCCAATGTAGCCATCAGTTAGCGATAAAGGACTTCCGTTCATGACTTCATTTTCAGTTTGTAGACTTTGTTTAAAGTCTGATCAGCAACTTGATAAGCAAATGAATCGCTGTTGAGAAATGACATCCAAGAGAGGGTTGCAAGCTGCACTTGCATTCAGATGTCTGTAGATGACTGGCAACGGGTTCAAGCATTACATTAAAGGGAATTGCGCTCCACCTTTTGGTTATGCACATTGGCCTTTTTCCTGCATGGAGCTCATGCCCACTGAAACACAAGTGGATGATAACTACTTGTACTTGAAATGAAAAAACAGAACACTGAATGTGGTGCCTGCACCTATTGATTATAGAGATGAAGATAACAAATTAAAACATTAAAGCTCATGGAATCGCACACATATGTCGAGTTAAAAGTGTGACCATGCAGTGCAATAAAGCTCAACATCAATGCATCACATCTTTGCAGCCACTGGAGCTCCCGAGACAGTCTCCCACCTCCTGCTCTCAGTTCTCCTGTGCCAGCATTAAGCATGCATCCCTTCACAGAGTAGCGGTGCCTAAAGCACCTGCGACAAATTGGTAGCCGTTTTTGCCTGAGTTTGTAGCCAGCGGTCAGACCCCCGATGGCAGATAACTCTCACACGGGGAAGGTTGACATGAAATAAGAAGGAAGGAGAGAGACAAGAGGGACCGCTGTTTTTCTGCACCTGCTATAAAATGATTCATTTTCTGCTGACTCATCCTTTACAACACACATCCTCCAGCGTTCTCTCCTTTTTCCCCCTCCCTCAGAGCACTCTGGGATTCCCTCTGGGAGGGCCTGGAGCCAACTCAACTGACATCCCGTTTATCTGACAAGCAGCAGTATTGAATGTTAACCTGCTTCCGACCTCCATCGTCCTTCTTCCCTCCCTTTTCTTCTTTCCTCCCCTCCATTTTTTTTCTCCTTCACTCAGTGGCTGTCAGAAACCTCGGCCTTCTTAGAGCGAAGACACTGAACTGCAGGTGAACCACGAACAGAGGGCAAACCGGTGGCAAGGTGAAAAACAGTTGAAAGGGCGTGGGAGGAGAGGAGAGAGATATGAGGAAATGGACAGTTGGTGTAAAAGAGGTGAGAACAGCAGGCAGAATCAAAAGAAAGGAAATATTACGAGGAAAGGGGGAGGCAATGGTGGATAGAACATAACAGAAGAGAGTCGTAGGAGAAAGAGAGACAGAGAGGTTGAAATCATTCTGACCGCATCAGAAAATAAGCCCACAGAGATGATGAGCGAGAGTGGGATGATACTTCATATTTTTTCACCTCCAAAGTCTTTAGGTATAAATGAAAAGCTTTGCTACAAAATGAGATATTCACTTTTTTGAAATAAAAAAAACAAGACACCTACTGTAACATCGTGGGTGCAGGACTGGTGAAAAAGCAAACTGTGAATAAAATGTTTTGAGTTATGAGTCATCTCAACATATTTTACAGAGATGACTCATATTTATTTTCCATATTGACTGATGAACTTTGTGTTTAATCATCGGGAAGTAGCTCTTCACAAAAAGCATATTAAATCATGCATGGAGGTTTATTTGCATTGGCAGTGATGTATTGCGAACATGCAGTTTTAAAGTTATGTAACACCGGAAAAGGACTTTCATATAACTGTAATTATAACTTCATGAGAAGAGTTAATGTGACATTTCCTGGTGACAATTAGCACCAGGTTAGCCACATTATTAGCCGTGATTCACGGGAAAATAGAGTGCATTTTTCATGCATCTAGGTATTATTTTGATGGCTGAATAAGCAACTCTGAGTTTTTGAGATAAGCAAAAGAAACATTTTGCCCACAAGGCGAGTCATTTTGTTTGAAATACAGCAAAACACTACTGATGTGGGGCTTCAGCGGGAGGATTTAAGAAACTGATTGCTTGAAATCTGCGGTGCAGCTCAGAGGAGCCGAAGCTCGGCTTATGTTGGTCGGATTTCTGGTCTTTTATGGGCTTTGGTTGAGACAAAATTTATTTTTTAACTTTAAATGTACCATTTCTTTTTTTAGAGAATGAGGGAGGATAAGCAATAAAATAAAAAAAAGCAAGATAAATCTAATTAATGACCAGCACAGAGCTACGGCTGAAATAATGAAGATGAATGATGAAATGTAGGGAAGACGAAATAGGCACAAAGGGAAAAAAAGACAACAGCAAAAAAAAAAAAATGGTGAGGGAGGCGAACTGAGGAGGATGGAGAAAGACAGAACATTTTTCTACAGTGGCGGCAACGCACATCAAAGCTTGACGTGTCTAACCTTCCCGGAAAGGGAGCGAGAGAAAAAGACTCACACAGAGATTGGAGAGCGGGAGAGGGAGGTAGGGGAAGTGGGAGGGGATGTCACCTTTCATCTTGCCACTGTTGCCACCCTGGATGCCTGTGGAAAGCTTCCATTATGTGTGCTGTTTGATGCAAGACGTGCACGTTTGAGGTCTGATCGTGTGTGCGCCAGTGTGTGAGGGGAAAGAGAGGGTTAGTGTGATGGATAGATGAGGGGGCGCTCTCCAATAGAAGCCTTAAAATGTTACATAAGATATCATGTCTCTATTCCCTCTATGAGTTCCTCCGCCTCTGATCTCCTGATCAGGTACTCGGGCGCAGTGACAGGAGCAGCCATCAGGGGGGGATGTAGATCAAAAGGGCAACCCTGCTGAGTGACAGCAGAGTGCAGATAATTAGGCCAAAACCACAAACATATTGGATGTGAAACCGTAGATCTATCTAATGATGAGCTTTCTTTGTGGTTTAGCTCTGCTACTGTCCCATTCAAAATTCTCACAATCCTAGTTTTTGTACTGAGTGTAAGTTTACCCGGGCATTTCAAGAGTGGATTACACAACAGTCACATGAATCAGATCCTTGTTTTTTCAAACGTGCTTCAAACTCAAACAGAAAGTTGTCCAATTTGTCACTTTTCCCTCCCAAAGAGAACTTTATGGCGATACACGAAAGCTCCCAACAACATCGTCTTTGAGCCTTAGTGTGCAGTTTTTTTCTGGGCCATGCCGCCTTCATTAAGAATTCAGCAACCACAACTGAATCTTGGTGCAATGTGTTGGGAAAACTTGGAAAAAAACCCGACAACAAAAGCCCCTTACCCACATCTTTCTCCGACTCCTAATACTTCTGCTCTAACGACAGGCAAATAGGAATCGCCTGAATTTTAAATGCAACATATGTTCCACTGTTGTTTCCTGCCAAAACTCAGAGAATCAACAGACTCAGCATTGCGTTGACACTTCTCACTAAATGCTAACTTCTGTCGTCCTTGTCTCCTACATGCCGGCTTGTTTTGTCACACTCATTCATTTGTCCAAATACCTTGTACCTTTATTTATCGTACTCAAGGACTTGAGTTACTTTGAATTCCTTGTAGAGACGCTCAGGTCACAGGGGACCAGATAAATTGGTTCGATACAAGCCTGAATGATGATGTTTGTGACTAGTATCTGAGCACGGTAGCCAACGTTTTCTTGAGGGATCAATATCTCTGCTGAATCAATTGCACAGGAGGTTTAGCAGAGGTTTCCTGCTGTGTACCAAATCAGGAAAACAAATAAAACCTGAAGACAGATGAGACAAGCATTCCCATTTAATGGGTCTGTTGCCCAGTGTGAGAGTAGCCAGACTCCAAAGACAATGTGAAGATAAACGCAACAAACTCAAAAGTTTTCTTTGTAAATATAATCAAAACACAAGAAAGGGGAATGTAACAAACAAAAGATCTATTGAATATAAAATTATTCACAACACTTCACAAACACCTGGGAGACAAAGACTGGGGATGAAAACAAAAGAAGAAAAGAATCAAACTTTAAATGACCTTTAAAAAAAGACATACATAACGGATACTCACCATACACCAATAAGGTGTAATGATCAGCAGCGCGTCCGTAGTTGTTCTGGGCCTGGCACAGGTATGTCCCGTTGTGTGATTGGCTGAGGCGGGAGATCTGGAAGGTGGGGCCAGAAATCTCCGCCCTCTCAGGTAAGGTGTCGTTAATCTTTGACCACTGGATGTTTCTCGGCCTAAAGTGAACACAGACAGCGAGAGACGTTTTATGTTTGTTTGTGTCTGTGATAGTATTCACTGCTGTTTCTAGTTTTTGAATATCACATTTCTGGATGGAACAAAACATTCAAGGATGTTGCCTTGGTCTGTGTCTCTGGTAAACAATCATGCTATTTTTGTTTTATGTATCAGCAACATGACTCCAAACTGCTAAACTCGAAGCAAAATGCCATTGGTCTCTCTTAAATATCATTTTAAATCCCAGTTGTGCAAATCTCTGAACACAAATGTCCTCCTATAGCACACATTGTTCACCTTTAAAAAATGCAACACCTTAATAACCAATAAGTCGCACTCCTCCTGTACAACACAATTGGAAGAACACATTTGGTTTGTACACATGTAGCAAAGTAAATGCTGTTTCCGGACAGAAAACCTTGCACTTTACCGAAACAATAAAAAGTAGACTTATTTCCACACACTTTTGTAACATGGCCTCATGAAGCCAAAAGGTACATGGTCACTTTTGATAGTTTGAACTGATCACATCAGTGTTTATTTGATACTCTAGAAGACAGATGCATATACTGGCTGTGTGTATTGTTGTGGTGGAAGAATCCTTACTTTTACCATTATTGCTGAAATTGTAGCTATGAATCCATCGTATTAATTTCTGTTGTTGCTCTGTTTGGTACTATCCTTCTCCCTGCATCTCCATCTATCCCACTTTACAAGCCCAACACAGCTTCGGCAGATGGCTGATCAACATGAGTTTGGTTTGTTATATAACTATGAGTAAGGTCTTTTTTTGTCCTTTTGGAGGCTTAAATCAAGGTTGATGATGATTTTGATTCGCTGCTGAAGTTCGCTACAGGTCAGCCTCGAGTCAGATATCGCCTGGTTTCAGATTTGGAGCGATTGTGAAACATGTGAGAGCAGCACTTGTGTAAAAATGCAGTCAGAGCTGGACTATGCTAGCTGGCTGTTAATGTTCATTGATAACCTGCAACATGTGGCCAGTCGTTTTTGTCTGTTTCTACAAAATGTGTTTTAAAGGAGGTGTTGGCACATCGAACTATCTCATGACGTAGGTGCGTAGGACCTCAAACTTTCACATTAAAAAGAAAAAATCCAGCTCACTAAAATGGAAATGGAAAAAAATATTTTGGTCCCTGAGGTTCAGAGGAACTAAATTGGTGACTAGTAAGAGTAGTGTGCAGGATTTTTCTTTTCAATGTGTCAGTTTCTACAAAAAAAAGGTGATGAGACATGTTGGTGTTGAGATTTTAAGTTGTTTGAAGTCATATTGGGAAAACAAAAGAAATTTGGCGACTGCTTATGACTTTTGTTTCTTGTAAGGAGCACAGAGATACATGACGTTGTCATTGAAAAAATCAGAATTGAATGAGGAGTAATTATGAGTAATTCACAAACTCAACTCTCTCTCATGCGATTACCAACTAGTACTCTACTAGTCTTAAACTGAATCGCTAAAAGATATCAGAAATGAGAGTAAAAGAAGACAGGGGATCAAATCTGAGGCACAGAGTGATGCTATAAAAAGAGGGGTGAAGACGGAGGGTTAGAAGCCCACAGGGGGATGTTGACATGAGAAGAAAGTATAAAAGGGGCTTGGTGAACCAGCCAATGGCATAAGAGGGTTGCATCCTGACAAATAATGAGGAGATTGATGGTCAGAGGGCAGTCATGGTGTGAAAGGGTTGGCAGCAGGGACAGGGAGGAGATGAGAGTGGAAATAGGGTGTCAGATGTGCAGGGTGGAGAAAAAAGAAGAAGAAGAAAGACGGATGCTACTACAGGTGGAGGAAAGACGGAGAGGAGAAGAGACGGCGCGGTGGGAGACGCGCTGGGAAGGAGCACACTAAATGAATTGGTCATGAAAGACAGGCAGGCAGAGCAGACAGGAGGTGCGAGGATTACAGAGACATCCTGGGGAGCAGAACTGTGTGTGTGTGTGTGTGTGTGTGTGTGTGTGTGTGTGTGTTTGTGTGTGTGTGTGTGTGTGTGTGTGTGTGTGTGTGTGTTTGTGTGTGTGTGTGTGTGTGTCTGGCTGAGTGTCACTGCTCCTGCCACCATGGCCAGATTACCAACCTGACTCATCTGGGTTCTAATCCCTCAGGACGCCTAATTAAACCTCTTTCTTGCTTAGTCACACACACTCTCTTACTTTTCCAACACACACAAACAAAATCTCTCTCTTTCCCTCTAACACACACACACACACACACACACACACACACACACACATAAATACATACACGCACACTCAACTATACTCACACTCCCATATGCTGTAATTCTGTCAAATGCTAACACACAAACAAGCAGGCAATTAAACTACAAACTGTCAAGTCTTCATTGCTCCTCTAAAACAATGAGTGCCCCCCTACACAAAAAGGAAGCGGTGTATAATTGGTCATTAATAGTTAACAGGCTGTTAGCAGGTCAAGGGAGCGAGCAAGGTGGCGACAATGATTCTGTAATGTGTTTATATGTATATGTGGTCCAGTGTGGGATGTGGGTCAGTCAGGAGTGTCCTGCTGTCCCATCTCTTATTTTCACAATCACATGCATGTGTCACATAAACACACACACATATACACAGTGTCCTCCACCAGCCGTTACAAAGCTTTGGCGGGTCTACAGCCAACACGCTTCTCCTCCAGTCCTCACTGTGGGATTTCACCCACGCACACACACACACACACACACACACACACACACACACACACACACACACACACACACACACACACACACGTACTTGGCTGCATGAAGCTTTACTAGGGGAGCTTTAGTGGACTTGGTGCCCACAGACAGACAGACCATCTAGGACAGGGTTTAGGAGCTTAGGACCCAATACCCTCCTGGAAAGTGCACAAAGGGATGCGAACACACACTAGAGAGCGGATTTGTTTCAAAGCTGGCTCTTAAAGTGTTGACTGCTGATTCTGAGTCGACACACACACACACACACACACACACACACACACACACACACACTCACACACACACACACACACACACACACACACACACACACACACACACACACACACACACACAGGCACACAGACTCACATACAACTTTGGGATCTGTCTAAAGCTCCTTTTCTTTTTGTCCTTCACGCAATAAAATATGGATCAGGTGTTTTTTATCCATCCCTCAAACATGAAATGTTGGGTGACACTGCAGATACTTCACAACTCTTCTGCTCCTGCAAACCTGCCTGCAAGAAATTACATTTGTATATCAATTATCCCTTTCTCTACTTACACTGTAAGGACAATGTAGTTCCCACATTTTGCTTAGGAAAGTATTTATTAGATTTTATCAAACAATACATTCAGTACTGTGCTGGAGTTAAATGTGTTATGTTCAGTAGCTCAGTCTGTAGGGACTGGTCAGGCAGCTGGAGAGGTGCAAGTTCACTTCCTGAGCACTGCTGAGGTGCCCTTGAGCAAGGAACTGAACCCCCCAACCCCCCCCCACCAGCTCTGAAGCGCTCAACACATCGCTTACATCTCTCCATTAGTGCATGTCCATAGGATCCTGTTTGTGCATGTGTGCGCATTACTGCCTATGTGTGTTAATCAAGTACATCTAATAAAGGGATGTTCGTTTTTTCAGTCAGCAGTAAAACATTTATCTATCATGCAAAAAAAAACAACAACATAAAACAACACTTTACCGGATAAACGTCTAGTACCAAATCATTGCCTATAAATGTAGTTTTGCAAGTCAGACAGTGTGCAGGAGTTTGCTTGCAAGTTTTGATGGACACATTACTCTCCTAAGCATCTGTCTTATAAAATAAATGTGCAAAGTATTTTTCTATTTAGATAAAAAAAAAAACAATAAAATAAGTTAAAGTGTCCAGTGTCAATAAATACAACAAGCAAGGAAAATAACACGAGCACACAACTCGTCTTTTCAAAAGCCAATGGCAGCCAGGACAATTAATGCAGGCTGTATCTGCAGCCGGAGTGAAGAAACTTAAACTCCATGAACAAAGGATGACTTTTCCCCCCCCTGTGATCTGTCACCCAAAACATACATTCTGTTGCATATCATTTGTATATGAACCTCATTTCCAGGAGACAGGGCTCCGTTGTTTTGATTAAAACCTTGAAGCATAATGTGTCTTATCACGTCGCTTTCATGATTACAAAATGTCCTGTTTTGTTTTGATGACGCTGGTAATATTGAAAACGTTCATGTGATTTATTAGTCACCCCTGGTTTAACTTCAATTGTACTTCAACAGATGATGCATTTTGGATTGATTGGCCCAACGGGGGCCTGCATCATTTGTGGAAGACAGCATGTGGTTGTGCACAATTTCCTGCTCATTTCTAAGAATAGATTTTTTCATAAAGAACTGAGAGATCCTGCAGTAATTATAGGGGGAATAAGTTGAAGTTGTTCCAGATTAAGAGTACTTGGTAATTACTTGAAGTTTCCAAGCGAAAACTCTGGAATTATGTAGGCTGGTAATTATATAGAAAGAGGTCAGCGTGGTGTTGATTTTGAACAACACATAATAAAGAGGAAGGGGGAAAGGTGTCTTTTTTTGCCTCTAGCTATTTTAGGCTTTTCAGGAAGATGCTTTCATCTATCTCTTTGTTGTTTTTTTCTGGAACCCTGTACAGAGAGCTGATAAAGCACACATGTTCACACACATCTGGTAGCAATCCAGAAAGAAAAAAAAAAAACCAGTATATTTTGCTGTGGTTGCTAAAAATCTCCTCTGGTACAGGTAGAGGTTATTCAAGGACATTTCCACTATAGCTCATAAGAAGGAGGGGATTTGTTGAGCAAGGTGGATTGTAATTACAGGAAGATAAACAGTGTATGAAGAAAAGCTGTCTGAGTCCCAGATCGCCCCTCATGTTCATGGAAGCGTTCAGAGTCTGGAAATGCTTTCATGTATTTTTTTTTGTGTGTTTTAAAAATAAAATCTCAATTATCCTTCATCAGTTTAGTCTTTGGTGGAGGTAATCTAGATCTTAAGTTCTGACTCTTTCTATCATTGCAGGTTGCTATATTTGAGCTTATTCTACATTACACACAAACATGTGCTCTGGGTAAATGCATGAACTCATCTCATCATAATCCAGCAACAATCATACCCTCCAAACAGATTGCCAGAATGAAAGCAGAGCCCCTCAGGCTTGTATCCGTCTGTGTTGCTGCTACCTGCAGCTACCAGCTGTTTGATGATGTTACCACCTAAATGTCGTTCTCGCAGCAGCTTCAGAACCATTCCACAAAACACTCTAAAGTCTATAGTTGCGATTGTGAAATTACCATTTTAGGACATTTTGTGTTTGTGAGGGTTGTCATTGAACTTGGCAACCCTCCCGCATGTTGTCGTCAATCACATGCTCATTGTGTATCATTAAGCCGATTTGTCAAGGCTCCAATCCTTTGTTGAGACGAAACCTTTTATTCTGTCTGATTTTCGTGTCAGAAATGTATTGTGGCATGAGAGGAAACACATGAACACACTGCTAATGTATGGAAAGCCCAAAGAGCCTCATGAGATGTGTGCCATCTGGTTCATGCGCCAGAGTCTTTTCTTTGGAAGCTGAGTGCAGGTATGACTTTTATTTCTTTTTAAAGGACTCTTTGAAGTACTTCAACCAGTCATCATACTTGTTTAACAGAGACCTCCAAAATCATTCAGATGTAAGCAGACAAAGGAGTGCGGATATAAAGACGTGTCTTAATTCCATAGCTGCTTTATTTCCACGATAGATTTTTACTTGTACTTGTACTTGTTACTTGTATAAAAATACACATGATATCATCAGTTCTGAAGATGGTTGGAGTGTTTGTGTAATATTTTGAAACAAGGGGAAACTAAAGCATCTAATGTTGAGTCAGTGTAACTCAGACTCAGCAGAGTTAGCGATCTCTTTTAAATTCCTTCTTAAATAAATCTTCAAGAATAAAAAGTATTTTCATATGTCTTCAGGCGCCGATGGACTAGTGGTTGTTTTGCCTGCCCCATGTGCATAGGCTACAGTCCTCAAAGTAGATGGCCCAGGTTCAAATCCCATCCTTTGCCATGTGTCATTCCCCACACGCTCGCTCCCTGACTTCTGACTCTATCCACTGTCCTGTCTATGTAATAAAGGCAAACAGAGCCCAAACAATAAATCTGGAAAATAGTTACATCTGAACCCCTTTTTATGCATGTGATTTTGTAACTGGTCTGTTATTTTGCTGCCAATGCAAAGAACTTTGTAACACTGGATTTTGAAAACTGCGCTTTAAAACATATAATAAACTCTATGGAGTTTTGGTGGAGAAATGTAAAAGTTGGAGATATTTACAGATTATGTGGTTTATGTTCATAATTCTATGCACAAACTATCCTTAGAGGAAAATTTGGCCCCTGGAAAACGGTTTAAAGATAAAATGCTACGTGAGAAGTTATGGTGGTGGGCCCGCAACAGTGAAAGCGTAACCCTCCTGGTCGCTTTTTAGCTCCAAACAATGTTCCAGGGACTTATTATTTCCTTTGATAAAGTTTGTGTATTTAGTTCAGAGAATATAGCATAGAATTGTTTCACTACCAAATCTACATAGTGCACCTTTAAGGCAGGTCACAGACACACACATGCATACAGACTTACAGGGGGTTCCCAGTCACGGAGCAGGTGAGGCTAAGCGAGTCGCCCTCTCGCAGAATTCCCGTAGGAGGAACAATTCTCACTGTGGGTGCAACTGTGGGGAGAGAAAGAGAAGGTGTATTGAGAAAACGAGTATTTGTGCGAGAGAGCAAACAAGAAAGGCTCAATGGAACAAAATGGATCAAAGTGAACAAAATAGAGCCACGTTCAGAGACAACAGGAGAATAATCAGGAATGCGTGCGAGACAGTGTAGGAACAAAGTAGAGGAACAAGGGAACGGTGAACTCGTGGCAGGAGGAAGGGTCTTTAACATCTGTTTCCAAGGCAACCAGCCGGCAAAGCCCACGAACGAGACACCTGTTATCATAAGCAGCCCACCGCTCGGGCAGCTGCTGTACTGCACTAACTTCAGCAGCAGAGCGATGGGAAGCCAAATCCTCCCTGACAGTCGGTCATTATTAGCAGTTCTCTGGCTGGAGGAACCTCCAGCAGCACAGATTGACAAAAGTGTTGAATATTAATCATTTGGATTCATCAACAAACATGGGTATACAAGTGGCAATTAACTGCAGTCAGAGATGGATGTAGTAGGACTTGTTGCATGTGCATAATACCGCCAACTGTAAATATTGACGCTTTATACAGCTGTGAAAGGTTTGTAGTACTGAGATTTGATATATAAAATTATAGAAGTCAAATTTAAATATCAGTATTAATTCATCATTTTGTAATGCACTTTAGAATATGCACCCTCCATCCCATATCCGTCCATGTCTCTGTCCAGGCCATGTCCTGTTGAGAGGCAGCTGGGCATCTGATGTGTGTTCAGTTAGGTCCTCAGGGCCTACCTCACAGAACGAGGCTATCACTATTTGTTTGTTTGTTGCATGTGGTTGTCTTTGTCCGTTATATCCGCCCTGTCAGAGCTGTATTTTTCTCCTATAATTTTGAAAAAAATAAAACAACATATAGTCTAAACAACAAACTATTAGGATTGAAAAAAATGGAGAACCTGAAGAAGTGTCTATTTTTATTTAAATCTAAACAAATCACTGAAAATATTGTTCTAGTCCTAGCTTGTTAGATAGGGTCATATCTTTATATAATATCTGCGTTCGCAAATACATGTCATATGTTTCTCCTCACGTTAAAGAACTAACCCTAACCCTAACAATAACCCTAACCCTAGGGTTAGGGTTATTGTTAGGGTAAGTGTCAAAACTAAAGCAGCATCAGCAAACTAAACACATTTGACAGGGTTAGGACTAGATAGACAATACAATACATATAAAGATTTATTAAAGACTTTTCTAAAAGTGATAGATTAATGCTGTCTGATAATTCAAAGATAAAACCTACAGAACCCTCTGCAGAGAATAAAGCTTACAATAAAAATAACGTTCTATCTGAAATTGTTGCCCTGAGTGAAAACTAGACTTAAGCCAATTATACATTTAAATCTCTGGCAGTGTTATGATCACTGTTTGCTTTTAGCCTGCCTCGCACAGACATATGCACAGAGATTGCAGAGCATTACAACTTGTGTAAATAGGCCAGAAAAGATTCCTCAGTCTCAGAATTACAATGGGATCTTTGCTCACACTAATGTGACTCAGGTTAGCTCAGTTGGTGTTGCTTAGCTTCTTAAGCCACGACCCTAACCTGGCTGCGGGCCTGCTCCTGCCAGCTCCCTGCATGACGAGATTTGAATGTATGAGGCTTTGATGAGAGCGGGTCTCAAACAGGGGCAGCTCAGAGCATCACTCTGCTTAAATGTTGGGCCGAGTATAAATGAGCATCATTCTTAAATGAGATAGCTAACGTTTGACAAACGAGGGTGCTACCCTGACAAAATCATTGCTGGCATTAAAATAAAAATAATGAACAGGAGGGAAGTTATAACTTGTGAGACAGCAACACAGATGGAATAATTAACGATTCTAATACTTGGCCGTGAACGACCTACTCCATTTGTTTCCAAGATGGATGAAAAGTGCTTTGATGTAATGCGCTTAAATACAAACAGTTTGCATGACGTCGTAGAGGCTTACAATACACATCCAGGCGGTAGTGTCGAATCCTCTTCTGCCCGCCCAGCGCCGGGTGGAACGCCTCGCAGCTCAGCGCTGCCCCGTTGTCTTTCCTTTCTACTGGGATCCGGATGGTGCTGGACACGCTGAACGTCTTCCCATTGTCCTGCTGGGACATCACACCTGAGGAGAAACAGGAGGGATGAGATGATGGAGAGGAAGAGGACAGGTGGGGTGGGGAGGAAACAAGTTAGCAGCCAAAATCATGCCTTTTTTCCTGCAGGGATATCACAGGAGGGGGAAAGAGAACAGGGGAATGGGGAGAGTTTTGGAGGAGAAGATAGAGTTGGAGAGAAGCAGCAGAAGTAGACAGAAAGGAGGAAAACGAAATTAAGGAGTTGTGGATGAGGTTTTTACAGCAGCACTTGTACCTGAAGAGAGGAGTATGAGAGGTGGAGGACAGAATAAGAGAAAGCAATTTGCATCTTTATTTCATGGCAATTATGAGCACAGAACTGTTTGTTTGCAGATGGTAAATTAAGTGAGAATTTTGTGTGTGCGTGAATGAAAGAGAGAGAGAGAGAGAGAGAGAGAGAGAGAAATGGGGGCGAGAAAGGGATGAAAAGAGTGAATATGCATAGAGGAATTGAGATTTGAACTGAGCCAGACTCAGAGAGAGGAGGAGGGGGGGGGGGGGTGATGTCAAAGGAAACGGGTAGGAGAAGAAAAGCAAAGAAGGCGAGGGAGTCACAGAGGGAGAGAGGAGGGCAGCAAATCGGGCATATGATTGATGAAGGGGGGTGGGGGGGGGGGGTCGAGCGAGGAGAACTGAGGCGACACAAGCCCAGACATGAAAGGGGGATGATAAGAGTTCCAGGCCAGATACAGGGAGGGAGAAAGATGGGAGAAGAGAGGAGGGAGGAGGAACAGAGGGGTGACACGGTCACGTATTGGGAGTTTGTGCATGTTGAGGCAGAATTTAACAATATTACTTATATCGCGCTGAGTTTTCAATTATTGCCACCCAGCAAATGAAAGTGAGCCCAATCGAAGCGTGAGAGAGGCCGGTGGTGGGTGCAGATGAGCAGGAAAACGGGAGCGGTGGGAAGATAGGGTCTTAATTAAAGAGTACTTTCCCATATCTGCTGGGATCAGCTTCTAACCTCTGGTGTCACAGTTCATTTAACTCAGAGCCAAAAAGAGAGGAGAGCAAGGGAGGGTAGAGGCAAGGAAATGAGAGGAAATGAGAGTAAACAGGTGAAAACAAGAAGAAAAGGATACAAAAGAGGATAGGAGGAGAGGGGAGAAAGAGGAGAACAGAGGGATTGAGAGGAGAAGAGGCAGAAGGGAGACAAGAAAGAAGATGTGAAGAAATTGAAGAAGAAAATGGGGGAAGAAACAAGAGAAAAGGAGAGGAAACAGAAGAAGAGAGGAGAGGACATGGAAATGGAGGAGAGAAGAACAGGAAGAAGACCAGAGGAGGGAAAAAGATAACAGGAAAAATGGGAAGAAAATGAGTGAAGAGGAGGGAAGACCATGAAGAGAGGAACAAGAGAAGAGATAAGGACACAAGACCAAAGGAAAGGAAACGTGAGAGGAGAGAAGTAAACAAGACCAGGAGAGAGGAGAAGAGGAAGCCAGTTTTGAAAATAGAGAGAAGATGGATGAGGAGAGGAGGAAACAAGACCAAAAGGGAAGGGAAGCAAGATGATAGAAGAGGAAACAAGTCCAGAAGAGAGGAAACGGAGGAAGAGAGGAGGAAAGTTGAGAAAAAGGGAGAAAACAAGATGAGAGCAGGAGAAACAAGAAAACAGAGGAGGAAACAAGGCCAAACAGGGAGTGAAAACAAGAGAGGAGAGGAGGAAACAAGGACAGGGGAAAGGAAACAGGAAGAAACTAGACATTAAGAGTTCGGGGCTGAGGAAAGAAAAGGACACAAAACAGAAAAAGAAAACACCATTGGAGAAAGTGTTCGTAAACAGGATAAGACAAGAGAGACAAACGTGCGGCCTTCTAAAAGTAATCTTCAACCAATAACCGAGGTGATGGGTGTTACATCTTTGTCACAAACGAAACTTAAAGAAACGGAAAATGGAAAGAAAAGATCAGAAGGAGTAGCGAGGAAAGGACAGAGTGACGCTGACAGCTGCGTTCTGACTGAGGAACAAGTAAAGAGAGCGGATGAAAGAGACATTCAGAGTCAGACGAAAATAGAAAGTAAAAACGACAACGGCTGACACGACGTTTGAAAGGGTAAAACAGCTCCCGATGTGTGTCCCAAAAACAGTTGACACCAGATTATCTCACGTTATTTCATCTTGTCTGTTTGAGGTATTTTAAAGGCAGTGGATACTGAATTAATGAATAACAATAAAGAAGCACATTTTGACAGCTATTTAGTACTTTTAAACAGTGTTGTCTGCGGTTATTAAAAAAGGGAGATTAATTGAATAAAAAAAAATAGCCATAAGCCTGAGTGAAAGATACTTAATCTCTCCCTTTTTTTCTTCGTGTTCAGTCATCCCTGCAAGGTTTTAGCCAAACTCTAATCAAAATGCAACGCCAATACACTTTTAAGAGCGAATAATTCTCGTGGGTTATATAAAGACGGGAGGGGGGGGGGGGTCTTAGTTCTTAGATGTTTCATTGAGTGAAGTATCCCTTTAAATGAGAGAAGCCATGGGAGGAAGGGAGTTAGAAAAGAAGAATGGATCAAGGTAACAGACTCAAGGATGGCGCAGAGATTTATTACATTTTGGGAGAGTTAGGAAAAAGTGTCTCTTTGTGATGCCGTGAAAGAAGGAAAGAGTGAGAGAAGCGGAACATTTGAAGCGTGTGAAGCATCTATGCTTTGATGTGATGGTGTACTTGTGAGATATCTGCAAATAAAACACATTTAAATCCTATTTTTCAAGAGACAGCGCAATGAAGGGAGGGGTTACGTTTTTTGATCATGAAAGAATTTGAATCATAAACATTTAAAAAGGAAATGTCTCCAGCACTTCCAGTTGATGTCTGTCTTTCTTACACACAGATCATCATATGTAGATTTACACTTCTTCTCTGAACTTGTGACTTTTCTCTGCAGGAATGGGAACAGAAAAGTTATTACTCCTTCAATCTAAAAAAAGGGGGGTTTGATCATTTGAAACTAGATCGACTCCTATAAATATTGCATAGAACGCTTGATCAAATTCAAAGAAACAGGAGGTGAGGAGATATTTTGGCAGCCCCGCAGCCGAAATCTTCATTTTCACCAACCCCATTTATCCATCAATTCATCTCACTCTGCTGCCATCAGCTGATCCATCTGCCATTCCTCTGTGTCAATCCATCAATCATCCATCCATCCATCCTTCTATGATATCATCCACCCATTCCACTTCACATGCCCTTTGTTCCACCCATTATTTCCTCGTTTATCTCTCATAATCGTCAATTCAACCCATTAGTCCATCTGTCAGCCCTGTCGAGGTACCTGGAATCTCTCGGGCGTTGCGAATCCAGCGCAGGGTGGCGGCCGGCTTGCTGCGCGGCGACACACAGGTGAGCTCCACCTCCCCTCCCTCCACGGCCTCCTGCTTCACCTCCACAGTAGGTATCTCAGGGGGAACTGAAACAGAGAGCGTCGCCACCTGATGGTGGGTGGCGTCAGTGTAGAGCTGGCAGAAGTAACCGCCCTCGTCCGACACGCTGACGTTGGTCAACTCGATGCGCACCAGCCGCTGCGTGAAGAGCACCATCTGGAAACGGTCGTCCTTCAGGGCTGGAGATGGACCAAGATGGAGTAGAAGTGGAGAGAGGGAGATGAGGATGGATGGAAAAGGGGGGGGGGGGTGTGATAGGAGAGGAGATGGTGGGCGAGTGACAGGAAGAAAGGGAAGACATAAGTCGTCAGAGGGAAAAACACAAAAACCCTAAACACAGTTTCCATGTAAATATAAACAAACAAAAACTTACAAGCAAAATCGAAGTGTGAAAAAACAAAGAAATCTTTTACTCTGGGTCAGTGTAATTGATCCAATGTTTTTGCTAAGCTTCCCAGACAGACACAGAGCATTGAGAATTGTTTTTGTCATGGTGCTTTGTTTGCTGATAATACACCCAACAAACACACACACACACCCGCACGCACACACAATAAAATTGCCAAATCCGGCGCTATATTAAAGAACTCGTTTTAACACATTTTACTAGAAGGCTTTTGCTTTTTCTGTTTTGAATTTATATTTGGATGAGACGCACTGCAGGGAGTGAGGTCGTCCCTCAAACATAAACATACTTATTCACATTAAGCATACTGCCTGTGAAAAATGGGAACTGTTCAGTTTTTGAGAGACCAAAGTTTTCCTAGTACACTTACTAAGTACACTCAAGTGCCACGTCATGTTTTCATTTTTGCCATTTACTGTTTTTTTTAAAGGCTGGAGTTTTCTTTGCCTAAATCAGTACTTCGTGAGGTATCTGTTGCAACCATGTACTGTAAATATTAATGGACGATGCCTGAGGGAAGTCAGCCATCTGTTACTGCAGGGGGCTCTGGAGGCTCATCGGCAGCAGGAAATGCCGTGCTGGAAATGCCGTCTCACTCTAACTTTTAGTCAACCTAACGGCAGGCGGAGAGGTTTTTAAGCCTCTTGAAAAACGGTTAAATCTTGCCCACCTTTCATTAATGTCGGCTACGCGCCTAACTATGGATAACACGTATCGTTCTCGAAATCAAAACGGAGCATAAATCTTAATTTATGCTGTAAAAACGGCTTTTTTGGCTGTGGTGTGTAAGTGACTTCTGGGGTTTTTGGAGCCAGCCTCAAGCGGACACTCGACAATCTGCAGGATTTTGCACTCCTGCATTGGCTTCATTTTTCAAGACCAGAGGTTGTCGTTTGGTTACAACTTTAGAATGTAATTAAGAAGTGGATATTGTCACATGGTATCAAAAGTTAAACCAATGCAAAAAGGCCCTGTGCTCTTGCAATGTTGCAAAAATAAGACGATTGTGTGGAACCAGATAAGGAAATGTCCTTATTTCTCAGTTGATTTATTTCTCCAGTTAGAAATGTTCCTCATAAATTGAATGGTTAGATTTTAAGTGTTTCTTCAGCACAGCATGATGTTCATTATGTGGATTTGTTACCATTTAGACTGATGAGGATGAAGTAGGGTTTTCTCAAGAGTGATGCTACTTGTTACTTTGAATGTGTTCATGTCATAGATCCATGGCACTGCCTAGCCAACCTGTAGTCAAGATATACTTCTGGCAAGGAAACTCTAATCAGATGTTAATTGTCAATGTAAAATCATTCAAAATGAATAAAATAAAAACCAAGGCTTAAAATTGTGTTAAATATTGGTAGCCGTTTCAGAGCAGCTCATTTCTGTAATTCCAGATACAAATCTTGAGAATCATATTCAACCTTTTCTAGCCTTATTCCATTATTCATGCCAATTGTGTTTGTTGTTATTTTTCTGGTGTGGCACCAAAAAAAAAAGCACAATTATCTGAACATCTGCTTTGTCGGCTTGGATGCCAGAAAAGAATATATCCAGTGGGTCACCAAAGGTAAGAATCAATAGACCAAATCAGAGTTCAGAGAGTGGGTAGCTTGCCTTGGAGAGGAGAAGAAGTCCTGCAGGTCTCTCATGTATCACTGCTGACTTCTCAACTTGCTTTGACTTAGTTGTGGTAGTCTTATTTTTTGTCATTTTGCCTGTGCCAAAATAATTGCTTTAGTTCTTTTCCAATTAGCAAAACAACTGTTTTTTTTTTTTTTTTTGCAACACTAGAGTTCCTTGAATTGCTGAAACATCTGTCAGGAGTCAGGGTACAGGGTACCAACAGGGAAGCAAAGGAATGGTAGTTTCGACCTGAAGATGTAGGTACGCTGATGTTGCAACATGCAGGCCAAGAAAGTGACAGTTGCTGCAACCGCTTGCACTTTTCTTGCAGATAAGGGCGCAGGTTAGATTGGCACGACAGGTCTAGAAATGCAGGGTTGAAAGTGCTTGCTCTATGGCTTTGCAGTTGAATGACATTGGCGAGACCTGATTGCAGGAACTCGGTATCAATGGCACAGTGTAGACCTTGGCAATTGATGCCACTAATGCATTCTCAAAATGTACCTTTTAACACTCAGGATTTGGCAGGTACTTAAAAGAGAGCAACGGAGAATGAGGGAATGCTTTATTTAAGGTATGACATTTACTTTTGCTTCGGAATCAGTTATTCCTTAGTGTCATGGAAGTTACATTTGCATCAATTAACAGTTTTGTCTCCTAAATCCTGGAACAAGTGCAGGGTTAAACTAACTTTTAATTTGTGATGTCACTCTCATTGAAATCTCTGCAGAGGAAAAGTGCAAAACATAAATCTAAAGATGGGCTTGACATTAAAAGTTCAGAGAGAAGTTGTAAATTCAGTCTCGAGCAGCTCTGGACTGTACAATCGTACAACATAACAAATGTCCTGGTTCTCTCATTTCCAGTTTTGTCAAAGAGTGTTGTTCATTTGCCCTGAACACTGATTGGATGATCCTAAAGTTTTGTTTTCAATTCTCTAACTTTAGTCATGTGTAAGTCCATTTTATAATTAGAGACCGGCATTTTTATTGTTCAGCTTATTAGGTTTTAATCATTATTGTTTTACACAGTGTGGAATTACTTTGAAAAGTGCCATGCAAATAAAACTCATTGCACAACCAAAATCTGTGTTAGGAAAGCTATTAATTTGAGTGGTGCCCTTTGAGCAAGAGAGAGAGAGACAGATTAAACACTACACTTGTACACTGCATAATCACTGCAATCCACACTCTGGAAAATATCTAAGGATTGAATGCGAGTGTAGAAACGTTAACGTTTAATTCTTCATCGGATCTTAAACTTTAGACCAATGAGCAACCATGAATTTCACACCAAGACAAGACAAAGAACAGTGAGGTTGAGAAGGGATGAACTCACAGCAATTCTCTTATTGTTACTGAAGAAAGTATAGAATCAATGGCGAGAAAAATGCTGATAATAACAAATAACACTAACAGTCTGTGGGTGACAGTGGCTCGATCGTCCATAGATTCTCATTTGACACTCGCTTTGTATCGACTTCACTGTGAGACCTCTCCCTCACTCTCCGTCTCTATTTCATTTCGTGCCTCTCTTCGCTCCCTTTGTGTTGGCTTTGGCATACAGCAGATACTTCCCTGATGTAACAACTGGTCATCTCACAGCATTATTCATCACAACACAGACACCAGGGTATATATACTGGCTTTGTGTGTGTACAAGAAAGAGAGAGGGGGAACAAGGGTAAAAATATGAGAGAAATTGTCTGATAACAGTATGTAATGTGGAAGGCGGGAAAAAAAAAAATATAGATAGAGACAGAAATCCACAGGGGCCTGGAGCAATGGAGTTAGTCCACTTTTCCTGCAAGTACACCGCACTAATCTCCGCACCCCCACCCCCTAAATGTTCCCCCTCCACCGGATGGCATTGAGAGCACAGTTGAGAGCTATTCCCCCAAGAATAGGTAAATCTTTTTTTCCCTCACGGCACTAAATGGCACCTAAATGTCAGACTTCTGTTCAAGTCCAAGTTCACCTTTATTGTCCTGCTTCATTTGCATTCTGAGGAGAGTTGGCAATAGCCGGAGTAAAAGAGATATGGACCACTGAAGAGAAAGGGTCCATTCGGATAGTTCCACTGCTCTATTATAGCCATCAGTTCCCCACAATCTCATAAAACACACCCCTGACTGGTTGCTCACTTGCAAAACATGCAGCCTAATTCGCTGCACTTACAGCAGCGCTTTTATTTGGGCAGTTAGCTTGGAATGGCTCGGCACTGAAAGGCTCTGGTTTGTAAGCCCGATATCTGGGCGGCAGATGGGCAATAGGCAGAAATGGGAAGAGCCCTTCAGCAAGCGATGGAGCAAATGTGGAGGCAGAGCGAGTGCCAGAGTGAGATGTAATTTACACTTCCTGAAAAAATGTCCCCATCGAGGCTTTTCAGGTGCTTACGGGAGCCAAATTAGTTGCGGGAAGCCATCAATACTTTATACCTTGTCTCACCTTTGGATCATTTCCCAGAGCTGTCTCTTTCTACATCGTCTGATGCTCCCTTTTTTTCATTCCCTCTGTTCCCATGTCTTCCTCAAACCTCTGCCCTTCTCTCATTCTCCCCTCTCTTTTCTTTATTCTCTCACATTTTCTCCTTCACTCCAGCTTTCGCACCACTTCTTCCTCTTCCCTGTGATTAGGCTCCAACGTGCTTTCTGAAGGAGTCCATGTCTTGTGGCAGCTCTGTTTAAATACTTAAACACAGGGTGAGCTGATCTGGTGGAATTAAAGGAAGAGTTGAGAGTAAGGGACCCCAAAGAAGCGACCTTTCTTACCCAATTAAGTCCAAGCTGTGTTTGCGCTAAAAAACAAGTGAAGAAAACGTTTGTAGTGAAAAAGTATTGGAATGCTGCACCATGAAGGAAAACAGCTCTTTTTTGTCTACAGTATTTTATTCTTATCTTGGCGTACTGCTCAGAAAATCTTCAGCCACTACTACGTTGGCAGAGACTGCTCCCGAGGGGAGCGTAGGAGTCGTGATTGTTGAATCAATGTAATTACAACAGGGAGTTGTAATGATTAAAATGTGAAATTGTCATCAAGTGAAAATTATAACATAAAAAAACGTAATAGTTTGTAGTTAGGAAACATGAATATATGCCTTTGAGGTACCAGCGATGAGGATTTAGTGATAACAAAACGACAGGTTCATGGAAGTTCCAGTTTTGTTTTTTTTTATGGTTTTTTTTGTTTGTTGCTGAGCTCAATGTTCACTTCTGAGTACAAACATGAAAATTGGTACATTGGTAAAGTTTGGGACCTGGAACATATTCGGAAGTTGAGCTATGACAAAAACGCCTTTTGGCAGCTGCAGCAGCCATCTTACTTTTATATCTTTGCCAATGAGATTGCCAAGTCTCCGGGTCCTGACAAATTCAACAGCTTTTCTTTGTTCCATGCTGTCAGTGGCATTGACACTTTCTCCTTATTGGCACCCAAGGGGGGAAAAAAGATTGCATGGCATATTTGAGATAACAATGACATGGCAACAGATGCCTTATCTTTAATATGAGAAAGACTAGCCTCAGATTTTGAGATACTGTGGTTTTCTTCTCCCAAAATAACTGATACCAACATTATGCACTACATTGTGTTGTATTGTAGTGTGTTGTTTATTGTAGTATTGGAATCCCTTACAACCTAAACAGAAGGGTAGACAGGATCTATTGTATCAGAAGATATAAGGATACAACTTCCTTAAGTCATGATGGAAAGTAAAATGGTAACAATGGACACCACAATGCGTCGTCATAAAATGTTCAAGGTGTATTAAGTTTCTTGCTTTTATGAAAAAAGAGAGAATGATTTTTTCATCTAGACTATCAGATAGTTTAAGCATGGTTCACCTTTCAATAGGATAATGATGAGAAAAATGTGCAGGATATGCCCTTATAACCCGTCATCATCACGTCTCAATCAAAAAGAGGTCAGCTAGAGAAAACCAGCCCTGGATTTGGCCACTGCTCAATTTCACGAGTGATTTCTTTAATCATGGTACTACAGTTGAGGATGTCTACCTTCTTAGTGCAACACAGTTCTTGAACTTGAACTTATTTTATGCCCCGGCAAGATGATGAAAACTCAGCCAGTTCAAGGACATGTTACACTAACTTGCATTGTCTTTGAAGCTGAAGAGTTATTCATCTGTCACAGCCTCAAAGCCATGAGAGAAGAACAAAAACATTTTCAACTAACATTTTGATTGGTTAACTCTCTGGTAAGTTCAGTTCAATTCCAATCACTCCAATTTAAGGATTCTTGTTTGAATTTTAAACAAAAGTTCTGAGTAACAGGAGCAGATTGAAATGAAAATGATACAATGTGTTATAGTTTCACAAAATCTCGATTCAGTGAGAGCAGCTTGAGGGAAGTGAGCTCTGCAAACAGACTGTCTTGAGATTGCGAAATCAAGCAGGGGAAATAAACACCTGCCACACAATTACAACCGCAGAGCAAACCCTTTCAGAATCATAACTCATCAAACTGTATAAGGAGCAGCGAGTCAGAGTGACTTTGACTTGGAACCAACTCTTCATATTGACTTGGGTTTATTGTTGAAGAGTTTGCACAGCAACATTCTCTGGTGAGTGGTGAACATGTACTCTTTGGGGGGGGGGGGGGGGGGGGGGGGCAGCATTTCTAGCAAACAATACAATGTAGTCTATAAAAACCTGTGTATAAGTTACAATAATTAGCTACTTTTCTTAATGAATTCAGTGGTTTTCAAATAAAGCTTACCCACTTAATTTTTCAGACATTTTGGGCAATTTTTTGTAAAAAGAAACAACACTACTCATATATTCAGAGGACAAAATCATCAAAAAGATTGGTAGTGCTTTGTCTATTGGGGCATCAAAATGTACACAACCTGTTCCTCAGAGGAACGCAAAAAAATGCCACACATTATGTTAAGTCATAACATGCAATCACATACGTTACATTATGACTTTAAATATTAAACACACTTTACCATGGTTTTCTAACACTATTATGTGTCTCTAGCCTGTCTACAACCACCTCAGCCACCTAAGCCCTTCCAGGGGGGCGTGGTCAGAGACAGCTCATTTGCATTTAAAGCTACAGACACAGAAACAGCCTGTTCTGAGCAGGGCTGAAATAGAGGGGTTTATAGACATGATAAAATACAGGATCAGAGTGGATTGTTAGCAAGGAACTTTACAGACATCTTTTGGGCAGCTCTGAAACTTATTTAAACTGGTTGAAAAGGATGATAATATGTGACCTTTAATGATATTAAATCTTAACCTAAGCATGTTGCTGTGTTGTCGTGGTGAATGACAAAAAATGTGAAATTATTAAAAACTCACCCTCTTGGCCTTGACTCAAGCAGAGTTTTACACTGTAGCCTTTGGCTGGAGCTCAGATCTTAAGGAGTTTATCCCACAGATTACGTGAGGCATCAATAAACCATTGCTACACTGCAAAACATGAAATTTGGCTCCAATTAAGCTACTCCTTCCAAATTTCAAAGGTAATGCTTAATATCCTTGATCTTTGTTCTCTTGCTCAGAGGTTTCCTAGCAGCCCTTACAAAGAATCTGAAGGTGGCAGCTTTTGCCCTTAATTAGTTAAGAAAAAAACATGGAGTGTTTGCCTACCCTGAGGGCCTCAATGTAATCTGCCTTCATTATAATATTGGTTACAATAATAATTTAACATAATGCTGCCTTTAAAAAAAAAAAAAAACATAGATTGCCAAGGCTGTGCTCTAATGAGGAGCTGTAATACGTTCTGATCTCATCACAGGGGTTAACAGTGGATTATACAGAGAGCTTAGAACTCTGCTTTTAAAACAGTTGAAGCAGCCACACTGTTAGGGCAGAGAATAACACCATCTCCTAAATTAACTCAGGGTTATCTGACTTTTTAATGTGGAATCACTTCAAAGGCAAAGTGAGGACATTTGCAATAAGAAAAATGTAAAGTGCGGGTGAGTCACTGCTAATGTGTTTAAAAGGCTGCTTTCAAAGGTCACTGAGGTCAAACACATGTCACAGAAAAATAAAGTATGAAGCAGAGCAATGTGTGCGCGTGCATATACACACCTCGCGTGCCGTTAAAGAAGAGGGTCTGCCGGCGGGGATTCTGGATGACCACGATTGATCCATCGTAGTTCTGCAGGCGGCAGGAGATCTGGGCCGTACCGCCCTCCAAGACTGTCACATTCTCGGCCTGCACCGCCTGACAACGAGCTGTGGAAGAGAAAGATGGACGTAAATTTAGTAACACGGAGGGGAAGTTGAGAGGGACAAATGGGAGGAACAGATGCCAAGAGAAAGGGATGTTCAATTTGCTCCTCACTTGAGATAGAACCTTTCAAAATAAGGTACTTAAAGCATCCTTCATTTACTCACTATTCATCATGGGCTTGCGACGATGGAGAAACGCAGAAGGGAGGGAAACAGAGGAGGAGACAGGGTGAAAGAGATAAAGAGTTTGAAAGAGAGAGAAAAGACAGTGAAGGACTCAACAAGTAAAAGAGGGTGCTTATGAACAATGTGTCCTTATGATTATAATAAGGATGATTATAATTACCACCATTCATCTTTTTTATGTGCACAAACCCGCGCACATACAAACAGCACTGTAGCCTCCAGCGAGTCTAACAGAATGCTCCAACACACACATTTGAATACATAATGCCTTATTAAATCTCTAAGTGGCTGTCGGTCTTGAGTTTAGGCACACAAACACACACAGAAAAGGACTCAGATACACACAACTGTGGCAAATTATTGGGAAGACACTCCCGGAAAGGCATTTTTTGGATTTCGGCCCTGCCACCGCCTAAAGGTGTTATAGTAGTGTACGCTGCAGTGTTATTAGCTTATTCACATACTGTTCACAAACTTTTACAAGTTCTTCAAAACTGCAGGAATAAAACTAATACAAATCCCCAAAATACATCTAAAAGGTTGATTTGCAAGGCCTGTCTCTCTGGATGAGTGTAAAGAAACCTTTTAAATCAAATATTCTGCAGGTCTGAGAGACTGAGGGTTGGAGCTACAGCAAAAAAAAAGTTGGGACGACCTTTGTTTTGCCGTGTGAGTGGGGCATGGGTAGAAAGCAAAAATGTGAGGATCAAAGTGGACAAGAAGTGGGAAGAGGAAAGAGGAGAGTGGATATGTCTGTGATCGGCTCAATGGAAAAGGCTGGGTGGAGTAGAGAGCAGAGAGAGCGTGGTGGAAGCTTCGGCTGCACTGAACATGTTTTTAAAGCCATTTCTCATCCAGGTGCAAGCTAAACCAATTGATTACACTCCATTATCCCGATGTAATGCTTCTTATTACAGGTATTTGGAAAGTGCTGGGAGGGATCGCAGTCCAGCTTCGGCTCTTATGAATGAATATTTCCATACATTCACACAGACACCTGTGTTAACATTCAGAGTGCATATATATATGCTCAGAAACATGCCAGCCTGCAGAGCGACCTGCACACTCACATAAACTTTTGCACAATATCTTTCAAACAAACTTCCCCGGCCTCTAAAACCAATCTTTTTTTTCCAGACAAGGGTTCTGAGAAGCAGCAGGGAGCCTCTTTGAAGCTGCTGACATCCAGAGAGTCAGTAATGAGAAGGTTGATTATGATCTGATTGGAGCGCCCTCCGTGTTTGTGGGTCAGACTGTTGACACGGCTCGGGGTGAGTCACACCTCCCGCTGCGCACAATGGACACCGAGCTGCATCGCTTGAATCCAAATGATTGTAGCGCAATTAGCCATAAGGCTTCAGCCAGGAGTGGAACGTGATTGCCTTGAAGAGAGCACTAGCTTGCCAGGCTTCCAAAACTAGTATTTACCAATTTGCATCCCCATTTGCATCCCCTCTCTCCTTGGCCAAGAGTTGGCCGTGGGGAGGATTTAGAGAAAGAGTGCCATCAATATTGAAGCATGATGATGAAGCAGGCAATAAGGTGTTCCGATAAAGACGACAGGGCCATATATATTTCACTGCAGGGTCTGGCTGTGTTTCTGTAAAACACCTTCAGAAGGCAGGAAATGTTGTGAGACAAACAGATGGCGGCTGCAGGAGCAGGAGTTGCTGACTTGACTGCTTTAGGCCTTAACAAATGTCTGTTTCTGCAACTGAGCATGTCCCAAATCTTTTTGCGCATGTGAGCGTGAGCACAAAAGGTAAGCGTGTGCTCTGGGTGTGAATAAGCAAGGGCTGGCATATTGTAATAAAGCTACTTTGACATCATCTGATCCCGCCAACTCCATCCAAATTTAATTCTCCCCCTGATTTTAATCTCTTTTAATGAAATAGTCAAAGCCTACATATTCATCACATCAGGGGAAAAAAAGAGACGCAGTAGATATTGAACCGAGGACAGAAAGAAACCAAAGGGGGATAAAGACAAAAGGGGCTCTAATACTCGGTGGAACAGAAAAAAATCTTGACAATTACCACTAATTGTAGTCATTATTGCACCCATTCTCTGCATCAATATTGTGATTCATATCGGGGGCCATCAGGGCCTGCCACCGCCATCCCAATTATTTTTCTAATGGCTGTGATTACTCATCACCGTGGCAACCGGGCTAGGCCGCCATTGTTTTAAAAAGTGTTAATTCTAATAGGGCTGCCGTGCATCCTGTTCAGCGTCAGTGAGTAATAAGTGACCCGACAGAGAAAGAATGGCTTGGAGTCAGAGAGTCAAGACAAAGCAACACGGTCAAAAGTTTGCTTCTGGGATGAGGCCAGAAAAAGTAATTAGCTGTCCATTTATATCCCCTCTCCTCCTGACAGCTGTCATCCCTTCAAAGGAAATTAGCCGCAGCAAAGCGAAGAAAAGCGACCAAGAAAAACAAAAATTGTTAACCGCTGCTGCAAGTGAGATGGCTGGCATCCGCTGTCGCCTGCTGAGAGATGCCACCCGAAAAACACCTGCTGGCTGCTGGTGGATGATCAATCCAGGCATAAAGAACAGAGGGATGAAGAGATGGTTGGGGGGGGGGGGGGGGGGGGGGGTGAGAGCTCTATCCGGGAAATGATAGCAGGGAGTTAGGAAGCAATGGTTTGGGTATAATAATGCAGCTGGCAGGGGCTGGACGAAATATACGAGAGATGACGCATATTCTACCTCTCCCGTTCATAACGCAGCTGGGTGCAGCACTTTGAGTTTGACTGTTGGTTTTATAGGCTTCACATCAAGGCCGCGAGCCTGTGCATGTGATCAAGAGTAAAGTACAGATCAGAGAGTGAATGAGAAGGACGTGAAGGGAATCAACATGTGTGGCACTGGTATTAATCTGCCCCGTATTCAAATCAGCACCCGTAATAAAACTCCCCGAAAGAGTCGAATCATATTAGGAGGGAAATGCTGAGAGGAATCCATACCATGGCTGGTGCACTGACGGGTGAATAAAACAGGAAGGGGGGAAGGGGGGGGGGGCAAAAACAATTACTTCTCTCTCCAGCCAAGCGGGGGCAGTATTTCATAGCAGTGAATTGGTGCTTCTCATCATTTCAAATGCCTCTGTCACAGCCCCCCTGGCAAAAAAAAGAGAGCCTTTATTTACTAGGCAATAGAGATCGAAGAAGGGCCATCATTTCAGAATACATAAACAAATAAATAAATAAATAAGAGGCGTGCAAATTCATAAGACAAGCCTGTTCAGGGGCCTGTACTAATGGTCCCCACAATGGGGTTGAGTTATAAGATGAGGGAGGCAGAGCATAGGGGGACAGAGACAGAGAGAGAGAGAGAGATGTGGATGAAGGGAGGAGGTGTAAAAGGGGGGGGGGGGGGGGGGGGGGGGGGTTGGGAGGGAGCCAGGTGGACTTGCTGGCTCACCCTCGGTCACGGTAAATTCTAGAAATGGCCTCACTGGTGCAGGGTTAGGGGGCTGAATTAGAGCCTTGCTGAAGTCTAACTCTCTCTCTCCATGTCTCTCAGAGTGACGGAGGAGGGGGAAAAAAACACAAACCAAAAAAAAAAAAAAAAGACAAGCCACAGAAGAGATGAGCTGTCTCCGCTTGCCCCAAACATGCCCCCCATGTATCCTTGAAGCAGTGCAGTCACTGTCTCCTATTCATTATCTCTCATTATCTTTCAATTGGAAGCGGGCCAAGAGCTTGTGTTTTCTTTGCATGCCGGCCATGGACTTACAAGCGAATCGATGCAGGCGGATACAATGCACGACCCCCTTATGTTATTACTGCTTTAATTAAAACAATAACAGGAGCTCATAGTTTCCACTCTTATGGGGTCGTTCACTGGCAACTTCTCAATCTCTTCCCATCTGGATGTACATTTTCCCCATCATCCCCCGAGTCGGCGAGGCGAGCCGGCTCTTTCACAGCATGTATGCAAATGATGTTGGAGATGTTTATGTGTTGGGGTGTGTTTGTGTGTGTTGCTCCAGGTTAATCACAGAGTTTTTGCACCGCACTGACTCTATGAAAAAGCTGACTTTGAGGTTCTTCTCCTCCATAACTCCCTCTGCAGACCCACAACAACCCCCCCCCCCCCTTCCTTTTTTTTCTTCCCTGTCTAAAATTATCACTCCATCTCCTTCGGGGAGCCAGAACTCTGCCAATCAAATCCAATGCAAAGAAAACAGAAAAGAAAAGAAAAGATGATGCTCCCTCTATAAATAATACATAATCCTTTTACAAATCTCGCTCTCATCTCTCTCATTACCTTGGTTCTATCGCTTTTTCTCCTGTCCTCTTTTCTCTCTCTCTCCTCCACTCCTCCTTTTTTATTCATTTTTCTGTGACCAACCCAACCCCCCCTCACTTCCACTTAGTCCACATCTCATAAATCTCCCTTCCTCCTGCCTTCGTGTCTAATCTCATTCTCACCATCTCCCTCTTTCTCCTGTTATTCAAACCTGCAGTCCCTCCATCCCTCTCCTCCCTACTTTCTGCCTGATCAAATCCTTGAATCTCTTTTGCTCCCTATCTCCTTCCTCCTTCCCCTCTTCCTTATCTTTTACTGCATCGTTCATCACTCATCTTCTCCATCAGCGCTGTCCTAAAGATCCCCTCTTCTCTCTCTCTCTCTCTCCTGGGCCTCAGGAGAATGGTTTGCGACTCTTTCTTCCTCTCTCCTGTTATCTGCCGTCTCCTCCATCCTGTCCTTTCTTCCTTCTCTTTCTTCATATTACCCCCCACCCCTCGCAATAGTTTTCTTCCAAGCTGCAATAGGCTTTCACTCCCCTTGCAATCTCTCTTTCTCTTTTTCTGAGACTCAGTGGGAATCTTCTCCTGCCTCTCTGCTCCTTTCTGCTCTCCTTTCGCTAAATGTGATTTGTTCTGCAGCTCAAGTCTGCAGCATAATCGCGCTGTTTTTGTAGTGAGTGAGCCGAAAGAGCGGAAGAGAAGAAGCAAAGGGGGGAGATGGAGAAAAAAAGAAAAGAGGAGTGATTGGGACATGGGGACAAAACAAATGAGTGGAGCAGGAGACTCGATATCTCAGTTTTTCTTTGGCACTCTTTCATCTTCTTGTCCAACTTTTGCTCCATTTAATTGCAAGTCCCATGCAGCTCAGCCCCCTCTTCACGTTTTATCCCTCTCTTTCTCCCTTTCTTACTCCTTAATCTCTCCACTTCTTTGGCATAGCTTCAGACTGTCTCTCTCCATCACCCACTGGTGTAGTGTGAGCGCTGCAGTGGTAATCAGCAAAATCAGCACAAAATCTCCCTCCATTCTTGACCTCTCATTAGAAACATTTACTTTCTTTCATTTATATATTTCAAATCCTGACTTTTTCTCCCCAGCCTCCATCCTTGGCATTGAAATTCATTCTCTTCTTCTCTCTATGCCTACCTTTATTTTCCTCCTCTCCTCTCCTCTCCTTTTGTCTGACCTTCGTATCTTTATGCCTCCCCATCCCTGTGGTGTATTTCAATCACCTCATCGTCCTCACTTCTTCTTCATCGTCCTCGCGCTCCTGCTGTATTGCATCTCCCTGATCCCACTCTTCTTGTCCACTCATCTTATCACTCTTTCTGCTTCCCCATTCCTCTTCTTACCCTTCACAAACTTTCATCTACCTCTATCTTTTCCCCTGTCACCCCTCTTTTCTGACTCTTACAGCTGGTTAGCTGTATCTACTGTGCTGCAGTTTATGACTCGGGTCTGTCACGGGCCCAACAACCCTGCGACAACGGCTGCCGCGCGCACACCCGACAGCGGCTTAAAGGAAATTTACAGGGCTATTACAGCGACCGTTATCACACTGGAGATTCACCACAGCCAAAAGCACTGGCTTTAACACCCCTTCAAAATCCACCACATGGCTGCCTTCCCTTTGCTGTGTAGCCGTGTTGTGTGTGAGTGTGTGTCTAACACTGTTTATATGGGAGAGAGGAAATGCAAAAAAAAAAAAAAAAAGCTTGAAATGGTGCTAAATGTGTACAAGAGAGTGTATTTGTGTACAAATTCAAGGCCCGAAACAAAACTGCCCTACTGGCATGGATTACATAACGACGCTGGCTGCCAAGACACAAACTCATTCTTCCTCTGCATCCCTCACTCCCTCATTGTCCACCCCTCCTACCCAGAATCCCCCTCAACTCACCAACAAACACAATGTCCTTCTGTTGATCTAATGTGCAAAAAAAGAAAGCAGTCAAATTAGAGAGAGAAGGTACTGTGCACAGCGGCACACTTGTTTACCAGTGAGCATAGGAAAAGAACATCTCTGTGTCGTAAACCCATTATATGATAATGACTACAGGTATACATTGCTAGCAATTCTGTCACTGATCCCACTCCACCTCATGTTCTTCTTCTCCTCGCCACCTAGGCATCGTGTTCTTCAATCAGTCTTATGATGCTTGGCTTCACATCTCGACCTCATGCAGCTCTTTTTGAGGCCTTGTCTCTTGATTTAACTCTGTACCCCTCCCCTGCATCTCTTTCTGTCTTGAAAACACACACACACACACACACACACACACACACACACACACACAGGCTGCGTTGTTCTCAGTCTCTGTCTTGCTGTTTCTCTTTTCTGTCTCAGCTGCTTCTTCCCTTTTCCACCTCACATACAGTACACGTTTCTATCTGGCCAGGTCCTTATTTCTTTCCAATGTCAGTCTGTCTCTGTATATATTGGTGTCTTGCTCTGCACTTTTTTCCCCCACTACTTCTCGTTGTATTCTTCAACCTTCTCCATTTTGCTTGCTGTATCTCTCCGACTCTGGGGTCCAACTTTCTTTTATTAGGTTCTTCAGAGGAAAGCTCAGAAAAAAAAAGGCTTCAGACACTCTTATATCTGTCTTTCTTTCTCTGTTTTCATTCGTGACCAAGTCTTTTGGTCCATCCGTCTATTCCCTGCTCCTTTCACCTCCCGGGCATATGCTTCTGTCTTGATATATTCTCTCTAGTATTAATCTTAATTACTTATTCTGACTTAATTACCACCAGTTTGAATTGTCCATCTACAGCTCTTGTTTCATGATTTTACTGCAAGCTCTCCCTTCAATGGCCATGCACTGAATCGTATTCTGTATAAATTACCATTGTTGTTAAAACTGTGTTCTTTTCAAATATAGCAGAGACATCATGTGACAACATTTGGAGCTAAATCTGCAGGAAGTCTAAATTAAAAAGCATAAAAACATCAGGCTGAAACTGAATTGTCACATTAGTGCTTACATGTAAACAGGCTTGTTTCTTTGACATTGACACCCGAGTTTCCACCTAGAATCAATAGTGCACGTCTTATTTAATCTGTGTATGTGTGTGTATGGACATGTGAGTGCTCATGCGTGCATGACTTACGAGTGATGCAGAGGAGGACCAGGACTAGGCTGCGCAGGGCTAGAGAGAAGGGGGCAGGGAGGAGGCGGCAGAGGACACAGCTCCGGACAGGCCTCATTGTGTATTGAGAAGCTGTGTGTGTGGGTATTTGTGTATGTGTGTGTGTGTTTAGATGTGCACGTTTGATCAATGGCTCCTCTGTGACCTAGCTTGCACTGCTACAGAAAAAAATCGAGTCAACACACAAACACACACACTCTGATCTGTTCCTCCCCTGCAATGCTGCAGACACGTGCACGCTAACAGCCCAGCTATGCTTTAGAGCAATCAGACAGAAGTTGTTGTTTGAGGACAAGACTTAGAAAGGACACTTATGTGCTACACTGCATCACAATGCATGCAAAAGAAACTGTTGGAGCTGCTAAATCACAAAGGACTGAATTATGGCCACGGCTTGCACGCAATACACTGAAGTTTGGCCAGAGCTCAAGGTGCTAAAAGAACTAGAAATTCAAATCACAATGCACACAGAGATAAGCTTTTGGCAACAAAAAAGTTCAAGTGTCGACTTTTGCCCCCAGTGCTGCTAAGAAAGAACTAACAAAATGTGTTTGTCTTAAATCCATACAGTGTAAAGGCCTTGCTGCTACAAAGAAGAACAGGAGCCCAGTCCCATCTAAGCACAACAACAACAAAGCAAACACTGCTAGGCTAGCTATTTTCTACTACAGTGCTCCAAGCCTCCTGAGACCAAAACCCAAGCTTCTTAGATCAATAAAGCAGAAAAACCAATACCAAAAGTGACCAAAGGAGACCTACACTGTTGTGTTCTTTACCAGCAAGGCTTTTTAGTAATGGCAGCTGTGCAATTAGCCAAACTAGGGTCAACTTAATTAGCTCATCCCCCACTGTACACTGTAGTGCCAACTTAAAGCTAAGCTAGCTCTGAGGACCAGGCTCCCTATCAGCCAAAAATGTAACCACAACAACCAACTGCTTGTCTCCTGTAGGTCATACTTCACTGCTCCAAGGACCAGAGAATGTCAATAATACTATATTTTAGTCACATGGAGACTGAGAAACAGTATTCCAAAGCAAGTCAAGTTTATCTCTACTGATGTTGATTGAATGCTTACTTTTAAAAATAGAGCTACCTACATTTCTGTGCCCTCGAGATCATCAAAATCTAGGGCAACAATGCTCGTTCTACAACAGATTGTATTTTAATGAGTCAAACAAGGTTTCTTGCACTCCACACCACACAAATCGGCATACATGAGTCAATGTTCCTTTGAGCTACAACCCAACCAGCCTGGTCTCTGGAGAGGTGGAGACACTATCTTGCAACTCATCAGGAGATAGCTAAGGTTAAATAAAATCCATTGAACTGGAGTGGTGCACTATAAAGAAAGAAAGTGGAAGTGCTTGCCCTGTGTGGAAAAAACAACTTGTACAATGTTGAGCAGACTGAAGTCAGAGTTTCAGATTACACTTTTTTGGTCTGCTATTTTACCCCAGAGACTTGCACATTATTCCCACAGGGTAGCTACCATTATTCCCTTGAATGCTAGCACTCTTTTGATACGCTACCATGTATACACTGTTGCGTAAATGGACAGTGATTTTTACATGGTAATTTCAGACTCCACAGAATAATCACAGGCTATCAGACAGTGTAATCGTGCAGCATCGACTGGCCTAACTCTCCCTTTTCAACATGCTACACTGGGTGCAGTCAGCCCCTGGTTTCCCTCCAGATACACACTCACTCATACACACCGTTCTGAAATGCTGCTGTGTTCAATGTTCGGGCAGAGGTCCACTGATTGTCAGGACCTAATGCATCATCAACCTCTGTGTAGCTCCTGTGTGCTTGTATGTGTAAGTATGTGTGTTTAATATGTATGAATGTGTTTGTAGTGCAAAGACAAAGTGAGACAAGCTGCACCATACACCTCACTGAGCACTATCTGATGGAATAAAGTGCGGGTGTCATCCTCAGATTACTACACACTGCCCGCTCCCTCTCACTCTCTGTTGCACTGCAAGCACAATGAGCTCTAACGGCAAAGGCCCTGACACTTCTGGCAAAGCCGAAAGCGGATCATCGCCAATCTCCCCTACGGCGGCGACTTCAGCGGTCAACTGCCTGATGCTGAGAAAATGACTCTGTGTTGGCGTGCACCGCAAACTCAGGTCTGGAGCCTGGCAGCAGATGGACAGAAACAAAAGTCTATTCAGTTGTTCAAATTGATCTCTTCAAATTGTGTTTGGTTTATCCGTTCTGCCTTCCTTCTCTCCCCTCTGCCTTTAATCCTCCAGTCAATCCGTAGCAGCTAGTTAGTCCTGCAAGTTTGTCCTCCTTTTCGATTCACTTTTCTCCTGTTGATATAGAAAATTGCTATAATCCCAAAGTGGTATCACTGCAGATCACGTCCATCAGTCAGTCCATATCCTATCTGCCTTCCACTTGTTTATATAACCCCGTCCACCCTCCCTTTACTCAGAATGTGTGGGGATCAGTGTCTGCATATTTTGCATACTATTTTGTGAAGGTTAGAGATGAGTGTGTGTGTGTGTGTGCCGATTGAGGCAGCGACAAAGGTTTTCTTTCAGTTCACTAAACAGTGGCAGCGTGTGTGTGTGTGTGTCTGAATATACTTGTCTGTCCAGTGTGGACTGAAGCAGAGTTTACATTTGGTTGTCTGTTTGTCCCTTCCAGTTTCTACCAACCATTAATTTATCCAAGCAGGCGCACACACAGAGGCATCATAGTGCCTCTTTATGTCTAATGGCCGTTTTTTTATGGCAGCAGGGATGCGCACGGCTGTCTGCTGACAAGAACTATGTGCATGTTTGTCTTTAGGGTTTGCAATTGGAAGCGGATGTGGACAAGGCAGAAACGTACATGACTACGACCGTGTTACTGTTATGAGTTATGTTGATGTGAACCTGCCGTAATAGTCTCAGCTCCATATTTTTACACTGATGAAACAGAATTTATTGCTAACTGGTAGTCTAACCTGTCAAAACATTTTGAATCAACCAATCATGCATAATGCAGTTCCAGCCGCACATGCACCATCATTACTGCTATTGGCAATAAAACCTGCAATACAAAGCAAATGATAGAAGCTAACTACGCTACACTCCGCGTCTCTGACTTTCATTGTCCTGTAAAGTGTGTGAGGCAGCACAGTTTTGCTTTTAAATTAGCACCTCCACTTGTTCTTAATCAACTGATCAGTTCTAATCAGCCTCAAGCTGTATTTACAAACATCTCTGTGCGTTTAATTTGAAACATGCTGTTCCCTATTATCAAGTCAAATAAAGTCACATTTATTTATTAAGTGCTTTTAACAAAATAGGGTCATCCCAGAGTGCTTTATAGAGCAACAAAGGACATAATTACAGACAAAAGGAGGAACACATGGCAAACATTGCACCACCGGCGAGAGTGTGTGTCTCTGTGTGTGTATCTGTGTCCACAGAGTCCCTGTGTGGGTAACCCCCTGATGGGTGTATTTGTTTTTGTCGCAGTGTGTGCGGAAGTAAGGGAGGTAACGGCAAATTGTGTCCCCTATCCCCCCTTCCTCTTTTTTTCTCCCTCCCTCTCTCTATCTCTCTCTGTCTCTCTCTCTCATCCAAATCAAATTTTTAATGGGCTTCATTGGTGCCACCGTGGAATAAGTGTTGCCAAAGCACTTAAGGGGCTTAAGTCAGCGGCGTGCTGAAAATATTAAGCACTCAAACAGCCTTACAAGGATCCCTGCCTGCTTAAGTATGCCGAGGAGGTCGTGCCAGCGTTTAATACCAATGGTATTAAAGCGCCCTGACAAGGGAGGGGAACAGAAATGTAGATGTATATATACAGTATGTCCCACAACTGGGGAGGAGATGGAGAGATGAAGGCTGGAGGGTGGGATGGAAAGAGGCGAGGAGGGGGCATGAGGTGGATGTTGACAACAAGGGATGGTTCAAGGGAAGGACAGACACAAAATTGGGAAAATGAGGTGAAGATAGAATACAGCCAAATTCAAATAAGAAAAACAGAAAGTTATAAAAAGTAGTGAGATGGGTGAAGAGAGGCAAGGGAGGAGAGGAGAGGAAATTAAAGAAAGAAACAAGCAGTGTAGAGGAGGAGGAGAGATGCAAGGGATTCGGGCCAAGGTGTGGGAGGTAAGGGTTGATGGGATAGCTGTGAACCAGCAGCACAGGGCTAATGCAGAGATTCTATCGGGAGGCTTATCCAAGATTAAATTTCTCTTTGTCCTTAAGGCGCTTCTTGGGTAAGCGGAAGTGTTGAATTTATTTCTTATGTCTCCCTCGAGGTTGTGCGGGCGAGTGTGCTGGGGGAATGTGTGTGTATACGTGTGTGTGTTGAGTGCGTTGTGGGGGATACATGCATATATGTGTCTGTGTAGGCGGGAATCTCGAGGGTTTATTGGCTGACCGTGCAGAGTGTAAAGGAGGGCATGTGTTCCTGAAAGGTATAAAGATAAATCAAATGAACAACTCCCAACGGGTGTTTCAGGATAAGTGAACATCCAGGTATCAGTGTGGTTACATTAATGTAGGCATGTGAACTCATACATATAGATAATCATGAATATAGATTGCATATATTTCTAAAGGCCAATACTATTTTCAAGTTGGTTTTTTTATCAAGAGTTTGTTTTATGGTGCTGCCACAAAGTCCCAGGCTACTAGAAAGTTTAATCACTCACAGGAATGTAGTATCTGAACATTTGTGATGGAGTAATGTCCCCTGAGACGCAGTGTAAACAAATCACACCAAACGGAGACCACTAGTCCACCGTATATGAGATCCTGTATAACTGATCATTCTTTTTAAACAATCTTTAAGGAGCAAATCAGACATGTGAAGCAGAACTTCATTAAACCTTTGAGTCATTAGACTCTAATTCAACACGCAATGGGCCTGGGATGAAGTGTTCATTTTGTTAAACTCGGGACATTAACTCACAATCTCAGATGTGTTTTCACACAAAGACTTAGGCATAAACCCCGGGTCACCGGCCCAGTCAGTAGAGAAGGCGCCTTACATACAGAGGCTCAAGGAATTGGCTGCAGGTTCAACACCCAACCTGGACCCTTGGATGCATACTTGGTCTACCCCCTCTCTCTCCCCCCGACAGTTCCTCTCTCTTCAGCTGTCTTGTATCAAAAGAGGCAAAAAGTCAAAAACAAAAAAAGATGTAGGAATACCCCAGATTGGTGCCAACAGCTGTAAGCTTGTCAAGGCAGATTTCAACTAGAATCAAAAATGTAGCTATCACAAAATAAATCGGAGACTTGTGTAAATCATCTCGAAAACTCAAAGACACCTGGGGTATTTGTCGCTAAGATGGCTCACTCTGTAAGTGAGGAACTTCAGTTTTAAGATGCTCTTTTCTCCATTGATTTGGATAGTGATGCACTGTGGGCTCCACTTTTCATGAAGCTGAAGTCTGTGTGTATTTTCTTGAGGATAGTCTGAAGTTTGGGTGTTGCAAGTTTCGTGTCAATTATTCAAAAACACTTGACGGGATATTTAATTTGTTTTGCAGTTTTATTTTAAATAGATTGATGGACTACTTAATTCGTGCTTTTCCTGTTTTCGTGTCAAAACAACTATTTCGACCCTGGTCTGAGTATGCTGACCATCATCTGCTTGCTCAGCGCCCCCCCCCCCCCCCCCTCCCAGCACTCTGCTCTCCTTTTCCTCTCGTCTTTCTGATTTCTTGTTTGTTTGGGTGACCTGACATTAATAGCTAGCCGAGAGCCATGCACTAGCTAATCCAACTGGGTTTTCTCAGAACTCTCTAATTAGAAAAGTCACAGCTCCTCGATCTATGGACACTATCACTGGCTGCGTTTTCTGGAGGCATGGCTCAGGCAACTTCCTGCTCACCTCATGCTCCCGGCGAAGGGATCAATACAGCCCGATCATTTGGGTACATTTCGAGTGACACCGTCGGTCTTTCTTCTCACAACCTAGGATTAGAAACTTTTGATTTTCTTTATTTTTTCGCAGCCTGTTGACAGTGGAGCCTGGCAAATAAATAAAAGTCAATAAAGCTCACACCGTGACAGGCAAACAAGAATACAAAACAGATAGTAGGATTTGAATCACTGCAGACTGAAATGACATAGTTTGGGTGTGAATGCATAAGAAGGTAGAATATCTTTTCTTAGCTTATATACTTTTTTCACCTTTCTCTGTATATTTACAGAAGAATACATTAAACATACCTTCCACAGTATTTTCAAAGGTTTTATAGGGCTAAAGGACAAACATAAAGGCCCATTGGTTTGGTGTAGACATCCTTTTATATGTGTCATCACACTTTGCATTTGCCATGAATCAACCTCATGTTCAAAAATGAATATTCTTTGCCATTTCTCCTCAAGCCTGACAAAGAACTGAGCATGCATTTATGAACAAAACACTCTCAAGTCATCCTGCAGAAAGCTATTGATAGCTACCAATGGAGTTGAATAAGCTAGTTGAAGTTCACTACTTCAGTAGTAATGCTCTACTTTTACATAATTCACTGTGTTGAATTAACTCTATCAGAGCAGTAATTTAACAATCGCAAGACTCAGAACCGGCTTTCACATGGTAAATGGACGTGAGCTTATATAGCGCTTTTCTAGTCTTCTGACGACACAAAGCGCTTTTCCACCCCATGTCACACCTACCCATTCACGCACTGATGGCAGAGGTTGCTATGTAAAGTGTAGTAACTAATCCCATTCATACGCCACTGCTGAAGCAGTGGGAGCAATACGGACATGTTGCTGCAGGAGCTGGGGATCAAACACCTCGACCTTCCTGTTGGGAGACGAGGACTGAGCCACAGCCGCCCCATGCACATCATGCCATGTCAATGTTTCTGTCTTGAGGACATGAATGAAAGTGAGCCAGATTTTACACATTATCTCATTAACATATTACAGATAAATTTCCTCTTAAGTGTCAATGTGGACAAATCTTTAAGAGTTTACTACCACACCTAATATCAAGATTTTTCAAATCTTTTTTTAAACAAATCTAAAAACTCCAAGAAAACTGAATGTGTAAAAGCTGTTTAAAGCTTCTATGAGGAACTTTTGTTTGTGTCTCTTTCTAAGTTACTCTTTTTTTCTGATGTAAAATCTCATCCTGCTGTTTTTTAAACCATGAAACAATTAACTTAATATCAATCTTTGCTGTGTAAAATGTAAACAAAGGCTGCTTCTGTAGCGTTCTGTGACTCACTGTCTGACACATACTCAGAAGCAGCGGTTAACGACTTAAAAAAATAACTCAAGACAAATCATACAGAAGGTCACTGATGGTTTTGTTCCCTTTTGTAGTTCACATAAAGGTGTCAGTATTAATTTCAGTCTGTTTCATAACCAGCTCAAATATCCTGACAGGAACTTTAAATACTAAATTGATGTAGTAATGTAAGAGAGGTTAAGGGGAGTATACTTAAGATTGCGGTCAAGGATAACCATTTAAAAAAGCCAGATGGGACTTGATGCATAAAATTAAATACATTGATTGTCCCTGCTTTAAACTAAAACCATATTCTCATAATATGCAACACACAAACCCACCCTTACCTTCTCCCTGTGACTAGACAAGATAGAAATATAGGACAATATAGGAAAACAAGAGTCAAACTTCCTTAACCCGAGAAAACCTTGCCAGTAAATGTAATCCCAGCAGCAATTACTTTTTCTGCAAAATGTAATTGGCAAAGCAAATTAGTAAAAGTAATTTGTAGGAGACAGGATTGCATTGTGAATGACTGAGGAAGCCCTGTGACATGACAGGAATTATATTGTGTTGAACAAACTCTCTAGGGACCGTAAACAATGACATTTTATGAATAAATCTTTTAGCTGTAAAAAGGTAAAGTAGTTAAAAGTTTACACACGCAGGTTATGTGCAAAAAGAGGCAAGAGTTTGAGTGCTAGTGTGAATAACATCGGCAGCTTTTCAAAATAGATACGGCAAGATTCAAGGTAGCTCCAGGGTTTCTCATTTGCTCAGATAAAGAGAACGGCAGGATACAGGTGTAAGCGTATAGGCCAACAAGACTGGAAGCTTTTTCATGCAGAGATGACACATGAACGTGCTGCAGGCTCTTGCCGTTTCAAGACATTAATACAAAGATACACAGTTTAAGTACAAGAATGCATTACAGGCATATTTTATGCACAACCATGCAAGGGTCCCCCCCTATTGGGATGCACCAGAACACTAAGATTAGTCATCCCTTATTCAGTAAGATAAATGCAAACAATGTTACCTGCCAAGAGGAGAAAGCACTGTCTGCGCTTCCTAACGAGTGTTTCTGTGTGTGCTGTGAGCCACATGCTACACCGCTACCTGCTGGGAGCAACACTCATTATCCATGTGGCATCATACCTCCCGGTGACAGGCTGCAACTCTCACTGCTCACTGTTTTCTCTACTGCAGTGCATGTGTCAGTCTCTACGCTTTATTTGTCCCCGATGCATGTGCTAACATTTGCACGGCACGTGTAGGGAGTAAACTCCTTTGTTCCCTGATGTTCGTCGCCTATGTAAGAGATTGGTTGTCACCGTTCCCATACGAGCATGCACCGGTTCACTATCTGGATCTGCACCTTCCAGGTGCGCATGTGTCGTGTCATTGATGTGTATATCAACCTGTCAGGATGCAGCTTATGATGTTTCATTTGTGTTTATTCTGCAAGAGGATGGTTTGTGTTTGCCGGTGTAGCAGGAAGCAAGGTCTGGTTCCAGGTTAGCTTGTGTGCTGTGATTAGAATTGAGCAGCAATATGCCACCTCACCAGGGGGGTACCCTGCCAAGCAGCCTTGCCCCCATTCCGCCAATTCACAAACGCCTAACAAAGGGATAATTCCTCCCTCGCATGATATAATCTTTCCTTTCACCCAATGCCTCAATGGAACCCTTTATGGCTTTTTTATCACATCTCTCTCCATACCCCTCCCTCCCTCAATCTCGTTCTGTCTTTCTAACTCTTGTCTTTTGCTTTTCAGACCCCTCCCTACTCGCCCTCTATGCTTCAGCTGCTTTTTTTCCCGATCCTTTTTCTCGTTCTCCCCTTCTCCCGCTCTGACCTTACAGAGGGTCTTTGCACTGAAGTCACTCTTGTTTCTCTTTCTCTCTTTCTCTCTCTCTCGCTCTCTCTCTCTCTGGAGGAAAATCACACACTCATCAGTTTGCCGGCTCTGTTCCTGACGAGCGGGCTCGCAAGGAGAATATTAACGAAGCTCCTCAGCCAATTAACACCTAAAGCACATAACAACCTTTTATGCCAGCAGACACACTCGCATGCACGTGCGCATGCACACTCAAACGCACATATGCGTGCTGCACTCGTGCACACACACACACTTGCAGGAAAGTATACATATTGGCTACACACTGTTCAGCCTAAACACACATACTCAAATAAGCAAAGAGACGCACGTAAACAGAAACACACGCAGGCCTCAAAGCAAGGATAAGCCATCAAACACTTACGTGCTTGCACACAAACACACACACTAATAGATTGTGCTGATGAGAGAGGGTGGAGAAGGAGGGGGACATTTATATGAGCAAGGGGATGTAATGTATAGAGAAAGGAGATGCAAACACAGTGATGAGCAGTGGTGAGGCAGAGAGAGGGAGAAGGAGGACGAGGAGAGTAGAGATGGAGTGAGGGAGGGCAGGGGAGACAGTGAGAGCGAGCAGAGAGACAGATTTATGGAGTGTGAAAAAAGGCATAAAGGAAAGGAGAAAATCAGTGATAGAAGGTTAACGTGGCTTGGCTTCTCCTGACATGGTTCATGCTAATTTGAAAGGTTTAATAGTGGGTGGGTGAACACGCAGGCACGCACACATACACACACATTGATCGGACACCAGGACAACACAATGCATAAAACATGGTGCTAGAAAGGGCATTAGCAGTGAACCTTTCCACGCGCGCACACACTCATTTTTGGACACATGTGGGGCAGTTTCATTGTATGCATAAAACATGGCGAGAGAGAGCAGGAGCAGGGGGCGTAAGGGAGATAGGGAGAACAAGTGCGAACGGACAAAAAGCATATGGTAATGACCCGGATAACGAAAGGCGACTGCGAGGGGTTGAGAGTCAAAGAGCGGCTGAGAGAAGGACAAGTGTGATAAAGTAATGGTGAGGAGGGCGAGAGAGGGAGAAACTTTCCTCACGGCCTGCTGCTTCCGGATTGAGCAGCGTGCAAATGAAAAATGGAGATGAAATAATTAGACAGGCTGACTAGAAGCGCTCATCTAAATATGTAAATGCACTTAATTTTACTTTGATTTGCTCCACTGCTTCCCTATCACTCTCCCACTTTCTTTCCTCAATTCTTTCCCGTTCATCTGTTCCAATTCCACACTCAGTTCATGTTTTTCATCTCCTCTCTCTGTCTTTTTGTCATGTGCTTCCTCTGCTTCTCTCTCCTTCGTTCTACTCTGTCTCTTCTCTCGCGGCATAATAAAGCTACAGTATGTTAATACACTGCAGGTACGTCGGGTCAATTATTCAATGTTCTATGGATTGCAGAAGTCAAAGAAGGAGAGCGTGTTTAATTAGTTCATTCATGCCTGTCTGACTCTGTGATGGGTTGTGCAGTGCACGGTGACACACACAGTAACATGTTTGCATGTTTTTTTATGCTAAAGGATAGGATGGATCTATTTCCAATTCATTCTTTAAACAACGAACACATGCCATAAAATAGTTTCTTGTAGCTGACGTCCCCCCTCCACTTTAGTAGTGCAAGCAAGCACTTATTTCTTGTGAAGATATGAGGCATGAGCAGACTGCAGGTTAGCCAAATTGAGTGTGAGCATTCCAAAGTAAGTCTTTTTAAGTACGATTTTCTGAAAGTCTCCCTTGACACCTTTCCCTTGCTGAGTTGTAGGTTAGAGATACATCCTCACATACAGTTTTACTTCAGAAAACCACTCTGGAAGTAAACCTTTTAAAATCAGGAATATCGTCACACTGATATATATTACTCAGTCTGTTTTGGGAGGTCTCCCTGAGAGAAAAAACAAGCTTAGATTTATCGTCCTGTTTGATGATTTCCATTGCGTTCAGCAAAGTTGACAAAGTGCAGCTGTGACAATGAAAGTTGTGAAGAATCAACCCACAGACCGCAAGCTATAGCTGCCAACCTCCGCTGGTCACTCGTTGACTCTCAGTGTATATTCAGCAATAGAATATACCAATGTTTTCTTTATATGACCTAACGAGGGAGATAAAGGATTTTTTTAAATGTCGCTACCAGCCTGGACTGCTTCACTATGTATCCCAGCACAGCTTGCAATAGGCTACACAATAAATGGGGAGCATTTTTTTAGGTTTATTATTCACACTGCTATAAAGGATGCAGCCAACTTTTTAAGTTAAAAAATAGGTATTAAAAGTGTGTCTTATACACAGGATTTTACAGTAATAGCCACTTAGAAAATATATGCTAACTTTTTGACTTAGCTAAGACAACTAGAGAATCATTTGATTTAGCAACATTTTTTAATCCTCTAGATGTCTTTAAAGAAAGTGAATCACTTCTCGACTTCAGTCTTGTTAGTTTTACAGCTGGATTGTTTTCCAGTTCGTGTTTGTTCTTTCCAAACAGCCAATGTACCAACTAGCACATGCTTTAGCTGTGAGTTAGCAAAGGTGCTAGCCACTTACAGGTGTTAGGTGTTATTAGAGAATAATTTGTTTTAGCAACATTTTTAAATTGTCAAGATGCCCTTAAAGACATAGTGATGTCACTTCTTGACTTCAGTCTTGTTAATTTAACAGCTGGAGCGTTTTCCAGTTTGTGTTGGTTCTCTCCAAACAGCCAATGTACCAACTAGCACATGCTTTAGCTGTAAATTAGCAAAGAAGCTATATCCACTAACAGGGTTTTGTTTCACTCCAGTCTTTCCCCTTTATGTGTTATCACCGTTCATGAAGCTTATGAATAAAGCCTTAGGAGATGTGATTTTTTTTATGTCAAGTAGAACATTTTCAAGTTGTGGCTGAATTTCCACTTTCACAAGCTAAATTGTGGCTTATTATGCCCACCAGTGTCTTTCCTTGACTTTGTATGCGAACAGCCTCACTCTATTATTTGCCTCACATAACTTTAAACATAGAGGAGCGCATCACTTCAAGGCCAATATGGAGAAGGGTGATATTTTCTATAGTAATCAATAACTGTTTTGACAAAAATATAGTTTTCCATGCAAGTAATGCATTAATTCAAACTTTAAAGAATTCAATCTTGTCCTTGAAAGTCTGCATTTTATTTGTTGTACTTGAGCTGATTGAAGCCTTTATTGTGACTCTTGTTATCCAACAATAATAAAAAAGAAAAAACATGCATTTTATTCATCTCGGTTTGAACTAGAAGCTGCCCATGTAGTTCACATCTCATTCGTCTTTTTAAAGTCCAATAATCATTTTAACAGTTCACAGATCCGGTTCTAATTAAATATATTGTGCATAAATCCTAAACATGACTGCTTCCTGCACCTTGTAAACAATACTGGCTGCAAAGCACTGTGAAATTAAAATCCACCATCTTCTCTTTTTTTCCAGAGCATTTAAATAATTGCTTTTTTTTAAAGTGTATGTTGACTGAACATGTTATTAAATTAGATTGTGCCTTTTTGCAGTCACTTGTATTTGCAGAAGTTTGAGTTGAAACAGAGATATCAATTTTAATGAGACGACAGAATCTGGATGAAAATATGAAAAATGAAAAACAGAGCAAGTTTGTGTGTGCATAGGTGTGTGTGTGTGTGTGTTTGTGTGTGTTTCATCCCATTCGTGTGTATTTCTGTGTATATGTGTGTGTGCGGATTACAGATGAGAAGAGTCACCGCGGAAAAAGGCAGCTGTCCTTCTTAATGACAATCTGTCAGAGCTCTTCTCTAACCGCTCCTCCTCTTTCATCAGTCTGTCTCCTCTTTCTCCAACCCCGTCCTCCTCTCTTTAGTGCGACTCGAAGCAAACATCCCTCACTGGGACACACACTTCCTGTTCTTACAAGGTGACTCTGACAGCAGTCCTACCTCGTTTAACTTCTTTCAGTTTCCCTTTGTCTCTCTCTCTCAGCCTGCTGTTATCCCTCTGATATCTATCAGAATATCTGATTTTATTTGTTTGATATGATGTAAGATCAGAGATGTCATGTCTTTTTAGCCTTGATCTTGAGCTATTCTCTTTACAAAATAAATATGTTGCATGCATTATACATCAGTGAGTGTTTTTGAAGTTAAATGGGTGCGGTTTAAGGGTTAAGTTTAAGAAAGACTAAAACCATGAATATTTGTTTCTTCAGAACCTCATGAAGGTCAATTTTGGATTTATTGTATAATAATTATTGATATAATAATAATAATTGATAAATTGTACATGTTTTCAATTACATAAGAGAAGATCCTTTTGTGAAATCAGGGGCAGACAATTACCGCTGCTGCTACTCAAATAACAGTTTTGGCCATTCTGATACCCCTGTCTTTTTCCCCACTTGGCCATGTCTGTTTTTCATGATCATGTCTGACTTAGCTAATCAGTAGAGCCCGACCGAATTAATTGGCCAGCCGATAACATTCCAGTGACTATCATTATCGGCTAATTTTATCGCAGATATGCACCGATATTACTAGATTTATTCACAGGTCAAATTGCAATTCATTTGAGTATCACTGTATTACACTAGCAATGACGCTTTCTGCCTGTCACCAGCAGAGGGTGCTGTTTGGATTACAACAAGCATTATCACTCTCCAGAGTGTCAAGTGCTGATGCACGTACATGCGCAGTTACTTTCCCGTTGAGTGACCATCTTGTCTTCGTTATAAATCTTTTACACAAGTGTACCTGCATTTGAGGGATCATAGCAATTGGATCTAAGAAAAATGTCGGCCAATATTTCGATATCAGATTTTTTTTCCCTCCCCAATATCATTGGTATCGGCGCCAAAAATCTATTATCGTTCGGGCCCAACAGATTAGAAATTAGATTTAATGTATTTAAGTTGTTACTTGAGGTCCTTCCTCTTGAATAATCACTGGAACATGTCTTATACAAACTGCATGTCGGTGATCTTTTCCCAGAGAAGGTGTTTTACTCCCACACGGCCGACATTGTCTTTCACGTTTGACTGAATCCCATCCCTATAACTTCTACTGTTTTATCGCTCGGCTCAGCTCAGCACTTAAAGAATACTTTTATATGAGCATGTGCTCTACAATAAAGCTGTACTTGAGCATTCAACAACAGTTTAAAAGCAAGTATCAAAGTGAGATTATCATATCAGACAAATGATGATCAATGTCCTTCATTTTGATACATGGGGCAACTAAAATGCGGTATAAGAGGCGATGTTTGGTAAAGGGATTAACGTTATTATTTCTGATACAAAGCGCAAGAAAGATTTATTTGATCATGACAAGTTTATCACTTTTCTTCGAGCTATAACTTTGCTCTGTTTTCCACCATCTGTCTTTCTGCCACCGTCGTCTCTAGTCCACAGACATGAACTGTCTTATGGGTTTTGATGTGATTTGATTTTGTTCCATTTTTTTTTTGTTGTTCTTTTTGTCTCGAGGCTGCGTGATTTCTTTATTTTTCATGGGTTTTTTTTCACCCTGGGGAGAAAAAGAATGACGTTTCTTTGTGTTCAAAGTTTTTTCTTTTCGCTGACATCAGATAGCTGAAGGGATGAAATGAAGCATATGTTTTTCTCTCTGGCACTGCCCACATATATCAGGACAGCATGGAACAGCTAGTTGGCATGTTCAAGGTACCTATCACTGCCTCCACACAAGCGTCTCTGACACAGCTCTGTTTTTATTCATGAAGCCCTTTTCTCCTCTCCTCCTCTATTCTCTTCTTCACCTCCTCCGGCTAAAACTAGCCTCAGGCTCCTATTGTGCATTTACAATTTCACCACGGTTTTATTCTTGCTTTATCAATATTATTACTCCTCACGGTGAGCTGAAATATGAAGAAACAACAGCGCAAACACACACACACGAACACAAATCAATCAGTCACCACTGTGCAGGAATAATTACGTTGACATATCTACAAAATATTAATCATACTTTTAATAAGCAGAGAGGGACAAATGCATACACCCACACGCACAGGCAGACCTTAACAAAGGCTCTTGTTTTCAATCTGCTAATTATTTCTCAACTGGACTTTTGATTGAGTGTTATGAGTTTTGGTTGAAAAAGGTAAATTCATATGAAAAGTTCTGCCTCTCTCACCTGTTGTAAAGGGCTGTCAATTATTATGGGTCACAGCCAACAGGAGCAAAACCTGGTCCAGCCTCCATCCCCTCTTGTGCAAAGTGAAGGAAAACATTATCAAAGCATCTACCAGATTTTCTTGTTGACTGTACAGTGGGACTACTGGGCGCTGTTTGCCTTTAACAAGCAAATACTTGTTCCAACTGTTTTAACGAGCCGATAGCACACCGAGCCTCTTAGAAAACAGTGTGCAGTGAACTCAACGCACAAGCACACACTCACAGGAGCACGCATACACCTCTCTTTACTCCTGCACGTCTCAAAGTGGACGGAGAGCCTGCCAAGCCACAGCAGAGGGATCCACCAAATGAGCTGAAGCAGCTCACAGCAATTAACCAGCTAAAATTTCATACACCTCTGGCATCTTTTTTAGGGAAAAAAGATCTTGATTTTCATTCAGCTCGATCAACATCACACTTGGTTAACTCGCTTCAGGGAACTCAGGGGGGCTGCAGACCTTCAGGAGACCAACAACAAGAAGAAGAATAAGACCCCAGCTAGCATGACTAATACTTGTAACACAGCCGCTATCAGGCAGTGTTTTATCTGCGGAGCCCCAGTACACCTGTTGGTGATTCTAATGAAGAGAATAACACCCCCAGCAGGGGACTAAATTAAGCTGCAGCAGTCACAAACAGGCCCTAATAAGGCTCTATGTGGGGCCTGCATGCCGATAAGTACACCCAAGCTGTGTGAGTGTGTGCAATAGATGCAGGGATTCCAGTTTTATTACATGACCTGAAGACAACCTGCATAACTTAAAAGTATCCTATATGTATTCAAGTTGGTGCACAATTTTCCACACAAATATACAGAGTTTGATGATTGCTACGACTATGACAGCATGTGCTCCTTTAATTTCCTTTTAGTCTTAAATGAATGCTTCAGCCCCATGCTTTGGTAATGATAGTTATTACACTGCTCTGCCTGCAGGAGGCTTTTACACTGACACACACACACACACACACACACACACACACACACACACACACAACACACACACACACACACACACACACACACACACACAACACACACAACACACACAACACACACACACCACACACACAACACACACACACACACACAATTTAATTGATACATTTGCAATTGCGCAGTTCAACCATTGTGTTATTTTGGAAGAAATCTACTAACCACACTAATGCATGTGCAAACAAAGTAGCCAGTACATGCAGGGTGGGTGACGAAACACACACACGCAAAATCATCAAATCCAGCTATTCCAGCTGGTTCTTTCTCCACACCCATAGCTCCTCATGCTAACATCCATCTCCTAGCAACCGCCTATCAGGGAACAAGTTCACCTCAGGACCCCAGCCGCCTGCCCCTGAAAGGCAGCCAATCAGGTGAGCTGCTCCCCTGGGACCAACTACTGTCATGAAGGTGGAGGAGGGGACGGAGGGAGAGTCAATAATGCTTTACTGTCACAAGCGCAAACCTCCCTCCTGTTTTTTCTCTGTCCTTTTTTATGTTCTTTTGACTCGATTATTGATGTCAGCGCACTCCAACTCCATTCTCTAAGCTCTGTTCCTCTCGCTCGTCCTCTGTGTAGGAGGCACTTTGACTTTTGACCCAACACCTATTTTGTAAACATACTGCATCAGCTACAGAAAGTATCTCTGGAGTGGACTGCTTTTTCAATATGCCCATGAACAGATAACATTTGTCTTTAAATTTGCTGACATTTCATCCAAAGACTTCCATTGCAGAAAAAAGACATCTCTTGATTATTTGTCATTGTTTTCCAAACTTTATCTTGTCAAATTAAGATGAAAAAAAGATGGACTCTAGGTTTCAAATAACAAGACATGTCTGTAACAATAATCTAGATTGCAATATGTTTTGAGCGGGATTATTTCCCGCCAGAGGATTTCATTTCTTCCTGTTTCTGTCAGGTGATTGACAGTAAGTGAAGCACAACGTGCAGCAATATGAAAGCACTCCACCTGGGGACTCTCTGGCACAATGAGATAATGATAAAACGGGAACTTGAACAGGACCAAATCAAGAACTTTTTATAGTGTGATGGATTATTTGTCTTTTGCAATTTTCCAAGTGTCTCCTTGTTGTTTTTAAAGTAGGATTAAATGGCAGCAAAAACATCTTCATTTTGAAAGGTGGAGAATTTTTTTTGGTCTGCAGCTATACTGAAACACCATTGGGAAAGATATAAAGTATAGAGGAATACATTTAACAAACAATAATAATATCCCCTTTATAATAAAACTGAGATGATTCTGCTTTGCTGCTTTTAAGACACTGACTTTAGGACCTCTAATCTTACAAGGAGTCACTCCAGCCAATGAAACCTCAATCGAAACAACAATAAAGGTAGAGGATCACACTTGGCCTCACCTCCCACAATGATAAACAATACAATGGTTTGATAGTGCCTGATAAACTGCTTAACCGACTCTGTTATCTTTGAGCGGTGCATCTGTACAGATCTAGTCAGGACCTGTACAGATGTTGGATTATAATGATGAGAGCATGTTTGACATCATTGGAGTAGTTTAGGTCAATTTCTCAGTTCACAAGGTTAGGTGAAATTGAATCTTAAAACCTTTCCCTCTACTGGATACATTTAGGCTGACCACTGGTCCCCATACAAGCCTTTGATCCAATTGTCTGGGTGGGCAAATCTGCTGTAAATCAGCTTGATAATCCCCTGGCATACCACCAGCCGTACTCTGTCCATGCCTTACATCCTCTCTGACTCTCTCTTTTATTCTTTGCTGCTCCTTACTCTTAGCTCGTCAAACACCGTAGCTAATTCAGCAGCCCTAAGCTTTAAAATGTGTTATCAAGGTAACACCCATAGCACCAGTTTGGCACAATCTCAAGAAAGCTTAAAGAACAGGTGAGAAATATTTGGTAAGAAATTCATATAAATAAGCAACATCCAGCTAGATTTTCAAAATAAATGACTCATTGTCTTACCTTTTCAATCATCAATCAGTTTGGATACTTACTATAAGATGTAAGCTAGTTACATAACTCATGTATGTTACAAAAATAGGACTGGAGTTATATAGCGCTTTTCTAATCTTCTGACCACTCAATGGACTTTTACAGTAGTAAAGAGACATCTTCTTGTACGTTCCTCCTGTCAATGCATTGATCGTTGTGCCACATCTCATGTGAAGTATCAACCCTCGATTTGATAGTTTTGTGCAGTTGTTTTGGATCGCTCGATAAGCTGCATCATCAAGCCTCGTCCACATGCCTGATCACATCACCAGATTTCATCACTGACACAGTCTCATTGGTTCCACATTCACCCTTTCACACACACACACACACACACACACACACACAACCACACACACACATTCATAGACCAGTGGTGGAGGCTTCCATGAAAGGTGCCCATCACATGAACTAATAACATTCATGTGTATTTACATGCAATTTGGGGTTAAGCGTCTTGCCCAAGGAGACTTTTGATGTAGACTGCAGGATCCCCGCCAACATTCAGATTAAGAGAAGACCACTGGGCCCCGACCTCAACACTGACAATTTGTTTCAAACAAACCCACAACAAACTCCAGTCTCCTGGATGAAGGACCTTTGCTTGTTTGACACTTTATTACCCCTGACCATCGTGCTAAGAAGACATTCTTACTTCAACGCCCTTTGAACACTTACTGTATAGTGTCCAGAAATGTTCAAGACTGGTGACACTTTCCTTCACCCACCAAGCTGCTGCTGCTGTATTTGAGGACTTGGGAGTGGGAACATACTGTTTCTTTGTCTGCTTCTTTGATGTGACATAAAGAGTTATTTTGAGCCTCCAGGGTTTCAGTGCAAAGAAGTCCATTTCACTTTCTATAAGGGACCCTCTCACTCTCCTTTCATGTGGCTCTCCTTCCCCGTTGTGGCCTTCCAATGCTAATAAAAATGTATGTGCACAGGTGTGAGGAAGGTCCTTCACTCACTATGTTATTGTGTTACGTTCCATCATTCCAGGCAGCAGGAAACACTGTAAACCTTCTGCTTTTTGTCTCTTTCCATCCTGCCCTCCTCCATCACCGTGTCTCTCTCCGTCTGTCCCTGTGCCTCAGCTGCAATCCCTCCATCATTTCTATCTCTCCCTGGTGTGTTGTGCTTTTTCGCCTCATCGCCTCACCAGCTCCCCCTTCTTCTCCACCTCCCCCCTTTTCTCTCTCTGCCTCTCTCCCCCACTGATGTTCCCGTTCAATACTTCCCCCTGTTCCTTCCGCCTCCATCATGCTACCTCTCCTTGACTCCATTCTTTTTTTTTTCTCTCCTACTGTTAATACCTCCTTCACCCCTACCTGTCCTTCTCCAAGTCATCATGCATCACAACATTTCTTATCAGTTTGTCACGTTCTGCTTCTTGCTGAGTTTTCATAATCTGTTACACTATCTCTCTCTCCATCCCTTACATCTTTCTATCTTTGCGTCCCGTGTTTCATCTCCTCTACATGAAGCAATTATCTGGCTTTCATAGCCGTCTTTGTCCTTTCCTCACGTATGAAGCCTCAGTGTTGTTGTTTCTTTCCTCCTCTATCAACATCTATCACTTTCTTATTCTCAGTTTATCATAGGCTCATTTTGCTCCATACACTAGTTTCAAAGAATTGTATCCACAATCCCTTTATTTTAATGCCAAACTGTTGGTGAAAACCTGAATATATAAACATCAGATTATTCTTTTTATTGTGTTTTAATGTTAATTGATAACTTCCACTTGACCTGTGGTCAAGGTTACAACATGAACAGCAGCTTCTCTCCCTGTTTTCACTTCTCTATCTATTGTTAGTAACATCTTCCTTTGTCACAGGATCACGTTGGTTTGCTGTTAACTGTGGTGAACAGTTTCCTCCAGCAGGAAACAGAGCAACTTTTTGGTGTGTATGAGCATAAAATTCAACTGAAAATCCGTTGAAACGGATCTGATGGGCTCTTTTTTTCAATAAACTCTGGGTGTGTTGTTGGTGAAAAACCGTTAAGGAGAGATGTTGATATGCCTCCTGTGTGTGTGTGTGTGTGTGTGTGTGTGTGTGTGTGTGTGTGTGTGTGTGTCCTTAGAATGTGATTGCTCCCTGTCGTTGTGTCCGGCAGTCATTGAGGTGAACACTGGAGCAGAGTTCAAAGAGAGGACAAGAGAGGGGAGGAGCTAAATAGGATGCACGCACACACACACGCACGCACGCACGCACGCACGCACGCACACACACACACACACACACACACACACACACACACACACACACACACACACACACACACACACACACACACACACACACACACACACACACACACACACACACACACACACACACACACACACACACACACACACACACACACACACACACACACACACACACACACACACACACATACACACACAAAATGTGAAGTAGTGGCTAACAGATCCCTACAAAAAGAACATCAGGATATATCGCAGGGAGAAAACAAATGCAAATTAAAGTAGCAAATATCCCTTTGTGGGTCATAGCATGCGGACACACCCTCTCTCACACACACAATACTACTTTCATGAGAATACTACTTTGATAATTCCAGAGCCCTGAGGCAAGAAAGTGTCCCTTAATGATCAACCCCATGCTGCTACAAGTCAGTATCTTAAGATGTGTCCGTGGACACGCAAGCATATGTGTGCATGTGTGTTCATGTGTGCATGTGTGTTCATGTGTGCATGTGCTCCTTAAAGGCCGATGGTGATGAATGCCGCCTCGGGCGACAAGACAAGCCTCGCCATGACACCAAACACCCCCCAGAGACTGCAGACGCCCAGCTGTTCATGAAGGAGTGAAGGAGGTACAGAGGCACAGAGGAGGAGGGAGAGAAAAAGAAAAAGGAGTTTGCAGACGGGAGACGGAGGTCGACGAGGGAGACATATGAATGGAGAAAGCGCTGCGTTGGGAAGGAGAGACTGAGCGGACAGGTAATTTGTGATGACAGGACGAGAAAGGGAAAACAAAGAGGTAGCAAGAGACAGAGAGAGGGGGGGAGGAAGCGGGGGAAGAGATATGCAACGTGATGGAGGAAAAAACACAGAAACAAGAAAAGATGAAAGGCGTCAGAGAGAGATGGAGGGAATCTTCGTCAGAGAGGGGGAAGAGGTAGAAAGAGTATTTATCTAAGCCCTAAGGGGAGGAGAGAGTGGGAGACGCAGTACACAAGAAAGGAAAGCAAAAAGGGGAGCAAGGGATGAACATGAGCGATGAGAAAAGCTGAAGAGGAGCAGCCTTTTTAAAAGCTATTTGGTCCTGAGCCCCCATTAATTCAGGCCGCATTTAGCTCCCTCTGTGAAGTGCTTTGCTAACAATGGATTCATCAAGCAGCCTATAGAATTTGAATTCAACTCCAGGAAAGGGAGACAGGGATGGAGACGGCTGAGTCTGAGTGGTGGCAGAGATGCGGCGAGGGGGAAGGCAGAGGATGAGGAGGGCCGGGCCGAGTGTGTGGAGCTCCTCCATTGTGTCGAGGACCATTCATGGTGAATACATGCTCATGGGAAGGGTGGAGTGTCAACTTTTACTGTCACAAAGATGAGTTATTGTTTATTCACTGGGGCAGACACAAAAGGAGGCAGCGAGGATAACGGCGCCTTTGTCCGTGTGTGTGCGCAAGAGAATGTGAGAGAATGCTTAGAAAAAGATATATTCTTTGTGCGTGTATGTGGTATGAATCAAACAAGTGGAAGGGAAATGCAACGTGATTACTCCAGACGGCAAATCCAAATAATTACATGCAATTTATTCCTGAGAAAATCATGTTTAAATGTCATCACAGGGTGTTCCTCTGTGCTCACGTGCAGAGTAGGCTACAGGGCTGCATTTTCATGAGGCCAAACATTTTCCACATACCCCACACCCTGCGTAATCTTCTTCCTTTGCTTCTCTGTATCCATTCCATGTTCCGCCTCCTTTTCGTTGGGATTATTTACCATATACAATCCCCTACTGCCCTATATGTCACCTCTGTTCCTTGGTTATCTCTCTTTTCATTCCTCTCATCCTGCTTGTCACACACCAGGGACATTGTGAGCTGGAGAATAAAAGGTTTCAACTTGAAGCTCACCCTTTTTTCTCCCTTATCCCTACTTTTCTTGCTCTCATACTTCTCCACTTGAAACCCAATGCAGGACAGTTACAGCGAAATGAGTAGAGTCATTTAAAAAAAAAAAAAGATACAAGCATCAGAAATGTCTCCAATATGGACTTCACACTAGGTCGAGTTGTCCAGTACCGTGCTCAAGCTCGATTGTCCCCATTCCCCCTGCTGGCCTGCACTCACACCGCTCCAGGACTAACCGGACCTGAGCACAGTTACTCTTGTACATAATGTCGTTATTCAAGCATGGCTTGACATAAAGCGTGCTTGGTTTACAAGACAGGCGGAGTCCAAAAAAATGTAAAATGAAAAAAAAAAATGGGACACATAGTCAAGTCCTTGACGCACATCAGAGAACAACACAGAGAACATGACAGCTACTTTACTGACTTTGTGGTTTATTTTGAGTCATTTAGTCAGATACAGCCAGAATACTTAAAATGGAGGCGGGAATCAATTATTCATCATGTCTATGTTGTGTACCCGTGCTTGTGCCCGTGCATTAACTGTACCGTGCCGAAGAACACCTCTTTCAACCGTGCCAGGGCCAAGGAAGTGTACCGTACTTGAGCACTCACACCAGTCAAGCGAACTGGACTTTGATGGTCGAGCGTGCTTTGCCACTGTATGGATTGCCGATTGTGAGTGCTCCCTAAAACGCAGGATCAGGTATGGGTGAGTGCACCAGTGCATGCACCGACCTGATACTGTTGTTTAAAAGCCCCAATAGATTTAATCAACTGTTACTGTTACTCCTCCGCCCCTCTAAAACAGAAGCCCATAGACAGCATCTTCTGCTGAAACGCCTCCATGGGTGAACTACCATCAGAAAGAAACAAAACAGGATTCTGATCATTTTTTCCATTACTAACTGTAGAGTTTAAGTTCTCTGTCAAATATTCTTTGAGCCAGTGAATACAAAATCAATAGCAATCACATCAGATCTACTATATACAAGGTTAAAGCAAACATCTGTTCTTTTTTAAGTCGTGCACTTGTATCAGAGCCGTCATTCAGGCATCATAAACAGTTTTGTGAATGTTAAATGGTATCAGAGGTATCAGAAAACATTTTCAGAGAATTTGGTGTTCTACAAGTAAGCGGGCAAAAGCTCCACGCCCCCACCTGCTGACCCCCCCACAGGCTGAAAAAAAAAACAGCACTCAGCTAATATGCTGACCAATAAACAGCAAACACAGTAAACACTCTGCAGGGTTGTTTGTCCATATTAACACTCCGGACTCCTATAAAGTCTCACAGTTTATCACCTCACGAACTTTTAGCCATATTTTATGTGCCCAACACATTCACTGAAGTCATGGCGGGTCCTGCAGCGAGAAGACTCTGATCACTGCTGTTTACCGTAAATGAGATCCTTTTACGAAGAGACAGCCCGGAGAATGTTCCCGTAATAGAAAGTGAAGAGACCAATGGGGATAACATGCAAATGAGCTGCTGATTATGCACCACAGTCCCTCTAAGTCATGGACGGATAATGAGATGATGGCCCCCCTGAGAATTGATTTGTAAAAGCCCCAGCCCCCCCCCCCCCCCCCCCCCCCCCCCCCCTCCTAACTTTGGTGGTCAAGTGACCACACAAGTTTGACTTTTTGATTCTCTTCCTTTCTGCATATTGCACAGTGTCACAATGGAGCAGGAGACATCCAGTTATTATCCTACAAAACACCTGAAGGCTTTTCACACACACTGACCCTTTGAAGGTCTCACAATGATTTCTTTCTTCTGCAACTTCAAAGGGAATTTTTTGGACCTTCTCCTCAGTTTTGTCAGAAAAGCTCTTTTGATTTTTCACTTTTACAATGTGAAATCTTAATTTCACTTCAGACAGACGTCGTGGATCATGGGTCCACTTCCCTGTTTGGCCCCTGGGCCTGCTCACTGTCAGCGGTCAAGAAAAGTTAGAAAGTACGATGAAAAGGGAGACACCAGAGCAGCAAAAGGCAGCTTTACCGCCTGATTTTCACCAGGATTTTATGTTCTTGATTCTTTAATTGTATCTCAAAAATGATATCTTCATTCTTTAGACGCACATTTGGGAATTAACTGTTTTTTGAATTATGTGTTTTAATGTTAAAGCAAAGAAGCTTATGTCACAAATAAACCGTAGGAGATAGAGGAACAGAAAGTACAATAAGAAGGCCAAAGGATAGAATAACCACATGACAAGTTTCACATGCACTTTCTGCCCACACAAACACACAAACATGCATGTGCACACAACTTCTTCTAACCACAACAACAACAACAACATCTATAGATCCTCCATCCATCTATCCAAGCTGATTTGACAGTCAGGCAAACCCTCTGTTTATTCTCATCATTGGGCCTTGTTACGTCAGCCTATCATCAGTCTTTGTTGACCCGCGGACACAAACACACACACACACACACACACACACACACACACACACACTACATGTCTCTGTGACACAAACAGAATTGAGAAAACCCCAGAGACTGTCCCTGCATGAAAAGACTCTCCTCCAAATGGCTCATGGTATTCAGCGCTCTCCCCCTGTGGATCTGCCCTATATTGACAGAACAGAATAGTGAAGGCCCTTGTCAAAGTATGAGATAGAACAGTGTGACACAGTTCTCACACTACCTGAATGACACACTAAATAACACAACAACACATCCTTCCCTTTAAAAAGGGCAACATCACTGTGTTACGGCAATGATCTCATTGTATGTGAGGGCCTTTGTGAAACCACATTTCAGACTCTGCAAAGGTGAATACCCAGGCTGTATTGTGAGAGAGCAAAAAACATATTCTGAAATACAATCAATGTGAATAACACGGTGAAAGCCGGAGAAGCCGCAAGGTGTAATTCTTATCAAAATCTTTTATCTAACTTGTCAACCTCGAGAGCCATACACGCAATGTGTCTGTGTGCGCAAGTGTGTTTTCTTTTTAGGTAAATAAAAGTCTGTTCACTTCCTTTACCTTTGGATGAAACTGTAATTCCACTCCACACCTTTCAAAATAAAGGTTTATGTTTGGTGTTCTATAAAATGTGAAGTGTATTTGTGTAGCAACTTCAAATGAAAAGTATAGCAAAGTGCCTCACAAGTCAATAAAGCAAAAGAAATGAGAAAGACAGACTACACGCAGAATTCATCAAAAGCCTATTTGTACAAAAAGGTGCTCAGACGCACTTTAGAAAAGTCTGACCAACTTAAAGGCAAAACTTCAGACTACAGTATAAGGTTCACCCTTCCTGATCTTGCGAAGGGATTGAAGAATGGCCAGTATGTAAGATGAAGGGTCAAAAGTTTAGAAAAAAAGGTTTAAGCAGGGGTTAGATCTCAGAGAGGCTTACAGGCTGTGAAACAACAACTCATTTCACCAACAATTGTTGACAAAATATCAAGAATAGTGGTGATATGCGCCCTACAGCTGAGTCTACACAAAAAGGTCTTGCTGTGTTATTCTCACCCAGCTGCAATTTCTGCAGTGCCGGCATCCAAAAGAAACTGAAGCATACAGTATGTAATCAATTCTGGTAAATGTTTTGAAGCACAATGGGCTGTTGTTTGAGAGTATTTCTAGGACGCATTAAAGCAGGAGTCAGACAGTAGGGGTCTGGATGTTGAGTCCAAAGTTGTATTGATCGAAACACCAAGGATGTTACTTTGAATTGATCAATAACTATTCTCAGCGCCAGCTTCATTCTTTCTTTTTGCCACTATTTCTTCTACATAGTTTGACCACCTGCTACTTGTATGGTTGATAATGTCAAGGTGTGTCTTGTATGAATGGGCGAGCAGGGCTAATCCTTTACTTATACAACAAAGACGAGAAATTACAATTTTTCAAATAACTTCAAATGGATTGCTTATATTTTGGTGAAACCTAGAACAGAAACCTAACCCAATAGTTCGTTAGACAAGACAAACACACAATGTCTTCAAATTTGCCTTTTTTTAGTACTGTGGCATCCTCTTCCATTCACTTGCGTATGTACATGAGCGACAAATGTGATAAGACCCATTGATTTGCTGATCATTTGGGCCAGTAAAAGAACCACCAGCACCAGACCTAATTTGCTATTGAATGTTGTTTGCTGGCCAGATTGAGGTCATTTGATCTTTAAACTACCCAAATTGTAAAAACTGTTAACAGGTGTCTGAAACTGCCTGGGAGGCACTCATTTCTACCATTATTAATATATATTTTAAACCACTGACATTGGTTTTATACTGTTTCATGATTTCACCGGGCCAGAAACAGGCCAATAATAGAAGTAGATTGATAAAATTAGAAGAAAGGGATGATTACTTTGCAAGATGTACATATTCCCAAAAAAGGTACAAGACACAAAAACACAGTGTATTCCTTGGCTTAACTTTAAATATATAAAATCTAGGGGAAAATGGACCCTTAATCAATTACTTCACCAATAACTAACTATGGGATTTCAATTTTCTCCAACTCCTTTTTTTTAGCCCAAAGAGGACTTCCTCAATATAAAGCATTATCGGATTAAAATTGCCAGGGAGGGGGACATTTTCACAGTTATGTGTTCAGTCTCCTTCGTCGTTTGCGGCTGATGGCCAGAGTGAACTGTGGGGAGGCAGAGGGGCTATGCGATGGAGGGGAACGACGGTGGGTGGGGAAGGAAGGTGCTGCTGCGCTGATGGGACTTTTATGATGTCCTGTGTCACTAGAGCATGGAGCTGGAAGGAGGGAGGGATGAGGGCCAAGAGATAAAAGAGAAGGCAGACAGCAGGGTCTCTAGAAGGATACGCTCCAGAGTTAGCACCTGGTGGGTCTGGAGGGCTTAGCAGGATGGGACAGTGAGAGGGTCTCTAACTTTGTTTGAGCGTGTTGTTCTTCTATGCAATACTCTTATTTCCAGATGTGCGGAGTGAGAAACTTTTTTTTGCAGAATGATTCACTTTATCTTCATTTCAGTCAAAAGGAAACATCATTTCAAAAAGTGATTCACTGCGGCTGAAATAGATGTCTTTGAACATAGAATGTTCTTTGTCTTATAGCGTAATGTCTCAAATCAGCTTTTGCATGACATTCCTTTCTAATACGTATTAAAAAATCCAAACTATTATTTGTATATTTGAAATAATGTAATGTTACATCAGAACTATTGGCACTAATATCAGACTTCCCCTTGCATTTAAACATGAGAGACAGATGAATAAAAGAAAGTCACCCCCTTCCGCCCTCTAAATAACAATGAAAAATAAATAGAAATAAAATCGACAATTTTGCATCCATTAAATGACTGACTTAAGACACACAATCGTTTCTCATTTCTATCTCATTTAAGCAAGAGGCCATTATAACAATGGTGACAAACTATCCAATCACACTGTGCAGCAGTCCTTGACTTCGCTGGCACATTACAAAATTCTGAATGTACAAAAGGAGCAAAAGTCAGCCTGCGTGACACACTTTCGCTCCTGTCAGAAATGTGTCACTTCTGTCAAGACAAATCAGCGTCAATCCATCAGGCATTGAAGACTGACATGTCAGAAAACAAGATCAGAAGTGAACACCATGTCTTCAATCATCTATTCAATGATTTTCTTTAAAAAATATTACATTTTATAGAAGGAGATGACAGTTCTGTAAAAGAGGATTTTTATATGGGCCAAATATGTCAATTTATTTTTTAAAAGGCAACATAAATGTACATAGTTATGTGACTGCTCTCAAGAAATGACCAAAATTTGGTTCAATTGTCATTGGCTGTTTAGTCTCAGATAATAGGACCTAACTATATGGTGTTACCAGCCATGCATTCTCTTTAAAGAAGGTGGACCTGGAGGTAATGTATCCCTGTGATGTATAGTGTGTCAGATGTATTATAGGAAGTTATTCTCTAGTTGTGAGTTCCAGAAAAGCAGAAGAATGTATTACGGACACAGTGATGATCATTCTCTCATGGGGTTGCAAAGTTACAGACGTCGGATCCATGTTTAAATGTTGTGAAAAGGCAAGTGTGTTCTGTCAGCTGTTTCAGCAACGCTACTATTGGCTAGGACCATTTGTTGTACTACTTAGGGAAGCCAGTTAGCAGCTACTAGCCAGGCTAAAGCTATCTGAATCGCCTTAAAGACACAACTTGTTTCTTGCTTCAGTAAATAGGACTAAAGTAGGTGACGAGCAAAGTTGAAGTGAGTTAAAATAAATCCATTCAATGTTTAGCCTCCTTCCTGATTGTTCAACATGTCCTAACCCTTTTCTTATCTTTGGCTTTTTGATGTCAACAGGTGGATTTGTTGTGAAGATTAGTTGGCCTCAGGTTAAACCAAAGGACTAGTAATCAACTGTCAAAATCTTTAGTTAGGGGCATCGACAGTAGTTAAAAAAACTTTTTTTCTGGCTGGGGTGATGGCTAAGGTTGAGCATAGTTTAAAGTAAGGTTGCTCTTTGCTCATTTCACTTAATTTCATTTATTTATTTAATTAGGACAATGCACATTATTCAACATATCAGCAAATAGCATCCATGTAAATATGTTGGAATTAGCACTAAAGCTAAATTTCATCCGTAGTCCTTACAAACTAATTGGACACAATAATCACATAAGAAATAACAGACACATATACTGTACGTTTAGAATTTTGGCATAAAAAGGAAGACTCTGTAGGTGCAAGGCCGGAATTTGGTATTGGGAATACGCTCTGTTTCTGATTATAGATGCAACATTGTCTGCAGGTCTTTTCAGCAGGCTACGACAGTACACAGGAAAAACAGTCTGTGTGGAAATCAAGGGGCGGAACACAATCTGCCAAAATGCAATCCTATAATGTATCAACAGTCACTTAATGACAATTATGCTTGATTAATCTTTATTAAAGACACCTTCATGCAAGGGCAGCTTGCAAGAATCCCCTTATTGGACACCATTTCTCAACACCAACTCAACAATTTGCTTGTCGGCTGGTAGGGCACATAAATTTAAGTTCTTGGCGGGTTCTTGTTCTTGCCTTTATCATTAACTGCGGGCTAAACCGGAAGCCCTGAAAAGCTGGCCATCGCTCCGCAAAACGTTGTTGTCTTAGCCAATGGGTAGCTCAGGATTGAAGTAAGGTAAATAACTGAGATTAATCTCCAGAAAACAGACTTTCATAAAACAACTGTCAAGTCTTATGAAGGCATAACTCAACTTTTATTCAAAGATGGCGTAGGGTAAAAGTTGTCAGCACCAGGGAAACAAGATTTCTCTGCGTCACATTAAAGTTGACGTGTGGTATGTTCAGGGGTCATTGACTAAGGCTAATCATTGAGAGATGAATCCACAGATAACACACTGAGCATGCTACTCAAATCAACCCATCGCATCAGACTCGTGTATGTCTGCTGTCTACCTGTATCTGAATCATTTGTGTTTGTTTGTTCACCCGCGTGTGCATGATGCAGTTTGTGGAGGAGTACATCTCTCGCTGTGTGCAATCTGGAGCCGGTCTGTGGTTGTTGTATTTTTTTTTTCTTCCTTATCCCCACATCCCTCTGTTGGCTTCTCTCAAATGGCAATTTGTAAAACATGGCCCTCAGTTAGCCCTCTACCTCGCCTCACAGGCCTTCCCTGCACGACTGCTCCCCTCCCTCATATGTCCTCCTCTTTCTCTCCTCTTCGCATCACTCGTTTCACTTCCTCGCCCGCTTTCTCTCCTTTTCCGGTCTCTCTCCTCTCATTTCCATACCTCCTGTGCTCGTCTATCTCCCTCTCTCCCTCTCTCCTTCTTTATCCCCTTCTGTCATTCTGTCGCTCTCTCATTTGCCCTTCCTGCTCCATGTGATTTTTCTTCTTCATTATCTCTTTTTTTTTTTCTTTGTCCATCTCTGCTGCTGCACTCTCATTATCGCCTCCATCTCACCCTTCTGTACTTTTCTAAAAATGTATTTTTTATAAAGCAACTCAGTCTCACACATACAAAATAATTAAGAGTTGGTTTCTCTGCATGCAGGGCTGTATTGGACATAAAGATAAAGTTACTGTCGAATCTTTACTTTAAAGTGCATGCTGTATGAACTGCTGCTCACTCCTTTCCCCGGAGGAGTTGGCTGGGAACAATACACGTTTTTGTGCTTTTCCCTGTTGCACAAATTAAAAAGGAACAACCTGCAGACTGCTTGGTTGAGATGTTGTCAGAATAACACTTTGGCCTTAAATAAAGGGAGCTGTCAGGGACAAACATCATTGCCTGCAGAATCACTGTAAGAAAGATCCAGGGGGGAAAGGAAGTCTATACCATGACTTCAACATGGCTACCATTGTGTATGCATGCACTCCCCTTATTACAGTATACATGTTTTCCTTATGGTGCCTTGAATATTAAAAGAGGAAAAGTGGAAGGACAGATTATGGAGAGGATGGATAATGACTGATGAATAAATAGAGAAGAGGAAGAAAACCCTGAAGGACAGAGGAGTCATGAACAGACATGGGGACTCTCTTCTCGCAACCTTCCCGACTTCAAATTACTTCCCTCCTCTCCACTTGTCTTGTCTCATTTTCCACCAATAACGTCAATTGTTTACCCTCGCCTATTATTCAGCTCACCTCTATTAAATTTGTTCCAGCACTCTCCGGTATTTTGCATTATTGGCCAGATGCAGCCCTCGTCCTCTAACTCCGAGGTAAACACTCTCTCACTCCTTTGTCTTCATTAGCCGTCTGTCCACCCCTCTTTTATGTCCCTCTCTCACCCCTTGACCGAACCATCCATTCAGCCACATGCCGGCAACATAAACACAAACACGTGTGTGTGTGTGTGTGTGTGTCGCCGGACATTTCCATGTCAACGTCAACATTGGAACCCGCCCCTCCCTGCCCGAGGTTTCCGCTCATTTACATTTTATTTGCATGTTTCTGGAGCAACGGGCAGCCTTTTGACTTTGACCGTGGCGAGGAAACTGACGTGACCCTGTCCATTTCTGTCTCTCTCGCTCTCTCTCTCAGTGTGTGTTTCCTTTTGCTGAACTCTTTCACGAAACATTTTTGTCACTTAACCTCTTGACTTAATCTCAACTCATCCATCTTTTTTCTTCGTTTTCCACCTCTTTCTGCCAAGAAAGCCATCTCCTTTCCCCCCCCCCCCCTCTTCTTTTCCTTCCTTCGATGTTTTGGAAACAGATCGCTTTCACTTTCTTAAATTGCCCTTTTACTTCCTCGTTTTCGGTTTCCCTCATTTGTAAACATTTTTCACCAATCATCTCCCATCACTCTCAATTTCAATAACAACCATCTGAAAGAAGACGCAACTGTTAAGTCTTTCATTCTGTCTGAAAAAGAGTTACACATGCAGCCTATTTGCGATTGGACAAAGAGCTCCCCATCCATTTCCTTTGCAGACAAACACAGCTGCTGCAAAACACTCATGCACACACACACACACTTCTTCTTATTGACACTGCGTCGCATTAAACGAGTCACACACACACACATACACACACATTTATTGACATCTCCAAATAAAAAAGAAAAGAAAAATCCTTGCACATGTGCACAAACAGCCACAGACATAAACACAGTTGGGAGAGGAATCCAAAAGACACACACTCTGTCAACATACATGTACACACAACTAATGCTATTTACACTCCTGCAGACACAAGCGTCCCCAAGTAGCTGTGAAATTAAACTTCTTCTTCATACCGACATGTTGAAAAATCTCGTGAATGGTTAACTAGACACAGAAGCACCCGCCTTCTTTCCTCCGCTTCTTTCTTTTCCCCCCATCACGAGCATTTCCAATTAAACAAATGCTCCATAACTGAGATTAGCATCACTAATTTGCTTCGTCTCCTCCACAACAAATTACATGCCAGCGTCAACAATGTGGCAAAGTCAACCCCTATTGGCTATGTTCTTTGGGAGAAAAGGGCAAAGTTAAAAATGATGCGAGTGCGTCAGAATATGGCCATCGTGTGTTCACATCCTCGGCTGTGGAGGTATTTCAAAGCCGTGCTCAGGTTGCCCGCTGTAATTGGCTGTGCTGTTGAAGAGCAGAAGTGTTCACAGGCTTCATTACTGGCAAGGCTACATGTGGCATGTCAGCGTGGTAGGAATTAGACAGCTATAGCAGTCACTACACTGAGTAAATGTGTCATTCTTCTGTGCGTGAGTGTGCACAGAGAAAAGAGAGGGGGCCTATTAAAGATGAGTCACTGAATATATGTGTGGAGAAGTTTGTGCATGTATGTAAATGGAGAAAGTGGAGAAAGTATTCAGTGGTGTCCGAGTGTGTGTGGGTTTTTTACTGCTTTTGTGTGCTCCCAAGAGACAGAAAGAGGGACATTGTGCATGTGTCAAAGAAAAGAAATGTCCTCATCTGACATTTTAAAAACTCCAGCCAGCCAGCGGAGGACAGAGGAAGTTTTATGGAAACAGACTAACTGTCCAGCAGAGATGACAGACAGTGAGACAGCCAGAGACAGGCAGACAGACAGAGACGGGGGCGAGAGCATTCAAAGAGAGGGAGAGAGAAAGAGACAGAGAGAGAGAGAGAGAAAACACAGCGGGAGGAAAAAGTATTCAGAGAGCGAGAGAGAGCAGTATTCAGAGAGTCAGAGGGGAGAGGAAGGGCCTGTGCAGTTTCATTGATTTGAAGCAGTAGGAGGGGAGAGAGCGGGTACAGGGGGAGGCTCGGAGACAGAGCGGCTACTGTAGGAAAATGGCTTTATAATACAGTTAAAGAGCAGAGCAAAAGACACACAGTCTGACACACAGACGGGTAAAGGAGAACAACGCAGATGACTCAGAGAAATGAGGAAACCAACTGCTTCATATATTTATTTTTTTTGCAATTCACAGTCATGTAAACAGCTGGAACTGTGTTATAAACATCTCCAAGTGACACCTCTCTCTCGAAATAAGCAATCTGCGGTTTTCCAACACTTCATTCCTCCCACTCACAAGGTCCCGTTGATGTCGAAGCAGTCAACAACCCATTTATTGGTGTGAATGAGGATCAATAAACAGTCATCATTCTGGATAAGTGTCAGCGAATCTACCTGATGCTCAAAATGATGAGGACTAAAGCTGTGTATCAGATGTTTTTTTGTTGGTGTGATTTATAAAGATGTTTAATTTAATCTCAATTGAGATGTATCGCTGATCTGATTTTCATATGTGCATAAGCGGTGTGAGGTGGATGTTATCGTGCCAATAAAGCCTGCGAATTGATTAAAGCTGAGAGGAGACGGATGACGGAAATGTGTGGTCAGAGATAAAAAAACAAGATAAGGAAAAGTCAGAGATGTAAACATTTGGAGGATTTAGGGGGGGAAAAAATCGATATCTTTCTTGCATTAAAAGAAATCCCTTGCATTGATAGTAATGAATAAATCCCTCTAATAAGTCTTATGAGTGTAGCAGAAGCCTGCTATAGCTTCTTCCTCTGTTGCATTGCGGAGGAAAAACTATTAAAAACGCATCATGAGCAACACTGTGCCTTCGGGGTGACATGTTACCTCATTACCATGAAAATGGGCACTACTTTATTTTGAGTCAATACCACATACATCATCCTGCTGCTCTGTATACAGGCTATAAGGCGCGGAATTTGTATGAATGCACGGCTAAAAATAGTTCCCCCGAAATGAACCGTTTGGTCTTCCTCGATAAAATGGGAAATTTCAAGCTGTTGAAGGAAACCAAACGATGAAACTACAAACACACGAGCTATTGGTTAGGATTTGTGGTTGTAAGTGAAAGAAAGATGATCTTACATTTGCCCGATTTGTTGAGGTGGTCTTGTTTATTTGCATAATCCAAATTGAGATGTACTCATAATATGATTTGTACCTTGTACCACTAATATCACTTGTACCTTGGCAATAAGAGGATTGGATGTTGCCAATGGAGCGTCTTCTATTGATTTGAAGTGAGAAACAGATCCAGTGAGTGGGAACATGCTTCTTATAGAGAGATATAATGAGTGAAGAGAGAATAAAGTGACAGCATAGAGATAATGAACTTTGTATATTTAGATAGATTGTTTCATTTACTTCATTACTTTGGCAGTATTGTCTATTCCCCTTCCAGTTACACATAGTTGAATTAAGGAACATGTAGTCGTAGTGTGTCGACATGCAGTACTGCAGAGTGTGTCTAAGTAGATACAACACAGTGATTGAGCGCGGTAATGAGACATCCACACAGAACGACGGAGCACAGAGAAGGTCTGATAGATAAGTGGAGAGAGAGAGATGAAGAAACAACGGGAAAGATGAAGAGAGGAGCTCAGAGCACGAAGAAGAAAACAAGCCAAGGTGGCACTCCGTCTCGACCTGGGTGACCCCGTGACAATGTGACTAATGGCCTTGAAACATACAAGAACCAGGAGAGGGCCCGGTGATGGAAGCACACAACAGTACACATAGTCAGTGTGCTCCATGGAAGAAAACCGATACTATAAGGTAAGGGCAGGGTGGGAGAGATAGAGAAGATAAACACACTGCATACTGAGGAGTTAGATTTCTTCTACCTGTGGAGAAAAATGAGCCGGGATCTCTCTTTAACCCTCGTTTAGGCTGCTTTAAAGGTGCTATACATGAATCATTCGAACACCAAAGACAGAAAGAAAAAGGCCTCTACAGGCGCCTTAAGTCGTTTTTTTTTACCTCGGAAACATCAGGTGTGATTTGCGACATTACTGTCCTGCAGAAAGGGAGCATGCTTTACCGCACAAAGAGGTGTCTGTTCTTTCAGTGAAAAACCAAGATGCAGCTTTTCTGCGCGTGGCACAGTGGCAGATGGTGGATCATACTGTCTCGCTGTACCGCAAAACACATAATCCACTTGTATTTTGTTAAATCGTCGCAGCATAATCTTACTTATACATTGTTCATTGTCATTACCAGATGTTGAGTTGGAGAGAAGAGGAGGGGCACAAAGGAAGACGTGAGAACATCTGGAGTCCAGAAGAGAAGAGAAAACAATGGAACATAAAAGGAACATCTCTGAGCTCAGTTATATATGACACTTGGAAATAGGATACAAAATGTGCTTCTTTTTTTTTTTACAGTGAAGGGCTATGGAAGTATCAGAGTGGAAATACTTTGTTACTGTACTTAAGCAGCATTAAGTTGAGTATTTATTTTTCCGACAACCTGTTAATTCGATCCCCTAAATTATCTGCGCTTTTTCCTCATACATTAACCGGCCGAAAATGAATACCATTTCTGAACTAAATGTATGGACAGCAGAAAAACAAAGACAAGACCGTTGTTGGTGTATTCACTAGTACTCAGCATGCATAACAGAAGTAACATTTTGTTGTTTTTAAATCATCCAGTCTGAATCAAACAACCAATCAGGATTAGCCTGCATGTAACCAGCCAATCACAGGGGCTGAGGTCCAAACTAGCCTCATCAAGCTTATACTGTACCTGACTCTCTCTCACTGGCTCTCTCACTCTCTCGCCCCTTAAATGGAGCTGAGAACACAACGGCTGTGCAGCATTCTGTAAACCAGTTACTACTTTTGAACTTTTTAGGGCTGCACATTGATCAGCTGTTAGTGTTTCTGTCCTCTAAGTGGCTGAGAGGAACAGACAGTTTGCAGTCTGCTGCGTTGAATTGGTGGTGAAAAGTTTTTTCCATTGGATTATTCATGTTGCTTACTGACACCTTACCTTTTTATTTACATTTGCAATCACTAGTGTTGTTCAACAATGGGGATATCAGTTTAACTCGGTGGTTAAATCAGGCATCTCATGAACAGAAGCTGGTGCCCTTAAAGCAGCAGCTCGAGGTTCAGCTCCCCCTCGGCACTTTACCGCATGTCGTCTCCTCACTCACACACTGAAAAATAATCTTCAAAAGAAAGAAAAAAAACCTCTCCAACAATGTAAAAATGTCCAACTATCCCTGCTGGGAGGTAGGTGTTTTGTTGTCAATTGGTTATGTACAGAAAACGATGAGGAAACAGTCTCTGTCACCTCAGCTAACAGCATAAAATATGTGAGAATGTCAGATGAGGGTGTTTTGGAAAGTTTCAGAAACTGCTGGACACATGCCGCCCACAATTCTGACAGCGAAAAAAAAAAAGAAGTGTGGCTGAGGATATCAGACGCTTTCAACAATCTACCAACATTTGTTAGAGTTAGCTTGTTATTTTGTCTTTCCATAGCTGCACAGGAGGGAGGGCTGCAGCAGTTGGGGCTAAGCTAACTGTTGATGATCACACTGTTAACCTCCTGCTACTCAGGCAATTTTTTTTTCTGTAGGGAACAGTTGGTGTTGAGAGAAGCAACCTCATGCTGAGGGCTGGGAAATGGAAAGTATTTCAACAAGTATGCTGGATTTTAAAGTGACTGCTGTCATTAGCATATCTTTTTTTTTTTTAAGTAATTAATTACAGAGTACAATTTTTGATCCTCCGAGGGGATCAGAACAGAGTCAAGGCGAGACATGCGACAAAAATGAAGAAAGAAAATGTGTTTGTCAGTGAGTGAGAGTGAAATTTAAAAGAAGATGGGGAAAAGATTGAGATTAATAGAATGATTGATTGCTTGGGTCTCGAGCAGAGGTGGCATCATTTTCATTCTGCATATTTTTCTCTCATTGAACTGTAGTCCTGTCTACATATTTCCACCTATCCACATTCCATCGCATCATTTTTTTAGCCTTCCCTTCTTACACTCTTTTTCTTCACCGTCTCATATTGTCACTGTGTGTCTTTCTGTCTTATTGTATCTTCTTCATCATCAAATCCATTTGAATTCTCTGCTTGTCTTTCTTACAGTGCGCCCTCTCTTCCCTTCAGTCAAATTACACAGTATTTGACGGTGTCAGTCAGAGACGTCTCGCTCCCCGCCCGCGTCTGCGAAACATACCATTAGCAAAGCTAGCATGGATTGACGCACACTTGCACACATAGACAACAAGGTGGTGTCTCAGGGAACACACTGTTTCACTCATCATCAACAGTGATCTGTCACACTCTTCTGGCATATCCTCAAAGACACACGTGCACACGTTTCAAGATGCCACATGTCAAGACAGCCTTCTTCAAACTGACAGAAAAAAAACTCCTCAACTTTCTCTCTCTGTCTTTCTTTTTTGCTTTTTATTCAAATTCCCTCTCTCCCAGTTGGCCTCCTCTCTTCTCTCTTTCTCTCTCCCTTTGTCATCCCTCTTTTACTCTGGGGAGGCAATTACTGTTTTCCCTTGGACTAAAACTAATTAGCTTAAAAACTCCCACAAATAAATAAATCATTCTGTGTGTGTGTGTGTGTGTGTGTGTGTGCAGACCGTTTGCATACCTATGTGCTTGTGCTTGCGTGTAAATGAGTGGAAAATGAAGTTGAATATATAAATACTAATACTGCACAGATTCAGGCTAATGCTAACGCCTGTTAGAGTTTGCCTCCTAACAAAAGTAAGTACACACAAATGCACAAACTCTCAGTCTCTGCCCAATATCGATCAAAAGTGTGCACACCAAAAGACACGCACATCTCTGACAGCTTAATTTTGATCAAACATGAAAAGTGTACACACGGAGTAGCCTATATACGCCATCTGACAGCTCATTTTGCTCCAGTTGCAGGGCTCCTGAAATACAAAGCCAGTCATGACAGCCAGCTGTGTCACTGAGACATTTCCACTTGTCATTTATAATGATTCACGGATACAGACACTTTCCCCTTTCAATCTAAGGGTAAGAAAAAAAAAACATTAAAATAAACAGAGCTGCAGCTATATACAAACATCGGATGGTGGTTGGTCCTCTCCGGCAAGAAAAGTAACTTATCACACAGGAGGCTTTAGTATAAGTTGGTAAATCGAATGCATGTAAGTCGGTAATCACCTTACGTATCTTGGCTCAGGTATGAAAAATTCATGTGTAAATAAAGATTAAAATAAAAAATGCAACGCCTGACATGAGAGAAAACAAGATTCCAGGTTGATTTCTCTTGCAGTTTGAGCTTCTTCTTTTTCATCTTTCAACCCACGCTTTAAGGGAATTCATATCCCACACACACATACACATACACATACACACACGCAGTAATGCATGCGAGAATAAGCACACCTATTTCTTGGAGTTCTGAGTTGTCGTTACACACACACAGGCATCCACATACGCACCTGGAGAGACACACGAATAATTCTTGATTCATTGATTCCTCCAGGGGAAGACAAGGTTACTCTTAGTAATAGCGCTGTCTCTCTGTAGCCAAAATGAGCATCAACTGAGACACACACACACACATACACATACACATGGAAACACGTGGCACCCTAGTGGCGGGGGTAGCGTGTCCCATATTTTAATAACAAAAAAGCTCTGGGGAGCTGTGTGTGTTGATAGCTAAATGACACTTACAGGTTGATGTGTTGTGGATGTGGCAGGGAAAAAATAACAGGCTGCCAGGCACAGGGGGAGCGAGGCCAGGCCTACATAGGGAATTCATGCAGCAATGAGGAGCTGATTAAAGTGCCTGGCAGAAAAACTGGCAGCGCAGCAGCTAGACACACTAGATCAGGGCAAGCCAGGGAGACTCGGGTTCACAGTGTAACAATAATAATCCCTGCAGGCACAAATCTGAACAGCCTGCGCTTCCACCGAGGGTCTGAAGTAGCATGTTCACTTCAACTGTTCTAGAGAATGTCGAATGATGTTAAATGCTGCAAAAGGCTTGTTTGGTTAAACTACACGGCTGCCCTAATCAAAGGATCGCTTGTTGGGAAAGCTCCAGTACAACCTGCACACCTGAGACAAGTCCTGAAGGAATCATTTTACAGGTAGAACTAAAAGCAGGAGCACAAACCATGATTCAATCAACAAATGGTTCAGTACGCTCACTCAGCATCAATGGGAGATAAGAAGAAATAGAGCTTTTTAAATGTGAAGGCCTTGAGGATACAAATAATTTCAACCTTCTTTGCGTTTTACTGAAGTAGTGAATGTAAAAGGAGTGTGTACTGCAGCATTTCAGCATTCACTCGACGCTTACGTCAAAGAAAATGAAAACACACTTACTGTAAGAAATAACTGAAACACTGAACATGCAGTGGGGCAAAAAAGAGCACAGAGGCATTATCAGGTGTAATATATACTGTAATGAGGGACGTCATTGTTTACGTTCATCTTGTCATGTGTGTCTGACTCCGCTCAACATAATGACAGTGATTGATTGGGTTTGAAGAAAAACACACATCTCATTATCAAAAGCAGCACATGAAGGTTGAAGTAAAATTGCTCAATCATTCTAATAGATGCCGGGAGGATTGTTAAATAACTAACTGCTACATAGAGGAAAACATGCTAGCATGTCATAGAGTTTGAAGCAACTGTGAAGAACATTTGGTTCTTTGTTTGTTTTTGAAATCCCAGTGGACAATACAGGTAGTTTTACCTGTTTGCAGGTTCATTCTGTACACACATAAGTCGTTTTTTTTTCTGAAGTACAATCACTTGTTGCTTTTTTTTATCTGACTAACATTCCACTTATTAAGATTTGTTTTTCCAAATAGTGAACAAAAAAGGCAATTGAAGTCTGTGTTGAAAATCAATAAATGACCTAGTCAGAGACGTTAAAAATAACTTGAAAAAGTGAATCTTGTGTGTTTGCTTTTGTAGATTATTAAGAGGTATTCATTTCCGTTTCACGCTCTTTCATAACCAGAAAAAACACCTTAAAGGTAACCCACTGGTCATGAGTGTAGACTGTATGAAAGGATAGAAACACTCCAGCTCCCCAAAAGCTAAAATATTTGGAGCTCCCCCTTCTGACTGGCTGCAATACAGACCACAAGCTCAGCCTCTTTCATGTTAACAAGTGGGACATGAGTCAAACTAGAAAACTAACTTACATTCACATTCTGTCTTCATAGTTCTTATCATACTAATTTATGCTCAATTGTTTATTTATCTGATAGGTTTGGTTTTAAGTAGTTATGTTATGCTATCAAAATAGTTATTACGCCACGATTGACAGTTTCACATGACGAATGTGATTCGCTGTGTCCACCAGATAAGCAGAGTAGAGGTTGAACAGTGAGAGGAAAACGTTGTGAACACTAACACAAGAGTCAGTGAACTTTCTATAACTGTACAGTATGTGTCTCCTTCAAACCAACACAAGAATCTGTTGTGTTGTGTTGTGACCTGTGCTGACCCGAGGGATCTTTGGCGACTTCTGGTAAGTTTAATGTGTTTTGGTTAGTGGAAGGGGTGGGATGTCGTAACCTGTCTCCACCAGTTGATGTTTACTGTGCAAACTCTGCCTCCTATAAGGACATAACCTGCACAATAGGTCAGCGCCTATTACAGGTAATGGCTTCACTTTTGTACAACAGGATGAGGTGGAGACGTGTTGTCCATCTTTACAGTCAATGGTATTACATGACAGCATGTGGGTGCTGTAGAGCACTTGAGTGGAGTTTACATTCTTATGTGTGAACGTACCCAATCTGAAAAAAACAGTTTTACGGGCAAAACCTGCAATCTGTTACTTTGTTGCAGTGTATCAGCATGGAGAGCTCTGCAGCTCATATGAACAGATACACACACTGACAGCAGCAGCCTGAAAACAAATCTTCACAAATACTGCAAAAACCCTCCATGCACAACAGCTCCCGTAGCTACTTGATCATGTTAGCTATTCAATGTATGTTTGGCTCTATTAGTTTCAGTTGGTATGTTTGCGCTGAGCATCTGGGGCTCAATAAAAGGCTTATACAGTATATACTGTACTGCGTGGGACATTGCGGCACAGAATGTAAGGATTAATGGTGCAAAGAGCCAAATGTGTAGCCTATGGCAAAATATTGGGTGTGTACATGTACAGTGTGTGTGTGTATGTGTGCAGAAAAGAAAGAACTTTGCTCAGTGGTGACAATGTGTATTACTCACATATGATTACAAGAGAGAGGGCGAGGTGGGATTTGTAGAGATGGAGGGGGTGAAGTGAAGCGGGAAAAGGGGAATGCAGTGAAAGAACATAGAGGAAGACTCAGGCAGTGTGTGCGTTTGTGTGTGCGGGCACTTGTCTGTCTTAGCCACAGGAAGTATATCATTAGAGACAGAAAGACAGAGATCTTTACTTACTGCTGTGGAGCCAAACACACATGCACACTCACAGCCCTAAATGTGGACACACGCACACATGAACATGGACACACACACTAACAGAGCTGTCAGTCCAAGCGCGGAGCTACTCTGTCCAACAAACACCGAATAGAATTAATTGCAAATCTGCCATTATGGATTTTTAATCTCTGTCCAAATCACCATTATATTTAACGTCATTGCTATCTCACCTTGACAAATGGTTTTAATAGAGGAACGAACACACACACACACACACACACACACGGCAGCTCCTTATCCCACTTTCTGTTCTCCCCTCCCTCCCACCCTCCAACCATATACATCTCCATGGAGACTGCCGCCTGGCAACAGCTGGAGGAGAGCCAGTTGCCGCGGCGACAATAACGCCCGATGTCCCCCACGTAAGGAGCTGTGATGTCATCAGGTGGTCAGGATGGGCAGTGCCACATGATGACCGCTGTGAGAGCTAAACACTAGTCTTCTCTTTTATCACCGCCGTCTATCAGACGTCGGCCCTCTTCAGTAACACACTCTCTCTGCTGTTCATCTTCATTAGAGGTGTTTCTGTGCTGCCTTTGTTGCTCTCTTTCTCTTTCTGTCCCTTATCCGTCTTTCTGTCTTCTTTTCTCTCTACTTTTTTTCTCTGTCCTTTGTTTACTTCCCACCTCAGTTCAGTTTAGTTCAATGAGCTTTATTGGCCTGTTAACACTTTTCTGATATAAAAATGCAAAACGTAATGCCTGTATGCGTCTCCATTTAGATTAAAACAGACAAGGCAGCTTTGTCTTTTATTATAGAATCAGTATTATGCTAACACATGCAAGAAAAATTATGTTTACTTCACTCGTTCTTCACGGCCTAGAAGGAAGCTTTGCATTGTTTATACAATTATAGCCGCGGGATGGAGGAGTTTAGATCAGTGGATTTCAATCCTTTACTTAAGCAAAAGCAACACCGCCATGGTGTTAAAATACAGCTTTATCCGTCATTAAAGGTGCATAGTGTACATCCAACAGCACTTAATAGGAAGGGTTAATATGTGAGAACTATAAAGGTGCCTCCATCAGAGCTTTGCGTTAAATACGTTGCATCACATCCTTAAATTGACGAATAAGTGTATCAATCTTGCACTTTAATGTAGTAACAGTATGTCCACTTTAACAGGGACACATGCGATAAACATTGCTTCATATGGAAAGCCCCGTTTCCACCAAGCTGTTCAGTTTGGTTCTGTACGGCATGGAACGCATTTTTAGTTTCAAAATAACCGGTCTGTGCCATGTTTTTTGCTACCCTTCTGTTTCGGGTGCCAAGCAAACCGGTCCAACCCTAAAAGGTTGGGCTAGACACACTGCAGTCCGTTGATTGGTCGAAAGAATCAGCACTTCCTGTGCGAAAGTTGTAATAAAGGACAAGCACAAAATGCTTCTAGCCGTGGCTGATTTACAACCCGTGTGCTTGGCTATGCTTTTAGGATTGAAACAGAATCATATGGCTTAAAGAAATACAGAAACAGAGATGCGATACAAATATATACTCATTATAACCTCAATACAAATAAGAGACTAAATAAGACCAAACAGTTAAAAGAGGATTATAAGAGGATGCTCACAGACCTGCTTCACTGTTACTTAAACACCATCATAATACATGATATCTAATGTGTTAATAATGTTGCTTTCACATTTTCATGTAAACAAAGTGGCTGCTATTGCTCGTTCATGGGGAAATGGAAAGTATCACTACAGATGGAACAGTTCTTTTTTTTAGATTGTTGCTGGTGTGTGTTGCCATGTAGTGAGACCATCAGAAGTAACTAATCTGACGACGAATCTACCAACTGAGCCACAGACGCCCCAGTGTACTTCATTGTGAACTGAAGAATGCACCTTTAACAGCTTCAGATATCTGTGTGTTTCACATGTGTTTTACGTGGTAATTACTGCTTGTGTGTGGCTCTCTCAGTTCTGAAATCTTCCCCTATGTTCAATGATCTGCCTCTTAAAACGTTGCAAAAAGGCTGTTAAACATGTAACAGAGCTTCACTTCTGCTGCACATGTAAATGAAAATGGCGCTTGCTACAGGCGGATTTTTTCAACTTGAGCTGAAATTTTTTAGGAGCAATTGACATGCTTTCAACTCCTACCATGACTCCTGAGGTCTTGTATTTCTGATCGAATATATTAGCTCCTCTTACAAGCATTTGCGGAGGATACTTTTCACATCAGCTGCACAGCTTGTATTGACGAACGCCTGTTTTTTCTACTGGCAAAGGATGTCAAAACCACTAATCATATTCTCAGACTGCTGTTTTGGCTGTGGATAGAGTCTCTGTGCTCTTATCTTTTTTCTCTTCTTCTACTCTGTATTCACCATCTTTCTCTCGTCAATACTGGCACTGCCACCCACCTCTCTCTCATCTGTTAGACAGCTGTCCGACAACTCTGCCTCCGCTTTATCATGTCATACATCCAGCCCTCTGCCTTCTCCTCATGTGCCTCCCTACAATCATTCTCTGCACATTCTCTGCTCCAATCGAAAGTCAGCCACCAGCAGAAGCTCATTTTATTCATACACGGACAGAGGTAGAAAGATAAGCCCTAACGTGCTGCGCTAAACAGTGCAGATAACAGCAAAGGCCACTTTGTATACACACAAACACACACACACACACACACAAACACACACACACACACACACACACACACACACACACACATTAGTTTCCAAGGCCGTAACCATCTTATTAACCCTTTACTGTTTTATGTGTCCCCCTTAGCCTCAACCTCATCCTAATAAAAAGCATCAAATTGAGTCACACCCCAAACACATGTTCCTGTGACAAGGGTCTAAATCTTAATAAAGGGATCCCACACAGAAAAAAATAATAATACCACACAGAAACCTAGACAGTTCTCCTCTCTGTTATGGTTGGCCGGTGACCCCAGGAGAAAATGTGAGCGGGAGGAAAGCAAGGAGACGGAGAAGTAAAGCCCGAGAAGAGAAACAGGCGTGTGATGAGAGAGGCAACAAGGCAAGACAGAGTGGTCCTGCTTCAGCTAGCGCGCTAACGTGATCTGAAATACTCCGCGCTCAAAACAGACTTAATTAATAGGGCGGCACTGTGCCTACAGCTGAGCTAATGCTAAGTGTAATGAAGAAATGAACATGCCAGCTAATGCTCGTGCTATGCTAGTGGAAGAGCTGCAGACAGTGGTATCTAGTTACCGGGCTGGAAGAGATCAGCACTAAATGGCTTGTGAATTAAGTGATTTGCTCTTGAGTAACTAATGTCCTTGTCTCTGTGCAGCAGTGCTGGGACTGTGCATAGGAAACTGCATTTTCTGTTTGCATACATCAAGATATATACCCTGTATACGCTAAAAGACACCCAAAGAGACTTTAAGAGTTGTTTTTCAGTAGCTGTTTAAACAAAATGAAAGAATTTAGCATTTCTGTCTGTAATGTACTCTAATCCAATATTTCTGACAGTTTGGGGAATTCCTTGAAGCGGCTTTTAGCCTATCCAGCGAAGAACAAGAATCAACAGAAAATAAAACTGAACAGTGTAAATGAATGAATAAAAAACTCTGCTATTTTTGGTGCCTGGGTAAATTATGGCCCTGCTCTGTGGAAAGTTTGGATTTATTACCTTAGTAATTCTATAATCCGGGATACTTTGTCCTTGCTTATGAAGGTCACAGGCTGAGCAATTGGGGAAATGTGTGGTAAAAGTGTGCACAATAGCGCAGAGTGGATCTAAAGGTGCAGTTCGACACGTGACATGTATGATATTGTAGGCGTGTTTGTGAGGGGAACTTGTATTGAGGGCGATTTCTTGGCCCGCCTGTGCGCCGTCTCGGGGATTAAACGCTGACTTTGACTCCTTGGCCCTCTCTGACACTTCTCTCATCCCATTTTCTCACTCAGTCTACCCCCCCCCCCCTTCCCCACCTCCCATCTAATCTCTTCTTCTTTCTCTCCACCATGGGTCTTGTTTTTCCTTCCACTCCATTTGTTTTCTGTCCCTTTCGCTCAGCTCTCCTGTTCATCTCTCTCTCTCACTCACTCTACTGTATTGTGAATCTAAATAGCCTTACACAAATTAACAAAAAAGGACTCCCACCACCACACAAACACACACTCATACCCATTCTCTAGGCTGCTCCTGCTAATGGGATAGCTGGGCGATTGATTGCCTCCCATCACTAACATTGGTTAAATGTAGATAAGGACGCACACAATCAGGTGCAAAAGCAAGAATACACACAAAAGCACACAAACAAACATCTCACAGGAACACATTTGTCTCATTTGTCATTAGGCACAAACAGAGAAATCACAACAGCTTAAATGTGCCTCTTTCTTTTACAGCTACTTATTCCTTAAGCTCTTAGGCTCAGCAGGCTGAAGCTGAAAATGCAAGCGTCATGTTATGTAAGATATGCCAAGTTGTCTTGTCAAATACCAAAACTACAAGAGAATTACTTAATGTTTTTTTTTTCTCCTAACTTCCCCTGCTGTCATCGATCAACTTCATCTTTATCAATACAGCAGAACCTACCAGTACGGGGATTTTCATTTACACATTTTAAGGGCCTCTTGTCATGGAACTGAACTCGGCAAAATGTTCTGATCATCTCTCATATTCACTCCTGAAAATATCTAGATAATTTCAGGCGTCTGATATTCTCCTGACCTGGCTGTTCACATATGCACCTCACAGCAGGAGACTTCTCTGAATAATATCCTGCCTTGTTCTCACATCAGCTCACTCAGACTTGTTGCCGAAAAAATACTCGAGGCTGACAGGAGAAATTCCGGGTAAAGTCTGTGGTGCACACATCTCCTCTTGGAAATATCATACTCGTAATAATATTCAGGAGTTTTCTGCAAGACTGAGAGCCATAATACAATCCCCAAAACCTCTCTGAGCAGCCTTGTACTGCATACTCTTTACCAAACCAGAACCGGAGACCAGTGTCTTTTAAGTTCATCCTCACAAAGAACCATTTGTTTTTAGACCAGAAATGTTTTGCTTATGGTGGAAAAAAGGACCAGGATAGAGAGAAACGCTTGTAAACAGCCTGAGATGAATATATACTGCAGAATTACTACAAATTGTCCAAAATAAATAAGACAAAATAGGAATATCTGTATTTCTGAATAACCAAGCTAAACAATGTCTTCAATTAAAAACAGAATACAATATCATCCACAACAACATCTCTATCACTTATCCCCCCCCCCCCCCCCCCAGTTACAGTTTCCCATAAAAAAAAAAACATAAACACATTTCTAACACTGTCCGGAAACACTTTGTTCAAACTAGTTCTGATGGATCGCAGCCCCGCACTAAGTGTCTGTGTAATTTAGCTCTGTCCTCCTCTGGCTGCAGGTCGGCCTCTGGGTGAGGACTGGATGGTTTGTTGTGCTGTGAAGTCCCACAGAGAGCGAGGCCGAGGGACTGAGAGATCAGGGCCGGCCCATCCATCTACTGTGGTCAAACACTGAGACAGAGATAGTTGGCTGAGCACACACACACACACACACACACACACACACACACACACACACACACACATGCACACACACACACACACACACACACACACACACACACACACACATGCACACACACACGCACACACACACACACACACACACACAGACATTTTGAACAGCACATCCAGCCATGGCATTCAAACCTAATTAAAGTACAGCTGACACTTCATCTGAGATACATGGGTATGCTTAGCAGTTGTGGTGATTGTGTGTGCGTGCGTGTGTGGGTTAGAGAGAGAGAGTGACGGAATGAGAAAGTGTGTGTGTGCACTTAATCTCTTAGCCTGTTAATGTTTGAGTTGGGTGAATACACATGGGAGACTAGTCTGTGTGTATGCAAGGCTTCAAGAGCTCATTACTGCATTTGTGTGAATCAAACTCTGTCTAAAAGGATGTTTGACTCCTGCTTGTCATAGATTTGTGTGCATGTGTTTCAATGTATTAGGAACTAATGCATTTTTGTGTCCCTGTTTAAGCCCGTTCTTGTCTTTAGGTGTGCATTTAACTCATGATTTGCATTAGGTTTTATCTTTGTCAGGATTGATTGTGTAACGTCTCTTCTACCCACACAAACACTGTCTTCCTGAAACAATCCTTTAATTCAAGCTCCTCTTTCTACAGCTGCCTGGCTGTGTCTCTGTCTCCTCCTGTTCTTGTTCGTCTTTTTGCTTCTCCCACTCCTTCTTCTTCTTCTTCTTCTGCTTCGCTGTCTGACTGTCATGACAGAAAGACTGACAGATGCACAAAGACAGACAACCCCCTCTGCACTTTTCAAAGGCCACACACAGACAGAAACAAACGCACACAGACAGGCACATGCAGACCCAAACACACACACACACACACACGCACACACGCAGTAAGCGCAGAGTGACATAAAAATGCACACACTCAAATCATGAACAAACAAAAGACTTAAAAAAACTTCCAAACAGGCACAAAGAGGGAAATAAAGACACAAACAGATTTAAAAATAAATAGGCACACGTACACAAACTCCTACACACGGGGCTGTAATGAACATGCATGAGAAACGCTGGTGAGTGGGATGGTTGGTGTGTCAGAATGTAACAGCTTTACAGTCTGACCATCATGACTCGCTGCATGGGATGAACCAACTGCAGACCGTCTGCATGCTTTCTCTGTACATCAGACTGTTAACGGCACAACCACATTAATTATAAAGCAACGCAATCTTTTCTAAATACATATATGAAGGTTTAAAGCCTGACAGTATACCTGTGTGTACAACGCCTGCACTTATGACTGTAGCTTAACAACTACCCAAAAGTCTTTAAAGCTCCTCTTAGGAGTGTTTAGCTTGTTATGAAACAAACTCAGTGTGATACTGATGTCTCCATATGAGCTACAAATGCAAATAAGACTGTCAACAACAAGACTGGAAATCAGTAATTTCTGATGTATCCCTGGGTAAGTGTCAGACAAAGTGAGTTACAGCAAACTGCAGAAAACAGACTGCGTGAAAGCCCCAATGAAATGAAAAATAAATGTTGTAATCCAACATTCCTGTGTGAAACGTTTATTTATCTGTCAAATATTTTGAAATAAAGCAATTGGAGATTGTTTCCCAAAAATAACCTTATTTTCTCTTCCAGCAAAATGTTTTAAATGTCTGATGACTCATCCTGCACTCAGGGGTGTTCACTCAGTTTTGGAGCGATTAAAAGCTTTGTGGAAGCTAACGATCCAATCAAATTCATCCCAACCTTATGTCCTGCCTTCTATCTTTTGATTGGTTCTGTCCCCGTTTCAGTTGGAAATACGTCACAACACGGCATTTAGATACTCTCAAAGTGTCGTTTCATGGGGACTTTAACAAAGATTCACAGTGAGTGACATGATTGACTCTTAAGACTGCAGGATGAGATTTTTTAATCGGAAGATTCTGCTTATACAAGATAAGCAAGGATGTAAGAGGTACTGCTTTGTCCACAGGGGGGCGCCACATGCAACACAAACCCAAAGTTCCTCAGGAGATTTTAAAAAGTACAGGAACACTGCTCTGACACGGACCTATTAAAGATGAAACACTGCAGGTTTAACAAAATACTAACTGAATACTCACTGCATGCATTTCGAATATTTTCAATATGTCCGCTAAGCAATTATTAAACTGGAGCTGACCGCCACACCAATATTTTCAACACAGCAGTGTGCGTTCATATCATTGCTTTGTGTGTCACTATTTGTCGGCCATTACTCAAACTGTCACAGCAAATGCCCGGTTGTTTTCAGATCTTTGTGCATCTGCCACAGAAAGTGAATATTACTTTTGGTACAAAGTTGGCAATGTGGTACACAGTATAAATATTTCAGTGTGAAGGCAGAGGATTGATGATTTTTTTGAAGAGTTGATAGGGTCAAGGATAGCTTACATCAGCATGGAGTTTATATAACAATAGATTTAAATATATTTGATCACTTTTTCTTTCAGAATCTTTTTGACAAGGACAAGGTAATGTCCGTTGACATCCCTTAAATTTGATACGAGAAAGTAAAACAACAAGGACTGATACAACAACTTATGAGCAATGAGGTTATACAATGCCATGCCAAGTTTGTGAATGTACAGTTTATGAATCTTTTGTTTGTGAACACTAGTAAGAAAAAGAGGAAGCCCTGCATGGAGAGAATAGTTAGACGAAGACCTGCAGAGGCTTCTCCCAGTGTGGGTAAACCTCAAACCATAGAGAGGTCAGAGAGGGCAGCGCTGTAGCATCAGCTCTAATCACAGTCACTCACAGCTGCTCAGTGCTGTTTGTTTGGTCTGTATCCATACACAATGCCAGTCATCTTACAGGAGGAGCTGTTTGTGTAACATTGATTATTTGGACATGTTTTGCCCAGAGCTTAGGAAAAATTCATCTGCTGCTGCACAACACTGGGGTAGAAACACTGCCTCAAAGTTGTTCATATGTGTATCGATACCCTGTACATACCCACAGTGACCTGTTCTCATACCGTATGAAAAATACATTGGGCCCCTAACCAAGCAAAATGGTATCAAGAAACATTGCATAGTTTTGTTCTTGAGACTGATCTGCTTTTTACAGTATTGATTGGGTTTTAAGTTTAGAATACCTGGCTAAATAAATGCATTCAATGAGCTTCCAAAAACAAAATTGGCCCATTCTGTGTTTTGTAAGAATCTCATTTACTGTTGTACTTGAGTCTGCCAGTAGTTATTGAGTGGAAAAGCAATTGATGAGGCAGCGCCGGAAGGATCCTCGAGGACATCGACAGCTACAGTTGTGCCCTCTGTTAAACAGTGTCCAATTGCAACACGATAGGTTTTTTTATGCTCGGCTAATACAAGTACCAGTTTCATTTACATTTTTTACAGAACAGATTTAAAGATCAAGGGGGAAAAATGGGAGAACATTAAGGAAAAAGTGCCTGGGGGGTTTGGGTAAAAACAGTCAAAGATACATTTTGGTTCTGTGCAACCCAGCGATTTGTAGACAAGCATCAACACTTAAAACTTTATTCTTTGGCACACTGGAAGGCAGTGTAGAGATGTGAGAACTTATGTGATGTGCTTACAGGATATGTTTTTTTTTGTTAGGTCTCCAGCAGCGGTATGCTGACTAAGCTGAGGTTGTCAGAGTTTTTTGTTGGGGGATTGGGGGAGGGCTGGGAGAAACTATAAGTAATCTAACCTGCTGGGAATGAAAGCATGGACTACTTCTTACGGACATGAATCCTTTTTCTTGGTATGATTTTAAAGCGAATCCAGACCTTGTAATTCATTTTTAGACTCTGAGTTCATGCGTGTTGTAACGTGAGTATTAATAAAATATTGCTAAGCCTACCTAAGTTAATCAGAGGATAGTTGACTCTCAATAAGGGGAGCTGTTGTTTAAGTTATTAGTTTTGTTGGAGTATAGGTTTTCCCACTTGCTGCTATGTACTTGAACTTTACTTGATAATACCCTTGATTGCAGCACGGTGCCCTCTCGTCCACATTCTGTGTAAAAACTCTTGCCGTTCTAGATAAAGAGTAAATACCTAAGTTGTCGGCTGATTCCTTTTATTAGTATTAGTAACCACAATTGTTACTCCAGAATTAATGAAGTTTGGTGTTCAGAGACAGAGAGGGGTCTGTGTCCATTACAGCGTTTCTGCAGTGACGCCACCTATTTTCAATACAAAACCAATGTAGTTCAGCGTTTTCAGTGCTAAGTGTCCCGAGTCCAAGAACACCCTAAACACTCACTTTTGGAACAACGCAGCATCACTTCTTCCTTACCAACCAAACAAAATCAGTAAGGGGCGGGGCAGCAGCTTTGACAACAACAAGAATAGCAGAGGAGAAACTGATCTGACTTGTCCATTCGAGGGTACAATTTCCAGGTTCAGAGCTGCTGCTAATGGCAGGACAGGATTCTTTACATTGTCTTTATGTTTTCTTTGTGATTTAACTTGAATAAAAGCAAAGGTAGTCTGGTAGTCTATTGTGGTTCGTGTACAGAGCCTAAAAGTCCTCGAGAATAGGCAGCCCGGGTTCAGTACGACCTGTGGCTCCGTTCCCCGCGTGTCGATCCCCGGATTCTGACTCTTTTCTCTGTCCTCTCTCTAAAATAAAGGCATACAAAGCCCCAAAATAAATCTTACAAAAAAAGCAAATATAAAGCATAAAGATATTTAAAAACAGACCCAGCAGCCACTACGGGGAGAAGTGTAAGTTAACTTTAGACCAGCAACAATAAGTGCCAGTGAGAATCGCTCTGAAACTGAGGTCATGAGGCTGCCAGCGCAAAAAGCGTTGTTAATGGACACAGGCCCATTCTTTGTCTCTGTTAGTAGGAAACAGTTTGTGCAAATCTTATCATTATCTCTTAAATGTCTGTAGAGGAATAATCTAAGAGAATGTGACATGGGGACTGATCAAAGTAAATGTGGTTGTCGTCTGCATAGAAGTTGACTCTATTGTATTCTATATTGCTGGCTAATAGAAGCATGTGAATGTTAAACAGAAGAGGTCCAAGTACGGACCCATATGGAACCCTACACATCATGTTGGTCCACTCTAAGTAGTTGTACACTATAACAAGTTCTCTAGAAATTATTTCCAAGAATAGGATAATGGATGGAACATGCTTTTTTCATGCAAGACTATCTTAACTTTGAGATTAGATCAAATTGTCTTGATCTAAATAATGAGAGCTACTTGAGGCGTTCACACGCGTACTCTGTCCATGCAGAGACCCTCACTGTGTGACTAAATCAAGACGTGTCTATAAGCTGTTCAGTGCTGCTTTTCCCTCAAAAAGCAATATGATAGCCCAGTCACTTATTCTCGCAAGGAGACACACTCACATGGAAGAAGTACATGCAAGCACCTGCACACAGGAGCCCGAAAACTCATCACAAAGGCATAAAACTCACCGCCTAAGCCTCTCTCTCTCACACACACACACACAGTGTTGAATCCACCTATATCCTTATTTTCCCATCTAGATAGAGTAACGCTACAGTAGCCGCCAATTCCATTTTCTGCACTCTCCCCCAAAACTCTCCCCCTTTTTCGCCATCTCTGTCCTTCTTCCACCTCTTCTTTTCTTTTTTCACTCCCAATGCCAGTCTGTTAACAGCTCCTTGTTGCATTTACTCCCCATTGCTCTCTTTTCTCCATACAGTCCAGTGGGGTTGCAGACAATAATCACAGTACGGTATGTTGCAATTCATCTTTTAAATAATTCTTCATGACTACACATAGTGGACAGACGTGCAGAGAGAGAGAGAGAGAGAGAAAGAGAAAGAGAGAGAGCTGAGGGATGTTGGATGGAATAAAGAGAAAGACAAGACAGACAGTGAAACAAAAGGTGGCACCAGGGAGATAAAGTTCTATTCTTACATTATAAAAATGATGGTTAAATAAACTTGCTATCCATTTGTAAATGTAAACCAAATTATTTTCTTCTCTCCCTTAAACATTCAGATAATCCAAAGCAGAGCTCTCGGTGGAGGAGTGGAGGTGGTGCAGTGTCGGCTGCCAAATCTGTTTCAACGCGCCACAATCTCAGAAGGGATAATTAATCAGAGATTGATGCATTAAACATGAAGTCCACATTTAATATACACTACGCCTACGTTTTGACATTCATTGTTCAATACTGTGGCAGCCAATACATTTTGTTGAGCTGCTGCTGAAATAAGACATTCAAATAAGCTTACATTTGGAAAGTACATTTCCTGCGACAGGAGAGTAATGATTGACAATGGTATGAGGATAAGAGGAAAAAAATCTTCTTGACTAAAGCTCTCTCTCTCTGAGTTCTTACTGAGTATTTTATTTTTTTAACAGCATGGTAAGTAATTCTTCTGCAGGATTTCACATGGGACAAAAAGGTGTTGGGTAACCTTTTCCTGGCTCATCAGGTAAGTATTCTTTATCAAGGGAGTTAAAGGTCAGTCTGCTTTCGAAACATTTTCTACATTTCACTAAATATCAGGTTAATTCTAAATGGTCAATGGTTTTTGTATGCTGTATGCATGGGCTCAGATTCATATGCATGTTAAGAAGCACCTCTACATTCAGTTAAATTTGTTTTTAAATAGGGCCCGACCGATATGGATTTTTTGTGGCCAATACTGATATCGATATTAGGAAAAGAAAAAAATCTGATACCGATATATCAGCCGATATCTTTCTTAGATCTCTGTTTGATCCGTAGAGATAGATATACACACATTTTTTGCGTTGTTCCCTCAAATGCAGTTATCAAACTCAAATGAAATGCGATATGACTGGTAAATAAATCAAGTAATATCTGCGATAACATTAGCCGATACTGATAGTCACTGGATAAGATAATATCGGCTCTATTTTTAAATTATTTCTTAAAGGGAATATGATTAATTTGTAGTGTGAACCAACCTTTTGGAGCCTTTAAAAGTCACAGAAAGGATAAAGTGTCAATGTTAATGCTGACTACTATAATCTATATCAATGTCATTCACATAAATTGCGATAAGGCTTGTCAAACTGCGGGTTGGTGGCATGCTGTGCTGAGCTAAATTGTGCATGACCATCTTCCTGACTTTGCAGTGTCTTTTAATCACACTATTTAATTACTGTTTATCCATTTAGACATATTGCCTCCCTGTCTTGGCTTATTTTTTATACACAAGAGAAATATGCCCTTGTAACATGAAGTCATTCGCCATGCTTGCCAGTAAAGGAAGAGTAATTAACACTAAATTTGATTCATTTAATTTAATTAAAAGGGAAAACATACAGCCAAGAGGAAGGAAGAGAAGAAAGGAAAGGACTGAGGGATGGTGGATGACGATCCAGCTAACAAGTCAAGAGGGATGGAGGATGGGGGAGAGAAAATGGCATGCTGGGTAAAGAGGAAAACTACAGATAAAACAAACAACAAAAACGAGAAAGAGAAAAAACAAAGACGATGGGGGAAGAAAAAGGGAGGGGTGACTGAAAACAACAAGAAAACAGATTAGCAAAGAAAAGAGAGCAAACAAAGAAATCAACTATGAGGAACGGAGCAGAACAAGACAGGAATGGTAGAGGCGACAAGTGTGAGGAGAGGCAGGTGTAGATGAGGAGAGGCAGAGATGAGGGATTACAGAGAGATAGTGTGAGACGCAGAGATGCTGCAAGAGGTCACTCTGCGCTCTTATTGTCTGCAGAAGACAATCATGGCTCACAGAGAGTCTGTATGTGTGATGGTGTAATGTGTAAACATCTGTGTGCATGTGTGTGCTGACAGTTCCTCTCTCAGTAGTAGGTGTGAGTTTACTCAGGAGGGGAAGGCAAAGAAATGATGGCGAGGAACGGGAACAATAATGTGTACATGAGCTGTAAATCATAGAAAAGCACACAGAAACTGACATTTACATTTAAGGCATTTGATCAAGGCTGTTTTTCAGAGTAACTTACAGTGAGTACATCCAGAGTGCCAAAATTCATCCCATCAGAGTATAATCAGATGGAAGGAAGCCAATAGAGTGAGACGGACGCATTGTTTGCTCCAAATATAGCAAAAATAGGCAACATTTCAACACAAGCTGGATTCTTGCCTGGTGCAATAACGTGAAAGACAGTCAGTCAAAGCAAAAAAAACTTTTCAAGCATCCACAAATTCCTCCTAGTTTTGTAAAAAGCAGATATTTTTTAAACACAGTGTAGCAACTCCCTGAAGTACAGGGAGCGGGGGTTACAGGGGGTGAGACATGAGGTGGAGGAACGACGTGAGGTGAGGGAGACAGGTGTTTCCAGAAAACAAAGCAGAAGTGAGTAATGGTATTTTGGATAACTGATGTGTTCCACGTAGCAACACGGTCAGCGGTTGGAGCCGCAGCAGAGGCTGTGACACATTGCTCATGGCGGCAATTAAAGTACTCTGAATCACTGCCACAATCTGTTTTTTTTACACCTTTCCAGAGTCATAACTTAACCTGCGTGACAATCGTCACGTTTGAAGTTTCCTTCACTATATGAAAATAGTTTCAGTTGTCTGTAAAATTACAAGTAAGACGGGAGAGCTTAGTTAGTGCTGTAATGCTGTACTCATGTATTTTACAAGTTGCACATGCACAGTGGTTATTTTGAATTTTTAATGATGTTTTTCACCTGGCTGAGGAAATTCTGGTTTTACACTTTGTTATTAAGAAACATGCTTTTCACACACTCAGGCCCAAAATACACACGTGCACAAACAAGACCTGTGGACATGCATAAGTGGAAAGATGTCAGAGTGGAGCTTCTACGCGCTGCTACACAGGGAGCGCGCCAGAGCTGCTGGGGGTTCAGTGCCTTGCTCAAGGGCACCTCGGCAGTACTTGGGAAGTAACCTGGCACCTCTCCATCTACCGGTCCAACTTCCGTATTTTGGTGCACACTGGGACTCGAAAAAGGCGACCCTCCAGTTCCCAAACCAAGTCCTTATGATTGAGTTAACGCCGCCTGTATCAGCTTATTGGTGTGCAAACTAATACTTATGGATATGGCCTCCACTTCCTTTAAAACTATCACCTGACTTACACTGCCTAAATGATGTTACAATGTGATTATTACACTTTTTATAGCAGTGAGTAGGTGTGACGGCAGTTTGTTGCCCGCTTTCAAAACAGAAATTGCTCACAGATAATTCCAACTTTTAATGGTGATAAGTAGAGAGGGCTTGTTAGAAGGTCGCAGCTTTCTCAAGTGTGTGTCTTGTATACTTTAAAATAACCTCTGGAATACAGTCAGAACAAACAGGTTGTGTTGCCACCCATCAGGCCTGGGGGATACTAGCCCTAAAAGTCAGAGAATAGTATTTGCCAACTTCAAGTACACCTTACCGATGTACATTTTTTAGCTTTGGCCAATATAACATGATTCCCTATAGCACCACACTGCTCTTTTAGTCATATGATCATTTTCCTGAAATCAGCAGATTTTTGGGGGTGATTGGTTATGGTACATTAACTGCCATACTCGCCGTTTCTCAGTGGAATAAATAGGGTAATGTCAATTTTATCATCAACTTATTTAAAGCTGAATTTTCAGAAAAGGAAACTTCTAATGTTGACTGGCCGAACTTCAATTACAGAAATAAACTGAACTTCACAATACAAACTGTAACCTGAAGCTTGGTTTGAAGAAGTGCTAATTAACCTCCAAAGAAAGAAAAAAAAAGATTCAAAAAAAGACATCAGCTAAGTCTTCATTGAGATTCATATCGGAGGTAAATTCCCCCCCCCCCCCCCGTCGGTCTAAATGCTCAGTCAGGTGTGCAAAGGTCAGAGCCACACTGCCCTCACAAAATATGGAGACAAAGATGGTCGTGTATTCTTAGAGCAAGGATGAATTATAGAAAAGGTGGAAAAGGTCATTCTTCCCCCTCAGCAGCAGAGCCGGAGACATATACGACAGAGAGACAGTGTCGGCAACAGTATGTGGATTGATTAATTAAAGATCTTTATCTTTCATTCCACTGACAGAAAAAGAAAGAGGCGACTGTGCTCCAGAAAAAGAGAGACGATTGGATAAAGTAAGAGGGAGAGGCAAGGGAGGCTGGGAGGTAAACCTTTAGAGTAATGGACAAGAAGAAGATGGAGCGATGGCTATTCCAAAGGGGGGAGATGGAAAGATAGTGTCGAAAATAAATAAAAGAAAAGAAACGGGACGCTGATTTGGTGGCAAGACGTGGTAATGAAGGAAGCTGTGGAAAAACCGAATGACGGTGTTGGAGGGAAAAGGTGAGGAGATTTTTTTTTTCTAACCTCTTTCCCTTGATGGAGTGATGAGAAGTGGGAGGCGGAGAAAGGATCGGAAACTAATTAATGGAAGAGACAGGGAAGGAAGAGGTGCATTCTGGGCTTGTGCCACTAAATAAAGAAAAAAGCGAGTGTAGAAATGTTCACAGTCTCTCTCAATGGATTTTAAGGCTGCTGCTACTGTTTCTGAATGTTAAAAACACTAGCACCTTATCCCGGCAGTAAATACAGCCTGTAATGGTTGCTTGCGTTTACATCAGCATGCAACAAGCGGTTACAAATGATCCTCATTTGCACGCCACTTTAAGTGTTCATTCTGTTTGCATTTGATGCTCCTATGCAGTCAGGTAAATAGCTTCATGGACTCAAACACCATGTCATTGCTACAATTATCCCCTTCATTACACTGTCATATTATCCCACACTTTTGCCTTTTATACCTGGAGTGTAAACTACTGTCAGCTTATATATAGAAAACATCTGCTAATGGCCGGCTCCACAGCTTCCATGTAATAGTTGAAATTGCTGTTGGGTTGGTGCAATAGAAGCGATGTGCTAATTGTATTACACAGGATCTAATGCTGGCGAAATTGGAACGTGCGCCATGTTGGTCTGGTTCTCATGCAGCCATCAAACACAACAGGGTTTTTTTTTTTTTTTTTTTCCACAACTCCTGCTTGAAAATCTAACTCTAATATTCTCCAAACACATAATCAACAATGGCAACATTCCCAGCATATCTGTATTTATCCTACCTGCGTCAGCCCAAAGAAATGCAAAAAAAAAGAAAAGAAAAAAAGAGGCAGTTCTGGGAATCAACATCATGAATCTCTGCCTCAGAAGTGCTCACTAAGCAGCCGAAAAGCCACAACTGTACCAACAATCGATGTTTATACCGATGTCTGGCCCGGCCTCACCTTTCAGCTCTGACATTTTCAGTTATTCTGCCAACTGTAGCATCTTTCTGAAAGCATTTTCTTCTCTCCCTGAAAATCTTGCGCCTACAGTATATGTTCTCCGAGGCTGGAGTTTATGAATATGTAGCTATCTGTCTCCCCTGAGCTCTCGGTGTGTTTGGTAATGAATGACTTTTTGAAAGTGGGTCAGAGGTGCAACAAGGTACTTAGGATTCAGGTCAACATCTCTTGACCTGCGCGGACACAGGCTGTCTGAATAGCCCGGGTAATAAGTGTGTAGGTTGAATAAGAAAAGTCATTATGAAGACGTTACAGGCTGGCAGATGTAGATCTGTTGGAACTCTGAACTCTCCTCTCACACTCTTGTCCCTCAGCCCCTCCTTCCCGTATTAACACTTTAACACATCCCATTCCTTCATCAATGAACTCTGTTTTGTCATTTAATAGCCACTTTTCTTCTTCCTTTTTCTTCGTTTTCCTCTCATGCTCTTGTGTCTTTGCCTCTCAGGTTATCTCATTCACTCCTGTTCTGTTTGCACCTCAAAGAGATCACTCGTTTACAGTACATGCCTCTCCATCTTCATTCTCGTCCTTTTCTCTTTCTGCCCACATCCGTCTCTCACTCCCCCTCACTCATTATTTGTCTCTCTCATCATTTCATTTTCTCCTCCTTTCTCTCAGTCTGAATCTAGCCTTGAGACATTTTTTCCCCCCAACTGCAGCTGAAACGCTGAGTCCTGCTCTCGTTTCCCTCCTCAGTACTGCACTCTTGTGATGGCAGATAATGGAAATGAAATTACACACTTTTTCACAAACAAAAAAAAACACATTAGTAAACAGATAACGTTTGAAAATCTGTTGTTGCGTCAGACTGATGCAAAAAATAAAGGATTGATAAAATAAGTTGTTATGGGACCTGAATACTTTGAAGGTAGAAATTCAATATTTATTGAGCTGAATTGCATAATGAAATGTCATCATTTACATATTGAGCTGCAACACCGATTCAATTATTGATGAATTTATTGAAAGAAACAAGATCTGCAGATATGTTTACCATCAGTTGAATTCTGATTCTTTAAGCAAAACAAAATCAAATTTATCTTGTCCCAATTTCTAAATCACGAGTATTTTCTTCTTTTATCAACTTATTTGAGAAGAGTTTGGGGTTCTGGACCATTGTTATATATGATATCACCTTGTGCTCTTGGAAATGTGACGAGCAACATTTAGGACATTTTATAGACAAAACAATTAATTAATAAAAACAATTGCTAGATTAGCTAATGAAAATACTTGCTAGTTGCAGCCTTACACACATCCATTTCTTCTTTTTCTTCTTGAGTCACCTCTCTCTCCCCCTCTCGTTATCGCCTCCCCCCCCCCGCTGCAGGGCTGGTGCCAGGTCTCATTAGAAAGTGTTGGCCAACACGGCTTTCTCACTGAGCCACTGCTGTCTCTCTCCCTCTTCTTTCTTCTATCATGGCCTGACCTCTCACCCAGCTCAGTGAGAGATACACCTGCACACACGACACGCACTACATTGCCCATGAGCAGTGGTACTTGTGTAAAAAAAAATATAGAATCTCAGTACAGGGGTGGTCCCAAACACACAAAAACCTACCCATAATTCATCTGAAACCACTGCTTGAGCCCTCAGGTCGCTGATAAGACTCACCTGCACACTAACACACACATTAAATTGCACACCCACAGCCCCCTCATCCAGGCTCACACAAACACACGTGCAATCCTCTCTGCACACAAACACACACCAAATCCCTCTATACACCCTGTGAGCGCAGCTAATGCTCGACCCCTCGGGCTCAGACAGTGCACCACCAACGACCTCCTTCTGAAAACTGGTCTCAGATTCAGAGCTCCTGCCTCCCTCCTCACACAGTCTCACTGTGGGCCCCCTACTCAATTTGGAAGGCCGCCAGCAGCAAGGTCAGGGTTGGGTTAACATGATTACACAGGCACAACATAAACATACCATATCCCCTATTAAAGCCAGCCAAACCTCACCTTTTTTTTGTTGTTGTTGTTGTCTGTGAGGGTCATTTTAGGTCTGGGTTCCTAAAACATTTACTTGTCCACTTCATTGTACAGATTTTAAAGGTCACAGTTTGAAAAGATCAGGATGAGGATCTACTCGCCTGAAACTTTGATATAGTCTCTCTTAAGGCCCTGACACACCAAGCAGACAGTAAAGCATGACGACGAAGGCCGCCTGTGGTGTCGCCTCACGTCTTGGCCAAAAAGTTGCATTAGAACTCACCGCAAAGACTACAGCCGACGGCCAACCACCACGTACATTCTGCACATGCGTGAGGAGCGGCAGTAGCTAGTTGCTATGACACGAGAAGACCATTTTCACACAGCTGTCGCGCACCACTCATATTATATGTAGTCCTAACCCTAATCGAGAATAACGTGTGATAAAAAAGTTGAAAATGGCACTGGCGTGAAAAGAGGCGGAGGCGACAAATCAGGAGAAACCGCACTAATGGGTGGAAGCATGGCTACTACAGCGGCATGCTCACGGGGCTCTCCCGAACCTGTGTCGAGCGCTGGAGAGAAATGAAACCTCCGAACAGCCAATCAGAGAGATTCCTCTCACCGACCGCCGATGCCGATTCAACATGTTGAGTCGGACAAAAAAAGGCCGACACGGGTCGACGGGTAGCGGACAGAGCGCAAAAAGTAAGGCGATGACCTCTCACCGGCCGCCTATCTCCTTGGTGTGTCATTGCCTTCAAGGAGACGCCTTGCAAACAGAGAGTCATCAGTTTGATTCCCCAAATTGGACATTCGATAATGTGGGAAAAATAGATTCCCCTACCCTATTTTACTTGGGATATTCAGCCGTGTTTACATCCATTTGAAGACAGCTGTGAACTCGTGTTATAGAGGCTAAAGTGGTTCTTGAGATCGAGGGACAGATTGGTGCAGCATCAGCAGGAATGTGGGTGCTGTACTGGACTGTTGTAGTGAAGAGGGAACTCAGCTGAAAGACAAAGCTTTCGATTGTTACCAGTCGATCTATGCCCCAGCCCTCACCTATATGCTCATGACCTAAGAGGGTGGCTGGGCTCAGCCGTCCTGTCCGCCTGGAGAACTGCAGCCTCCGTACACGGGGCACGCGCACTAACCACTAGGATACCGGGGGACTATTGTTCAGGTATCATGTTTTTCTTCACGTTGTAATTTTTGATTTCTATCTTAGCTTGACAGTTCTTTTAAACTTCTTTATTTTTGGTATCTTTCTTTTCTATGATAACCTTATATTGGTCTACTTACCAAATCATTATTGGTACAGTTCTCTTCTGATTTCTTAATTACCTTTCAAGTGTACTGGGTTTTTTGAATATGCAATAGAAGTCTCCATCCCAGAAAACAGATTCAGGTTTTTTTGAGTGTTGTGACTGTTGTAAAGAAAAGAATTTTTTTTTTTTTTTCACAGAATCTATTTCAGCAGCACAGTGAGTGAGATTTCTAGAGTCTGATAATTACATCTGGGAGAAGGCCTGAGGCATCAGTATTAGACTTTTGAATCTTGGCTATAATGTGATGTGGTGCTGGTTATGGGTAGAGGGTTTGGGTCTATATGCGATCTTTCTCAACCCCGAGGATTGGATGGCAGCTCTTTCATGCTGTTCTCTCGCTGTCATCGTCGTGCACCCACTCACGCGGAACCCAAATTATAACAGCATGAAGCCATGTGAATGCATGGATTTGTGCTGCATGTGAGAGTTAAGAAAGAGAGAGAGAGAGAGAGGGGAGGGAGATGACGAAAGGTTAGGGCTAAAGCACGTCTCTAAATTTGGCATGAGCTCAGATCAAAGGACTGCGATGGAGGAGAAAGAGAGAAAGAGAGAAAGAGGAGAGGGAGAAGATACCAGGGCAACAAAGCCCCAGAGTTCTCTGCTCTTTTTTTCTGTGCCATCACTTTCCCCCTTTTTATTGCTCATTCCTGTCTTTAACAGTTCTCCGTTACTAGGCCACATTTTAAAAATGCATATTTTATTCCTTTTATTTTGGTCCTGCAACCACATATTACATATTTCTTGAAAATGGAGTGGACAAATTAGAAAATGCTGGCTTTGGATTTTTTTAAAAACTGGAACATGCTCTTCATTTAAGCACATAAGTAAATATTCACAAGGTCTGAGAGGCTATTTTTCATGTTAATTTACAATTAAAATTTCCAACTAACAGGTAACACTGAGCTTTTGGCGAACAGCTTAAAAAAACACACCTGGACATGTGTCATTTCCGCAAGTAAACATAATGTTCTAACTGAGCAAGTGGTTTCTTCAAATTGTGTCGATTCTTTACTCTTCGCTCTGTCTTTCTCCCTACATTGTCTCTCTCCTCTCCCTACCTCTCTGCCCCATCCCAACTCCCAAACCGTTATGTAATTCATCACGCTCCCTCAGACTCCATCTCCCTTTCCTGCTCGCTCTCTCGCCCTCCGTCTGACTCTTTCTACACGGGTGGAACAAATGGAGATCAGTCGGACTAATGCTGAGTTAGGCCCCTCGTCGCTCTGACAAAGCTACGGCGTTACCCCTCTCATTTAACCAGGGATCTGATCCATGGACTTACACACACATGCACACACACACATATATACACTTGAGAGGGCACACTTTATCTCTATTTCTCCCTCTTGAGTACTCTCTCAAACACACACATAGTAATGCACACAATTCGCATGTACACACATGTCCAGGGCTTTCTGTGCATTCTTTCCATGCCTTAGTGACATTTCAGCTGCAGCCTGTTGTTGCCTTGAGTGTTTCCAGCACTCAGGTCAACTGTGCTATTCTTTCACAAAGGCCGAGAGGAAATTGCTTAACTGCCTGAATGTTGTTTATGAGCTCTTGAGCTTTTGTTCTTTAAGGATTTATCATTATGTGGAAGTCGTTTTTGTAGTTTTGGCATCGTTTCTGTTAAAAACATCAGAATGACACTGTGGTTGGGTGTCATAGTCATTTTTCTCACTTGAATCAATAACAAGTGACCTAATTCATTTATTCATGCCTAAAGTGTAAGTATGACTTTTAACAGTGTGAGTTATTGGAACAGGCCATCGCCCCTAACAGAAAAACCTCGGGGAAACACTGCACATTGCTTTCCTGTATAAGTGTTTATTATTTTCAACATTGCTTACTTAAGGTTTTGCCTCCAAATACAATTAGTTGTGCTTTGTTGAGTACAAAATTATCAGAAATGCTAGAAACTACAAAAAAAAAGACTGCCGTTGTAGCAAACAGGAAGGATCCCGTAAGAGCATTCAGTGTGTCTGAACACACGTAACAGGATTTACCCTCATTATCACCTCCAGCACCGCTTCTCTTTGTTTTACCACCAAATGTGTGTGTGCGTGCGTGCCCTTTTCTAACACAGTACGAGTGTAAGAAAAAAACGCGCACACACCCACCCACAAACACGTTCAAACATTGCCGCACAATAAAGCATTAGTACGATTCTTGTACTTCAATCAGCCAATTAACCTGGAGCAGAGCAGAACAAAACATTTGGCATTTGCCAATAGGGCAGCAACCTTCCAGTGATAATTACTCTTGGAGACGACACACGCACACACACACACACACACACACACACACACACGCACACACACACACACACACACACACACACACACACACACATATATATACGTACACACAGACACACTCCCGCCAGCGCAGCATCAATCACACATCATGTTGGAGACAATGGCGGCTATACTTCCAGCGTAATCAATTATTTATCCTTGTCCATGCATGAGCGATCTCGAAATGCAGTGTACGCACATAAACACAAACATAGATACAGACACACACACACACACACACACACACACACAAAGTGATTGTTGCCAAAGTTGACAACAGCATGCTGACAATATGAATGGTGTGATTCTGAGCAACGCCTGAGGGCATCGGAGTACTTCATGAAAAGAAAGGCCTACACACATTCTTGAATAAAGGCGGTGGAAACACAGTCACACAAACACACACACACACACACACACACACACACACACACACACACAAACACACACACACAAACTCACGCTCACTTCACTCAAGCACATGAATAAGCCCAACATCATGTGTACAATTGAGACATTTTTTCCTGGATAGAGAGAGAGAGAGCGCCATGGTTTTGAAATGCCAAGATAAAATGGCGTGACAGAGCTGAAAGAAAACATGAGAGAATGTTTGAAAAATGAAGAAAAATGGAGAGACAAGAAGAAGAAGGAGAAGAGGGAGGCCGGCGAACGAAGAAACACAAATCCCATGTATATTTGATTGAGAAAGGAAATGCAGGGAGATGAAAAAGGAAAATGAGGAAAAGAGAGAAAAAGATGATGGGGAGTTACAGTAAATTGGCGAGGCCGCTTCTGAGAGCACGCTCTGGGGGTAGTGGGAGGGAAATGGAGTGAACGGCAGAATAAGAGGCAGAGGCTAGGGAGTCGCGGGGAAGTGCAGCAACCACAATGAATTGTTAGCTGGTAAACGACTGTCACTTTCTTTAGAGAGATAAACAGATTTGACACCTCCGCCTTCTTCCTCTCTCCTCTTGTCCCCTTCTTTTCTCTGACTCGACATGGCCTGACAACCCTTCAAAAAAAATCACTTCCCGACTCTCCCTCCATCCCTGTTCCCTGCTGTTCAGTACCATCGCTTATTCCTCCGCTGATTTTTATTTATTTTTTTTCCTCTCAGATATGTGCGACATACTCGCCCTTCCAGCATAAAAAAAAGCGGCATACGAGAAGAAGAAAAGAGAGAGAATTACATGAATAAAGACCCCATTTCTCTCACACTTCTTGTCTCTTCCACACTTGCCGGGGCCTTGTGACAAGATTAGATGAGGAAGAAGAAGAGAAGAGCAGGAGAGGGGTGAAAATCAGATGAAAGGAAGATCTCTGTTTCCCGACATCTGGAAGAGGTAGAAAAGAGAATAAAAAAAAAAAAGAATAGAGACGAGAAGAGGAGCATGGGAGATGGAGAGTGTAAACGACAGAGGAGGATCAGAAAGGAGGAACACATGGAGAGTGGGAAAGTGGGAGATCAGTAGAGAGATGAGGAGCAGAGGAGTTAAAGGAAGACATTCGTCTATGCAGGAGGGCTTGTGATCAGCTGTCACTCGGGATCTGTGGGCTGAGCTTGTGTGCGCATCTGCCCACACACACATCCTGTATGATAACAAAAACACATAAACACTGAGTAAAGCTATGACAAGCTTATATTAGGTTAGAATCATTCCAGTCAGAATGCAAAATTGACCTGGGACACAAACGATTTATTGTAAGACAAGGTCTGAGGTCTTTCATGAAATCAAGTTCAAATTTTAAGATCGATAAATCAAAAAACCTCTTGAGTTTAAAGTGAAATTGATGGAAAGTGCAAAAAACTGTTCCTCCAGTGTCCACATGAGGCTACCCCCCCCCCCCCCCCCCGCCAAATGCAAAGCCATCATAGGGTGATTTGCGGTTATAATCTGAAGTTGTTCACCTCTGCTTAAATTTGCGGGTGTAGCTTGTTCAGTGTTATTTGATGGTCAGTGGATGGGAGTCGAGATTGTTGTTGGGTTTCCCCCTGGGGATAACGTTAGACCGAGTGACCGAGTGGAAACCAGGTAGTTTAAGGTTCAACGAGCTCTCTTAGCTTCTTTAGATCAATTAAAAACTGTGGTCAGGTACTTCCACATACAGAACTTCACTAATTCTCAATCTGATAAAATTGTCACCTTAACTCTGCATTTCTTAACCCCTCGTTCCTCTCCAGCTCCACCCCTCTCCTCAAGATATGGTCACTTCTGGCTTCAGAAAAGCAACATGGCAGCTGCCAATTGCCAAACTTAAGACGTCATACATGCAGTCAAGATGCCATGGGTGATGTCACAGTGATGTCACAGTGGCTACATGACATTTCATGTAACATAACACCTACAGAACACAGTATTTTAGGCCTTTCAGCATAAGCAAGAAAGAGGGCTAACCCTATCAAAAGTAGAACCCTGTATCTTGTTTGGTGGTTATGGCTTCACTTTCAGAGTGTGGTTAATGTTGTTTTTAATGTGTTTTCTTGCAGTATGTTGGTTCATAGAGTTTCTCAAGTACTTGGCCTCCAACTTCTAAAATAAATTTTCATTTGGTGGAGAAGTTTTGACTTTGAAGTAGTTGACAGAAACTTGTGCAAAATGACGTTAGAAAAATCTGGAATAGTCAACAACACAGAAGTACTTTTTGGAATAGGAATTTGTTTAGATGCCCCAAATTTTCAAAGATCGCAGAGCACAAAAAAAATTCAGTGTGGTCTTCCCAGATTAGCAAATGGTATATCATTAGCCTGAAGTCTTCCTCAGAAAATACCTGAGCATTAGACGGTGAACAAAGCTTCCTCTTTTTTTGTTTTTCTCTCAAGAGCATTATTATCAATCCACTTTGCTCGCAGCATGTCGGTGCGGCAGGCTCATCTGAGTCACCGAAGAAAGAAGTGGAAAGCATAGCTGAGCTCACACAAACATTTGGGGCCCTAGCGTTGACATTGATGACAGACGAGATGGTAGGGGCAAAAAGGAGAGAGAGAAGGCAACAGCAAAAAAAGAAAGATGGAACAGCAGCAATCATCACAATAGACAGGAAGGGAAGACATGAGAAGAGTGAATCAAGAAAGTCTGAATGCATTAGAGCCATATGGGTTGTGTGTTCCCTCCTTGTGATACAGGAAGATGTTGTTTCTGTGATAGTGAGGTCTCTGGAGGAAAGATGGGAAAATCTAAACAATGTGAAAATTAGGCCATGCAAACACTCTCAGACACACACATACCAACAGACACATGCACGTGTGTGTCTCTCTGTACCACACATGTTACACACTCAAAGGGGGATCGAGAGATGCACAAAGCAAGACTCCGCTTGTCGGCAAGTTAACTTCGCTCCCAATAAACAGACACACAAACACACACATCCACTCCTCTGTTTGTGGATGCCGTGGTAGGAATAAATGAAAGGCAAGCATCTAACAAATAAAATGAATTTTTAATCAATGGCACCATTTGAATTAGCGCTGTCATTAAGTAAACAGGAACAAGGCAGAGTTTGAAATATTCATGTTGGGCCCTGAATTCATTGGGCTGTTTGGAGGTGTGGTCCCCCAGGGGGCCCATTTTGATCTGGGACAACACCAAGGGCACCATGATATATATACACACACTATAGAGTACATATAGTATTATAATTGAGAAGAGGCGGGGTGGGGGGGTGGGGGGGGGGGGGGGGGTGGGGAGGAAGCAAGAAGAGAAAAAAAGAAGCAAAACCCAAATTTTCTAATGCACTCACCAGGCTTTTTATAGATTCTGAGGCAGAGGGGGTTGGTGAGCGGGAAGATGAAGGGGGGGAAATGTAAAGGAAGCCTGGAGAAAAATGAAAGAATGACAGAGAGGAGAGTGAGGGATTAAAAGAGGGATAGAAAAAACGGAAAGAGTAGAGGAGGGGGATTAGAAGAAACAAAGTTAGTTGAAACGGAGAAGGAAGAACCGATGAGGGAGAAGCTGAGCAAAACACAGAGAGGAGTGAATGAAAATCAAAGACCTGGGTATACGGGGGGTGAAAGACAGCAGGAAAGGAAGGTAATTCATACTGGGATCATAAGAGGGACGGATAAGTGATAGAATGAAAGAGGTGGGGATGCTGCTGAGAATAGCAAAGGAGTTACATGTACAGCCCATGTTATAAAGGCAAGACGTGCACCGAGAGGGAAGGTAGATAACAGAGATGATGGAGAGATCATGATGTAAAGCAGAGGGGGTTGGAGAGGGAAAAGGAGAGAGAGAGCGAGAGAGAGAGAGAGGCATCATGAAGGAGAAGGGAGAGGGATGAGAGTAACGGAAACAGATTGAAAACGAGAACAGAGATGGGAAGAAGCCATAAAGTAAGAGAGAGAGAGAGAGAAAACAAAAATACTGAGGAAAATAAAAAAAAGAAGCAGAACTGAATCTCCTGTATTTTTCTTGCAGCGTGAGACAGAGAGCACTGAGCAGAAATGAGAAAGAGAGAAAAGAGAGGGAGGTAGAGAGGGGAGGAGGGGGGGGGATATAAAGAGAGGGAGCATGGGCGATTGCGTAATGACTTTTAATGAAAGAACCAAATCCCCAGCGGACACTTTAGATACGACTCCTGGGGACTGACGACAGAGGAGGAGGGAGGGGGGTGGGGGAAAGGAAGAGGAGGGGGAGGAAGAAGGAAGAGAAAGAGAAAGACAGAAATTCTTATAAATAGCAGGGAGGATGAAAATATCTGCAAACACAAAAGCAGATTTGTGGGGATGCATGTTTAGAAAAGCAAATTGAACAGTGATAGAAATAGAAGGTGCATGCATCTGTGTGCGTCTACGAGTGAGTGTTATGTATGAGGGAAATATTTTTGAATACAACAAAACACATTACAGAATTTTAATATGATGAAAGCTCCAGGGGGTTCGACACTGTGTCTTACAAATAAATCTTTCATGGCCTCAAGTATTTATGGAAGTGTATATGCTGTTTTTCTTTTTTTTTTCCCCCATTCTTTTACAAAAAGGGACAAAATGAGTCTTTTTGTGTTCTTTAAAAAAAAATGATTGAAACATAAAAACATAATGTCCTTCCACTTTGAATCCAATGACGGCTCTCTATTGCTTGCATTATTCCCTTCACCTGACTTTTAAAGCCCTCTTTAGGAGCCTCATTTAGCCACAACCTGGTGCTCACAGCGTTGGAAGGTTTTTAAAAATGTAAGAGGCTCAATAGGTTATCCATTCATCACACGTTTGGTCGTTTAATCCTCCTGTCCAGATGTGAAAAGTCCCTCACCACACATTCTGACTTAGTGGAACCAGACATTAAACAGACTTGCCCGAAGCAGCAGCACTCGGTACGAAGTCCGTGTAATGTCCAGAGTAAGAACAGAGCGGGTTATTGTCTGGAGCATTTACAGCGTGCCAGTGTGATGATGATGATGATGATGATGATGATGATGATGTTGATGATGTTGATGATGACACGGCACTGAGAGTACTTTATACTGCTTTCTTCTTGCCTCTGTGTGTTGCTTTCTAAACATTGTTAACACTAAAGCAATGCAAAAACGGCCATTATGACTGAACTTACATAACTCCTGATGTTAAGATGGGCACCCTGTGTGCACAGAGACGATGATGTTTTGATCATAGAGAGTTCACTGGATTCAAAGAGGGTCCCACGAGTGTGTTGGGTTTTGGGGTCCCAGCTAAATTGAGTGTGTAGTAGATATTACAGAATGTGTGAATCAATCCATAAAATGTAGCTTCAATATATGTTTAATAGCTTAACACTTTGATAAATATGGGCGAAACTTATTATTACTGTGAGATAAGCTCAGACAAGGAACTATTGGTTTGTAGCGATTTTGGCGACCCCAGTGGACAAATCAGCACATTGTCTCTTTGCTTATGGTGCGTTCCATTCGATCTCGGAAGATGGAAAATCTGAGTTGCTAGTCGGATACATAATCGGACGCATTCCCCTGTTGTCAAACTTCAAGTAAGAAACTCGAATAGCCCAAGCTGAAATCCAACATGGCTGCTTTGGCGACATCGGTTACGTTTAAGCTGTGCATTATAGTGTTTATAAGAACATTAGTTTTGCATTTGTGTAATCAAATCAGTCAGATTGAGAGTATTGCTCAAGTTCTATCTGTGCACATGTCGTCATGTTACTTTCACACTGTGCGTTGTCATTAACTGAGCTAATGAAACGAAGATACTCATGGAGACGTCGATGCTTGTCAGACTGGTTGCCAACTCATTTTTGGAATGAAGTTAACCCGAGGGAAATGACAGATGTGACGTCATTCCCAGCTCCGACTTCCAAGGTAAATGGAATGCACCATTATTTGCTCCTGAGCAAGTGTAAGTATTTATGAATAAAATGTCTCCTCCTGCTGCCTTTTAAGAGTCATGTCAATTATTGTCAATCTTTGCCTTAAAAAAAAAAAAAAAAGAAAGAAAAAAATTCAAAATAATTATATAGAAACGGTCAGTTTTTCAGGTGATGGTCTTTTTTGCTTTTGTAGGTCATGAAGAAGCATCAGTCTGATTTATAAGCAGCTAAATAACTCATCACAGGAGCTTTCAGTCTTCTTAAGGAATGCATGACTCAAAAGGATTTTTTGTGTCATCACCTCTTAATTATGATTAATCAAGTCAAAATAACTTCATACTTATTTGTTGATGTACTTCAAATGAGCTGGATGCAATTACCTACAAGTTGACTTATTTAACTGTGTTAATGTTTTAATATTTGTTCTATAAATGTTTCACATTTCTTTGAAAAAAGTTTCTCTTTTGTTCTGCCTTCAGAGAGGCTGAGTAGATCAATGAGTCTTAAAAAAAAAGGCAGCACACTAACAGTCTCTATTTCTTAAAGATTCGGCACTTTTTACTCACTTTCTTAGTGTCTCACTGACACTAACGAACCAAAATCTCATCCTTCAGACGAATATGCACTGACAGTGTAAGTGTATCTGTGCAGTGTGCACACCAGTTATCCCTGCCTGTTGGTTTGCCAGGTCAGCAGGGAAAGCGGTAGTTAGGTTGGTCACCCTGACCTCATGGCCCAGACAACCACAAAGAAGTCAGGGGAAATTGACGAGTCTGAGAACTGATGACTGTTATTAAGGCGTACATAAACTCATACCTAATGTGTTATTATCCTGTTTGGAATTAGTGTATTTGTCAAGGCATGCTACAATGATATTGTTCTTGTGGCCCTACATTGATGTTGTTTGTCTTAAGCTAACAATTACATTTTTGCTGAGCGGGTTTCCCGGCGCTTGCGATTAAATGTTGCTGGCAACGGATGCACATAACACAAAGCGGATCAAATGTGGCATTAAGAGTGGAAAAGATTGGGTGTTTTCTGGGGTGGGTTGCACGTTGTTTTGGAGATCAAATTACAAAAAGATCTTGGCAATTTCAATCAATAATAAGCTAACTGCTTGCCCAGAAACCTTTAGACTATTTTGGGATTTTGTGTGATCCAACCTTTTAACTCGAAGACTTCACTGGCCTGAGATGTCCTCACTCTCAAGGTCTACAGCTCAGACTCAGACTAACAAGGATAAAGGCAAGGAAACGCGCACACACACACAAACACACACTTTCACACTTTGCTCCTAAACCGCTTTAAAACACAATAACATGGTCTGAGATCCTCAGTGTGTCTGTCTCTCCTTCTTCCCTCCCCTCCAGAGCCCGAGGGAACGAGACGGACCGATGCAGACAGAGGAGGGCTGGAGGTTAGACGGGGGTTAATTTAGTCTTTTAAACAGGACAACCGATTGGATTACCGTCCAGGCAGGGCAGGCAGCCACTCTTTGAATTAAAAAGGACACACCTCAAAAACATAGACAACCAGAATTAGACTCCCACCGTCTCCGAACTACAATCACTATGCAGATCATGGAGCCAAGTGTTTGCAGAAGGCGCGCAGGGAGGCCAAACTGGGGGTTGCTTTGTTTTATCGTCCTCCTGCACCTTAAGCAAATACCAAGTGATTTGTTTTTAAAGTGGATGGGATTGAGCCTCCCAAAAAGAACAAGGGAGAGCACAAAAAAGAGAAGTTGAAAGAACCAACCCCACCACACACACACAAAACACGTCACAACGAGATGAAAGAGGGTTGGACGGGATAGAGGGAGTGATTGATTTTCATGCCGCTCTAAAGCGGATCCCTCTGGAGGCATGGATAACGCGCGAGAGAGAGGGAAGGAGACAGAGGAAAGAGGGGAAAATTGAGATTTACAGAGAGGAAAAGAATAAAGGAGATAATAAAGAACAAGATACTTTGCCCTACTCCACTTTCCTTTCACTCCCCTGATCTGTCTTCATTTACTTTTTTCTATTCTTCCCTGTTTGAATTTCACACGGATGTCTTTATTTTGACTGGAACCCTAATGGAACCTGAGCGCTTGCTGAGAGAGAAAAAGAAAGAGAGTGAAAGAGGAGGGAAATGACTGACAGAAAGAGAGACGCAGACAGATTTAAAAGTGGGATGAATGACTGAAAAAGAGAAGGGGTGGAGAGAGAGATGAATGAAGCGGAAAGTTAGTGGAGGGGGGTAAAAAAGGCAGATCAGAGGGTCCGAAAATCACCACTGTGATTGGAAAAGAGGTGTGCGTGTGCGAGTGCGAGTGCGTGTGCGAGTGCGTGTGCGTGTAGGTGTTTGGCTGCCGATCACTGTCAGCATGTGTGCTGGAGTTTTTGAGCATGTGTGCAGGAGAGGACTGCTACACAGAGGAAGAGAGAGAAAAGAGAGGGAGACGGATGGGATAAAGGGCTTTGCAGCCATGAATGTCATACTGCAAAAGCCCAGTTGGATATTGAGGTTTAGCTTGTGAGGTGAGGAGAGACAGGAAGGAAGACAGAATGGGAAAAAGAGGAGATCAGAGGGACAAAATAGCGGAAAAAAGGAGCGAAAAATATGGTTGGAGTGTCGTGAAAGGAAAGAAAAATGGCTGACACATTCACACAAAAGCTCAAACTTCTTCCGGAAAAGGCCGTTTCAAAAAGGAGGTGATAAAGTGAGACAGAGGGGTAAAGGATAAAAAAAAAAGTGTGAGGAATGGAGAGGGGATAAAAGTGGAGAAGTAAATGCATGTGCGTGGCTGAAGGGTATAGAAAAGAAAGGAAAAAGAGAGACGGAGGAAAGAAGAGAAATGAGAGCGAGGCAGACTGAGTGTTGATATCCCATTTTCCACATAAGAGATGAAAGAGAGAAAGAGGGAATTAGAAAGGAGTGGGCAGAGAGGAGAAATGAGCTGGTGATACGGAGAGAAGAGTGCAGAGAGGGGGAGGCAGGGAACAAGTGGAGAGGGGTTGAACGGAAACGCAGGAAAAGAAAAGATAGAGAGACAGGGGAGAGTTTGATGCTGCTAATCAGCGGTGTGGGGGATGTTTGTGACACGGGGAAGAGTTATCATTACTGCCATCTAAAAATAACATTGGCATTGGGCGTTTGTGGGGCGAGAAAAATGGGGAAAGAGCGAGCGGAGGAAGGGGTAATTACAGCAGGCCTATTAACATGCACGCTGCTCTTATTAAATATTCACACAGGAAACTGGGACTGAGGAGTAATGCTGTTGGGGAAACTGCCAGACAGACAGCCCTGCAAGGCAGCCCTGCAAACCTTTTTGGACATGCAGACAGAAACAAAGACAGCACCTCTACCTCCGTCCATTCATCGAGGAAGACTTTAATTCAGACGAGGAATGCAGTGATCATGCATTCAGGAAATTCTCTGCAACATTTGAAAAGAAATATTTAATTCAAGGCCTTTTCGTCACGATGCAAATCAAGAGACTTAGCAAACTAAACTAGCCTTCTATATAACTGAATTGAAAATGTAAACTGTACTTTAGCAATACAAACAAAAGGACACAGGGGAATTGTTAAGGGACATTAAGTGCTATTGTGTTTCCTAATGCAATTAAAATTATGTTTATTGTACAACTAGTTCTGCTCCCTGTTACTCCCTGTGAATACATTGGGGAAAAATTAGATTTCTAAACTGAATGGAGGACATTTCCATTTAGACAATTTAAGACATTTTGAGGCTTTCAAGCAGCCGCAGACACTGTGATCCAAGCAGCCAACAAGCTATAAAGCCTATTAGGCGGGCAGACAGACACGTAGCCAGACGGAGAGACAGGCTAATGAACAGCAGGGAGAAACATGGCTCGGAGCCTGCTAACTCAGCCCCGTGTGCTAATCTGCCAACTTACTGAGGGGGTGTTACTGCAGCAGATACGCATGTCACAAACTGCACACATATACACACGCACACGTAGCGATGCTAACTCCTGAACTCATACTCATGCACTGTCACGCAAACGCACAAGGACAAACGGATGAAAATAAGACAAATAATATTGTCTTGTGTACAAGCATGCGGTGCAAAAAGACTTAAATAGAGACATTAATCCAATGCGACATTATGAAACAAAATATCACTGACACTCAAAGCCATCTAAGCGAACACACACTTGCTTCTACACTTACTAACTCTGTGACGTTAATCCTGGCTGACATTTTGACACAAATGCAGAGCAAAATAAATACACATACGTCCACAACAAACTCACAGCCAGCACAACACCTCTGGCACTGACGCAGGCAGACAGTCTGACACAGAAACACACATTGCACTTTCTCCTTGACTCCACAAGTAGCACACATGCGCATAAACACGACCCCCTTAAACACATAATCATGTGCACAACAAGTGTGTCATGATGTGCATAATGCACATTCAGACTTTACTGCGTGATTGGAAGAATGATGACCTTTCCCCCCCCCCAAGTCATGTAGGTCAAAGTAGCACTGCACTTTTGTTCTGCCATCAAATAGTCCACAATTTCCCAGTATTGATAATTTGATCAGAAATATTCCACAAACCTCCCACTACGCTCTGCCAATGAAAGGCGTCTGATCCAGCCTTCACAACAGGGTCCTAAGACGCTAACTAGACTCTTCTCCTCTGTCGCCCCCCGGTGGTGAAACTCCATTCGATCTGCAAAGTCCCTTTGCACATTCATGAATACCTACGACCTTAATGATGACGATGATGATGGTCTCAATATTATTGATGAAGATGATGATGATGATGGTAATGACGATGGTTTTGTTTGATAAAGACCACTTTTAAGATGGTTTCTATACTGATTAGAGCTCTCAAGAACTGCTGTCAATGTTGTGCTTTGCCTCTGCGCAATGCCTGTCAGCACCTGTGTCCAATCGGACTCAAGGCTGATCGTTTGCTCTTACTGACATTGTTTCTTTTTTTCTAGATCCTTGCTTGTGTTGTACTTACTCTCTGATGTACATCGCTTTGGATAAAAGCATCTGCTAAGCGAATTGTAGAAATGGTTGCACATACCTTTGCACATACCTTGTCAATTCTTTGTCAATCATGTCCTCCGTATTAACAATGCTAGTAAATCAGGTAGGCAAGTCCTTTACAAAACTGCTCACTTTTTATACAAATTGAAAATATAGTTTTTTGTTTTTGTACACAGCAATTATCAGTCTTTCTCTCTGAAGAACGGTAGACTAACTGTGTTTTGAAAAGTGTTGCACTCAGTGATGAACACAGAAATGTATGAATCATCCGCCTCTGCAGCTCTGGATCTCACCTTTGCACAGTGTTTTAGCATCTTTCAGCTCACTGTTATGATCTCTGGGCCCTGCAGCTCTTCGGGTTTAGTAAAGTCCCGCTGCTCTCATCAAACTCATTTCCAGAAACAGCAGGCATCTGTTTTCAGCAGAAACCTCTTATAAACCTGCTGAATATAACCTGAAAACCGCCTAGAAACAGACAAACAAGTTAGCATTTAGTGCAACAGATATCAGATATTTCCAGGACTTGTTGGCCAACAGCTTTCAGTTCATAATAAGGCAGTGTTATGTGAACAGATACTGAAGTTCTGCTGCCCCTTAAGTCTGCACTCAATCAATGAATGCTGGTTTAGAAACATAAAAAATGGTTCCAACCCAAAGTGGCAGGTATATGAGCTAATTGGATTCTTCTGTACATGATGTTGATGTGTTGCAAACATTTGAAAGAAATTGTTTACAAACTATAAACTCTTGAACTGGACAAAATCAGCAATAAAAACAATTTAACTCTTAAGAGGTTGACAATTTGAAGTTTGGCAATTGACAGGAAGTGCATGTTATCTGTCCAATCCAAAGACCCTGAGCAGTAAAATCTATGCACTTTTGTGTTTAAGATGCTTTCTTGTACATGGATCAATGCTGGGCCAACAGTCTGACAGGTTGTGAACTGAATCTAAATTCCCTTAATATTCATATATAACAAGGTTTAAGCAGGACCCAAATTATTAACGGAGGTCTTTTCCTCTCAAAAACAACCCAACCTTGTGATTAACACCTGTAAAAACTATGAGGCAACCTCTGGTGTTGAAAAATGAAGCCATTTTGGAAGTGAAAAAACCTGCAGTTCCTCAAGTGTCCACTTGAGGCTGGCTGCAGAAGCCCCAGAAGTCACTAATATTCAAAAATGCCTCTTTGTACAGCAGAAATAAACATGAATACAGCCTGGTTCAAAAGTTGAACTTTCATGAAGGATATAGTTATTCATTGTTAGGCGCATGGCAGACCTGACTGATGGGCGCTGGCGGTATAGCTGTTTGTCGGGATGCTTAATACTACGTCCCATTTGATCTCGGAATTTGGAAATTCCCAATTGCCGGTCTGATACGTCATCAGGAACGCCCCCTGAAGTCGGAATGCTGACTTGGAAACTTGGAGAATCAGAAGCCCGAGTTCAGATCCAATATGGCTGATACGTGCATTGACAGGGATGTATAAGCTTTAACTGTTGCGTTTATTAGCTTAGTCGTCTTTTTGTGTGATTAAATCAATCACATCGATGGTATCGTGCAAGTTCTCTGTGGAGGTGTTTTCATGTTATTTTCGGTCAGAAACTATCACGCAGTTTGTTGTTATCGTCTGGTATTAGCTAATAAACTCTTGGAGGCGTCAATGTTGCTTTTCCGATTTGCTACTGGAACTCAGTTGACTCGGGTGTGATGTCATTTCAAGTTCCGAGTTCCGAGGTGAATGGAACGCAGCAGAAGACCCGCCTCAGCTCCAGCTCTTTGCCGGTTAACCCGAGGTTCGGTTTAGACAGCATTTCCAAAATGGCTACTGCCATCAACAGGCTTCAAAAGTCCCTTCAGTAACCAATGGGTGATGCCACTGAGACCTTGTTTATTTTATATAGTTCTATGGTCAAAACCCTCAATAAAGAAGTTTCAGGTTTAAATCAGTTTTTCTCTAGCGCTTGTCTTTGTCACCCCCAAATTTCTTCAGCAGTCTCCACACCTCAAAAAACAACCAAACAATTAAAACTAAAAAAGTGAATAGAGCCGTTTCAGTTAAAAATCGGTCTCTCTGATGCTCTTCTGAAGGGCAGCTAGTCTGCTAGCTAACTTTAGCTCACTCCCTGATCAAATCCTTTGTTTGGTAAAGCACAAAAAGATAGCAACATTGTATTGAAACACAAACACTGGCTTGGAATTTTTCAATTTCTGAACTAATAAAAGCCAAGCCTTGACTGAAAATCTGAGCTGGGTACATTGATAAAGCGTCACAAGGATTTTAGCCGATCCAGTCGTGTACGAATGGTTACATCAGGTTAATACACATTTACATAAACAGGGAACTGGCATCATTATAAAGACGTACTGCATCTTAATTGTCCTCTGGTTTTGCAAACATAAAAACACAATTGCAGTCACAGACAGAGGAACAGGAGAAACAACACAAAAGGGACTGACACATGTTGTCAATACTAAGAGAGACAGGCTCACGCTCAAAATTACCCACAGTCACATCTTGGCACACTCTCACAGCCAGCTTCCCGAAACTAACAAGTACAAACATGACCTAGCCTTGTCCCCGAGAAAAATCACACTGGTGAGCTGGCATACAGTGAAACAGCTAGCTGCCAAACACGGACACCCACACACGGTGTACCTGCAGCAGGCACCGTGACAGCAGCATGCAAATACAGGGTGAAAGGAAATGGAGAACGCGGGATATGAATAGGCAATTTCTGACAACACTTAGGAGATAAAATTACAGAGGTGGCTCTAGATAAGTTTTCTGTCCAACATTGACACTAAGCACCACACACCCATCACGACACAAAGAGCGTTGACACACATCCAGATTCATTCATCAGCTGACTGACATGAAAAACTGGTTTTTATTTTAATAAGTATCGCAATATTGTATTTCATTTCAGGCCTCAAGCAACATCCATGACCTGTGTTTTCATCAAGCCTGTATGGGCATGTTCACTTCCAAGTGGTTCACTCACACTCTGCATCGTAACTCCTTTGCTCTGATCCATTTGTGTAGGTAAACACAAAGCTGATTTAACTGTGCCGTAAACTGAATAAGTGCACTGAGAACGTCCTGTGAGTGCAGGTCGCAGTGTTCATCCTAATGAGCGACGGTGCACAGAAGATAAAACGTCAGCGACAAATTACCCTCAGATGGTTTTATGGATACACAGAGAGAAGCTGGTATCTAATAGTGGGTTCCGAAGTTGGGGAGTACGCCCAAAAATAACACATTTCTATGTCATACTATATCTAGGTATTTGCTGAGGAGTTCATGAAGGAATCATGTAACAAATCACCACATATATATATCCCCCAGGCATGAAACCGTGAGGCATTTTGTCTAGTGTCTGTGTTCATGAGTGAGTGTGTATAACTGCCTGTCTTCAGCTAATCATGCATAAAAATGGAGCCATCAGCCTCAATCTTATGTGCATATTTATACCTGTATGCTCCAAGACCTCTCTGGGTTGCGGTAAATCACTCTTTTGAAAAAACTTATTTCATTTAATCCTCTTTTTAATTCCTGCATTGACCACATACTCCTCACACATTTTCTTACCTGGAAGAGGAGCTGCAGAGATATAGCTTCAATTCCAGGGCCCTGTGGACTAGTGGATAGTTCCACATGCCACATGTACAGAGGTTGTAGTCCTGGAAGCAGGCGGCCCAGGTTGGAATCAGACATTTGGCTCCTTTTCCACACGTCATTCCCCACTCTCTCTATCTGCCTATCTCCCTGATTTTCAACCCCATCCACTGTCCTGTCTCTTTAATCAAGACACGAAAAGCCCCAAAATAAATCTTAAAAGAGTCGGACCGTTCTGTGTTTAACATTTTATCACCCAGATATCCATGATATTGGACCTCACCCCACTTCCCTGAGGACAGAGGTACAGAGCAATGAGTTGCAGAAAGGCCTCGGGAGGAGTCTGATCCCTGCTGTAATAACGGCCCTGAATAAAAGGCCTCGCTGAACAGGCCAGGGTGGTAACTCTTGGCTGTTGTCTAACTCTGTTTGTGTTTCACTCTGTGTTTCGTGTGTGTATGTTCGTTGGTGGCAATAGTCTGTTATGACAGTAACGGTGCTGTGAAAAATAATTTCCCCATGGGGACAAGAAAGTCTAAAGTCTATTTCCATGCCCAGGAGGATAGACATTTCAGGTTTGTATTAGTTCAATCAATCATTTCAGCTGTGGCCGTTAAAATTTTAAAATATTAATATTATCAGCCAGCTGTTGAAATGCCTTATCTCGTTGACTTACAACTAACGCAGATGATATATACAATTACATTTGACGAGGCTAAGGCTAAACCTTGCATCAGTGCGCATACGTCGACAATGCAAGCTGCCTGTTACGGTTACTCCTGTCTGTTTTATTAAATTCCCTGTGCTTTGTACATCGCTTATTATTTGTTCAGATCTGCGCTTTGGTAGTTATTGCTTATTCTATTTCTATTTTATTCTATATTCTATTTATACATTATGATATTTCCTACTGTTATATTGTGTTTAAGATCAACTGTGATGACCACTTTTCCACCAAAAATTAATCAAGTATTTCTGACTCTGATTCTTACAACATCTTCTTCATGCCACATTTTGACCTTTGCCAGGACTCAACTCTGACAATCTCATGTAGAAGAGTATCTTATGACCCAATTCATTCAACCACTGTTATGAATTCACCCAGAGCCTCACCTACAAGCCCGCCACAACACCTAACAGTTTACTACAGAAGACCCACTTTCCCATGCGTCAACGTGAACACAGTTTGTTATATGCCAGGACAGTCTTAGTATGAACATTTTCTCTTATTAGGTAGTCGAACAAAGATTGTGTTAAATGTTTATATCTTTGAAGAGTAGAATTCTTTGAGATAACTTGAACAAGATAACTGAATGCAGGGCTGACAGTTAAAAGGTTTCATTGATGTGTCGTAGTTGCTACACATCAACCTGTTGGAACCTGCCTCTTGTTACACATCATCTAAGCCATCAGACAAAAGAAAGACTCTCTCACCAGCTGTTTCTGTAAAAGAAATGATACTGATGCTTGACTTTAAAGTTTTGGTCTTAAACGGCTTCCTTCTTTCTCTCCTATTTAAGCATTTCAGACAGGTATCGTTTCTACGTATTTATGAATCAAAGAGGTAAGCTACAGCCCATAAAAAAACTATTTCACTGTGGTTCAGAAGAAAACAAAAGTGAAAGCAAAATCATAACTTAGCCTCAAGTCTAAGGTCTCCTGCAACATTATGAAGAAAAAATGCTTTTCAGATCACACGGTCTCATGTGAGTTCCCTGAAGCCATATCAGGTCAATTAGACTGAAGAGGGTCAGGTCCCACTTCTCGTTGCGTTTCATGTGCTACAATGCAGCTACAATTCCCAGCGCTCACCATCCAGACAAAGACTGACAGTACAGCCGCAGTCCCAGACATCGATTGCGTAAATCTCCTTACATAAGAACCCGAGGAGGATAAGTGTTTATTTGTGTGTTGCCTGATTTAGTGAAATGTTTGCGAATATGTGTGAGAGTTAAGTGGCATTGTACGAGGAAGTGTACGTATGAGTCTGTGTGTGCATGCATGTTGAACTGTTAGTGTGTACGCGCGTGCATGTCTAATAGTTACATCTGGAGCTCCTCTTTTGCAGACAGCTGTGCTTCAAATGTCGATCCAATAAACAGAAGGAGCTGAGGAATTTAAACTGTCGGAGCAGCAAAGGTCAGGCGGATTTCTTTTTGAAAATGTTGAACAAAATAAACTACAAAAGAAGCTCCAAATAAATGCTTCCCCTTTCTAGTTCATAAAACCCCCGAGAAAGAAAAAGAAAAAAAAATGAGTATGTCCTTTTCAATCTATGAACAACAGTGCGGCTTGTTCTCCCAGTCCGTGCAGCTGCAGCCAGTGGCTGACTGATGGTTCAGAAGGACAATGTAATTGGGTTTTTGGAAGCGCTTTCTCCTGGGGAACAGCTCCATGTTTGCCTCTGTGATATTTGTGACACAGAAAGAGTTGCCTGTTGCAGAACCACTGACATTTCAGATGAGAAAAACAACATAATGTCAAACACAGTAATCAGCAGTGGGGAAGATAAAAGATGGGTTCGCTATGACATCCACTCGGCATTATCTGGAGGGTAGCATTCATTAATATAAAAGAGGGGAATAATTTGTTTCCAGTGAAGTCTTAAATTAACTTTTTATTTATGCATTATTATGATATGTATAAATTATATCGCTTTGATGCAACTTACTGTAATTTATACTGATAGCAGCTTCAAAAAGTTGTTTTTTTTTCAGAAAGAGTTGAGCACAAAGTTGATCATTTTGGTTAATGTGCATGTAGGTTCTGAAACACGACCCAATTTCTGTTTGAATGTGGTCAATATTTCTTTATTATGTGCTTGTTTTGGTCTGCGCCAGGCCCTATCACCGTGGATACCATCTGTTTATCTACATGTGTTACTTGCTTGATGATGAGGCTCAATCCGACCACATCATCTGTGTTCACACGCTCTACCCCACTGCAGCTGTTTCTGAAGCGGTGCACCCAGATTAGTTGGATTTGGAAGTTCACAAGATCCAGATTGTGTAGCGCGGGACTGAACACGATTCACACAGCTGCTGTGCGGTCAGCGGGTGACTTTGGATCGGAACACATCATTGCATCAAAGTCATTGCAGTAAAGTGTTTTTGTGTACACTTCTTAAACTTTACTCTTAGACCCAATGACGACAGATATGCACCAGCAGCTCCGTCACAAAAGCAATAAAGTAAGCGAATATAGAATCAAATAGTAATCGAAATCTGAATGATTGACCAGTTTATAAAAATGTGTTGTATCTGACGTGTCAATCCTTTTATTTATTTTTTTGCAGTAGAACAGCTTTTTAGTGTTCATTTTGTTCACCAGATTTGTTGTGTACATTTTTCAACCTAACATGTTCTGGTCCAGGGTCCATCATCTTTAACATTCACCGCCTCAGGTTTCTTGTCAAGAACAGGGTCAGCAATAAAGAGTTTCTAACATGTGTGATCTCTGTCTAGTTTCACCGCTCCGTTAAGGTTTGTATTCACCATCTTGGAATCGCAGAAGACCACTAGTTGCGAGAAGATACAAAAGTTTTCTACATGTGTTCCAAAATCCGACCTTTTCTATTCCATCGAGCCACGGATAGTATATCTTACAGAAGCTGTGTCTTACATTCATTCGCATTCACAGTTACATGCAGCCAAACACCAGAGACCTTCTCTGTACGACCGCAGTCTTCTGGTTGTGAACAGCGAACAGCTTCACTGGAGCAGCAGAGGGAATGTAACTGTGGTGATGATTTCAGAGTTGAGGTCAGCTATTTGTTCTTTTTTTTTTTTTTCCGACCAACATTTTTAAACAGAAGCTCACACTTAGACACCCCATACTGTCCGATTCATTTTACCACTCAAATGAGGTCGCATTAAAGCAAAGTGAATATCAAACACTGGAAGTATAAAATGCTTTCAAAGTAAAAGAACATTAATGAGGCTTTGCATTCAGCTACCTGCCGTGTTTTACATAAAGTGTTACCTGCGGCCCACACTGGTGTAATAGCAAAATACCACCATTATCATATCCGGTCATACAAAAATGTATGCGTGTTGCCTCTTTACATTATTTTGATAAAGCTGTGGGGCGTAGCAATGGCTAGAGGTGTGGGCGGAAAGAGAGAGCCATGCAGGAGAAGGAGAAAAAAAAACAAGGAGAGAGAAAGAGAGAGTGTTTGAGGAGCCCCCAGATATCGAGAGAAGTGGTTGTGTTTGCTCGAGATAAGGCCAAGGAGCTAAATCACATAGTGAGCGCGGAGGTATGCTATTAAGCAGGACAAATATGCCTATTCAAACAGCAACTTTCACAGCCCAAATGAAAATGCGTTAGGGCAAGAGACGGAGGGGAAAGAAGTGGGAAAGGAGGGAGAGAAAGACGGAGGAGAAGACAGGGAAGGGTAAAAGGGGCAACAGAAGGAAGGAGCCAAAGATGGATTATGCCCCAACGGAGGGAGAGCAAGGAGAGATAAAAACAGGGAAGGTGCTATTTCATTTGTCTAATTATATTTATCTATCTCTTGCTCGCAAACAAACAAAAGAGACAAATGGTGCCAGCTGAAGAAACTCCGGCTGAATGGCTGCAAACAGGCACTCAAAGACACACGAGCGCCAGCACACATATTAACCAAAGGCACGCAGCTATACGGCGACACAACAAATCCAAAGGAGGGGGAAGAAATATCAAGAGTGAGAAGAAATAAAATACAGAAAGTGAGAAAAAAAAAAAAAAAAAAAAGCGGGGGAGAAATGAGAAAAGCTGAGAGAGGAGGAGATAGCAGGGCTAAGGGCACAAGCCAGATTGACACTGAAAAATTAATGCGCAATTGCAAAGAGGGGATGCGTGTGAGGCTGGGATGGAGAGGGAATGTGTGAGTGACACAAGGACAAAGGAAGCGAATATTGGTCCCAACACTGACAGATTTAAGGTTATGGTCTATGCACTCCTTCACACACATACACACACACACACACACACACACACACACACACCTTCACTGTCTATGTTCTCTCTTCTTTCAGTTCCCATGTCCTCTTCTCCCCTTTCCTCCCCCCCATGCATGTGTGTGCAGTTATTTGGCTATCTGTCTTCTGTAAATCACACATATTCATGCACGTACACACACCGCAAGCCCACCGTCCAACGGCTGTTCATCTTCAAAGATCTGATTGTGTCAATTTGTCTCAGTGTAACGCCACTCTCCAATTTGCCATCTGCCCTGACAGGAGCTTATTGATTGGCCCACACACTTGTCATTCTTCCTGTCTCTCACCCGGCTGTCCAGTCTCCACATCTCCATACAGGAGAGGACTTTTCAGACAATACCCCCCTCCGTCTTTCCACCACCCTATATTCTTTCATTATCACACCTCCTCTCACACTCACATCTCTCCATCTCTCCACCCTGCTTTGACACCTTTCCCACATCCCACTTCACTTTCTTTTTTTCTCCTTCCATTTCATTCACAGGGTTTTATAGTGCACACAAATCAGGGGCTGTGAGCTTTTATGCCGTGATCAGTAACCCAAATGGAAACGCAGGCATAATAGTGATTACCTGTCATAGCTGGGCTTAGCGTGAAAGGGGCGCGGGAGCATCCATCGCCGACTTGAAACGGCAGACTAACAGTCTTAACGGCCTCTGTAATTCAGCAGAGGTTCCCTGCAGTCAGAAAGTGTGTTGCTTCGCTCGCACGGCTTTTAAATGCCCCGAAAGAAAAAGTTCGGAGTCATTGAAAAGTTCGACTTCAAAAGACGAACACGGCAGAAAAAAAATGAAATCCACTTGAAGGCAAACACGAGAGTTATCGAATTTTCCGTTTTATTTATCTCCACCATTTTTCTTGCTACTTTTGACCCACCTATGCTGTCAACAACTACAGTGCAGTTTAGAGCTATTTTATTTTTTCTTCTTTAAGGTGTGTTTGTGTGTCTGTGTGATATAAAGTCTCAGATGGATCCAGCTTATTTGAAACTCCCTCAAATATCCTGCTGACAGACGATCTTGTCAATCTGCAGCTGCAATCCATCAATGTAAATGTGGTGTGTTCCGTTTGTTCCCCGAGGGGAGAGCGCTTCCTTTTTTCAATTGTTCATTTCAGGCAATGACTTTGATATGGCAGTGAGCCTTCCAGATAAGTCCTGTTACAAACAATGTGCTCAGCAGGAAACTTATACAGTTCATGTCTGGTCAGATAGAAAGAGGTTTTTAACCACACCATACAGGAACTGTTTTGAATTAACACGCATTCACCTTTGGATCTTTGTTTTAACCATGATAAAAAAAAAAAAAAGATTTCCCTTGCTACAAGACATCCACAAGTTGAAGCCTTCCATCATCTTGGTTGTCGATCATCATGTATCTCACTGATATGTTGTTTCAGCTAGAATCTGACTCTCTCACTTTAATCTGCTCATGGATAATACATAAAAGAAGTCGCAAAAGCTCTGTTGTTGACAGAAAATGGAAATGTGACACACAGAAGAGCCACAGTTTTTTTTTTCTTCCTCCCCCCCCCCCCCCCCACAGTGTTGTTTAATTTGTGAAAATGCTTTTTGTGGAGAATCTATCCTCTGTAACTTCTTCTTGGTTGGGTTTCGTTGTCATTTGTTTTTCACCTTCAGTAGTCCTTTTGTTATTGTGCCTCTTTTTGGTCCATTACTTTTGAAGTGTGTTGTGTTATAAGCCCCCTTGCCTTTTATTATTTTCTTTTTCTATTAATGCCACCTCCAAAATTCTTTCACTGCTTTGTTCCCTGTGCTTTGTCATGTTTACTTGCTGAAATAACCCCCCCCCCCCCCCCCCCCCCACTGAGGCTATATTTTCCAGGAATACTCAGGTTTTGCAAGCCCCAAAAAAAAATCCTACTGCCATGATGCAAGCCTGCAGTCTTTGACTCTGACTGCAGCTGCCATAAAGCACAATGTAACCACACAGAAGAGACACACCGGAGAAGACATGTCGTCATGATCAATCAGAGCCAGGGAAGACGTGCAGGGGAAAACTGATGTAGGCACACACGAGGCTGTCGAGGCAGTGGAGTCTGCAGTCAGATCTCTGAAGCTGTCGGGGGACTTCTCAGACCCACACCGGAAAAGACAACCAACATTTGACTGGAATGGAATCTGATTTTTTTTGTGGTTTTTTTTCTGCCTGCAGAGCAACAGTTCATCATCTTTCCACTTCTTTCCTTTCCCCATACATGGAAGGAGAAGCCTTTGAATGTACGCATGAGAATTCATATTGAAATACGCCAGCAGCTATTCTAGCACACACACACCTTATACACAAATGCACTTAATACCCCCTCCAACCCAGCCCCTCAGGTCATTAAACAAGATTAAAAAAACAAGGGTTCTCTTTAACACAGATCACGTACAGTATGTGCACACTTTCCATATTACAAACATTACCAATGTTGATTCATAAAACAAACTTCTTCATAAAAGTATGAATGCATAACCACAGTCAGTATGTACAGCAGCTTCCTGTTACCTGATATAAGATGGAAGTGTACATCTGAAGGAATTTTTGAATCACAATATCTGGAAATCAGATTTGTTGGTGTGAAGGGAAAATAAAATGTTATGCCAGATGGAGCCTCGTCTGCAGAGTCTGCACTTCCCAAGTCATGTTTCATTAATTTATCTCAAGCCTGACATCCTCTGGTTGTACAACTTCTCTCAGTGTTGCTGCTCAATAGGTAATGCTCCGGTTTCAGAAGGTGGAAAAAGTCAAACTTGCTGATCAATCGGATAAAATAAACATTCTTCAGGGGTTTAACAGGGTGTGTGATCAATATCAATACAAATGTGTCTACATTTACTCTGCCAGGAAATTGGAGCTGTGGTCTTTAAAATCTAATTTTCTACGATTCTCAGTAAAAGTATCTTTCCACTTGAACTTTTTTTTCAAAGGAAATACAAAACCATCCTCTCCATTTTAGAGTCAAGGTTTTTAACTCAGCGCTTCTTCTACTTCTTCGTCTTCACACAATCTTTTCCAGCGTATCCTTGGTTTGAGGGGCATAATGGGAAATACGCAGATTTGGGTGAAAAGGAAGAGACCCAGCTGCTCATCTCCTGAGCCAATTCGTCAGCTGCATGTGCCAAACAACATTTGATATTGGAGAGCAGCGAGTGGAAATAATCACACATCCTTCTGCGGAATGGAGTGTTTAAAAAAAAAAGCGTTGAACATTCAGAGGGGTGGTGAGGTCAGTGGAATCAGGGCTTTAATGTGAAAAAGGTGGTGGGGTGTGAGGGCGGGAAATAAAAGATTAACTCCAGCGTATAATCAATCACTCTTGTTCCCTACCATTAATCAGCTCTTCTCCACTCCTCAAATGCCTCATTTTCCCCCTCCCTTCCAAACTCATTTCACTAGAGCTCCACTGTGCATGAGCTGGGCTGAATTTCTTTGGTCCTCGCAGATCAAGCCCTTTCATTATATTCAACGATCTGCTATATTTCATCACATCTCACGAAAGTGAAAGAGAGAAAGACAGAAAAAACTAAGAATAGCCAGACGTACGTATGTAATGAATTGTTTCTACCTGCGGCTGCCAGATCGGATCAGCTGCAATAACGGGGATTTCAAAATCAAAGTCATCCTGCAGAATATGGATGTAAAAACTTGGCAACGGTCAAAGTCAGTTAGCTCAGATACCTCTCAGGGAGTGCAGCGGCTACACCTGAGCTAAAGCTGACTTTGAACTGAACCTCGTCTTTTTTTTTTTTTGCTAAAGCTGCTATTTATAAATCACATTTGCATGAAGGTCCAGTAGCACCCTCATCCTATGCATAATGAATAGACTGCCTCATTCTCACCTATAATAGCACCCAACAGCAGCAGAAAGGGAGCCTCAATGGACAATCTAGAGGGAGAAAAAAGTGTTCAGTTATGCCAAGGGACACTTCATCCACTAATACTCATTTAAAGAATCTTATTTTGCTTTACCTTTGAGCCTAATTTAACAAAATAACTTTAAACTTTAAATCTCCAAGCTAAATGTTCTTTGTGTCCCTTGAAGACTTCTGTTGTCTTTTTTTCTAGTTCCTCCAAAGACAAGCAGAATTTGACGTGATTGAAAATTACTTTGAGCTGTTCGCAGCAGATTTCATCTCACTGTTAGTGCAGGGGAAAGTTGCCGAGGGCAGGGCATGTGATCGATATTATCAAGGTGTATCCTCCGATGGAATCGATCACATCTGACAGCTTTCCAATAGAGGAGCAGAAATGAGATGTGCCCGTCTCCTGTGAGGAAATGAAGAGGATCGCGGTGGGTCACTACTGTGGATTTGTTAGTGGCTTTTCAGGTCACCAGTTTGGATTTGCTTGTGCAACATCAAGTGTTAATGAGCTGAATTTAAGTGCAGAAGACTGGTGATACATTTCTCTTTTACAGTACTTATTGCGCTCGCTCCACTTCTTCTTTGTTTTGCACTAAACAGTAATGATGTTTTCATGAATTTCACTCTAAAGCAAACTACGCAATGCAGTTTTATCTAACTCTACCCCCGGGCTAGAAAATATTTCATACTTCACAAGATTTTAATAGTTAACTCGTGCCCTAAAAAGGAGCACCAAAGGGGATTGATTGTTGCCTCTAATAAGCCCCAAATTTCCTTCCTCTCCGAATTAAAAAAATGTCAAATTTGCAGGCGTCTGATGAAACAACAGGCTCTCTAATTTGGCATTTAATGTGCCAGCAGGTGGCAAATGAGTCTCAAAGCCCAGGATGGCAGCTCCACCAGCATGGCCACCCACTCCAAACGATTGGCCATCTTTGTTGTAGGCAGCCAGAGGCCCTGCCATTGACCTGTGCTGTGTGTGGGGCGGCCAAGATTAACTGGCTCTTGATGGGAGCTGCGTTTGATGACAGCAGCATCGCTAAATGGGTGCGGCTCCAAATTGCGTCTTAACTACCTCTTTTATCATCACTCAACCATCCTTATCCCCCTCTTTGCTCGCTTCCTGCAGGGCTTCCGCCGTGATGAGAAAAGTGCCCGGCCAACCAGGAGACCCTTGGAAGGCTGAATGCTGTACTGCCGTGTGTGTGTGTGTCAGTGTGTGTGTGTGTGTGTGTGTGTGCACGCTTGAGTGTTTCTATGTGTGTGTTTGGATGCATGCAGGTGTGCAATTGTGAAGGCCGGGTTTCTGTTCCTTGGCTCTTCGGGAACTGCAGGAGATGATAGGTAGTCTCCGAGGACATTGATTGGCTCAACAGGGGACGATGAGCTTGAGGTAGATGAGGTGGAAATGAACTAAACCTGACCTGCGGTGCAAGTACACACACCAACTCTCACTCGCAACACTTTTGTTTTTTCATACACGCGACAAGCCTGACACATAAACACTTGTATAGATAAAAGCCACTTGGATATGCTTTGATACGGCGTTTCATTTACACGTAAATTAAATGCACCCTCCTGGTAAATAGATGTTTTTTGCACAGCTATACGGCACCATATGACGGTTCTTGCTGTGTTGTTTGTATTCCCTCTGGTGTTGCTGCATGCACACATGTTGGTGTGTGATGTTCTTACATTCTTTGCTTAATTCTCCACAGCCCACCATGTACATGCACAGCAGGTTCACGCTTCTGCGTGCATTTCTGCATTTCAGCCGTTTCATGTCTGCGAGATGTTTTTATCTTTCCCAGGGCCCATTGTTTTGCATCTGCATATGGCTGCAGATACTAACGTGCTTTGATGTTTATGTATGCACGAGTATGGATAATGTGAATGATAATTTGTACTTATGTTTGGTGCTGTAGAATGCCTTTCTCTCCTTTGTGTGCTTTTTCACGCCTTTCTGAACCTCTCACGGCTCTACGTCGCCTATGACTGATTCATTTTAGCACCCATTGGCTTTCCAAATACTGGGACGTCATGTATATCACTTACATCACCAAGACTAAATTCCTGCCAGCACAAAATAAATCTGGATACCTTGCCAGCGCTATTCTAGTGTACGTTCACGAAACAAAACTGTGCAGTATGTAATGAAACACATACATTGCTTTGACAGTGTGGTTATGGTGCATTACACTTAGAGATTATTTTAGGCCTTCCATAATACCACATGATAAATGAAGTGCCAGTGTAGGAGTTAAATATGCGTTTTACCTCGGCTGTACTTTTAAACTTTACACAATTAGATCAGAACATCACAAAGTGTGAAAGGCTGGAGGGGATTTTGGTTTAATTTCCCTCTGGTTGTTCCAATAGCAGATTTTTTTTTCTCCCCCTATAGCGACGGAGGAAATCCTCTGGCTATTTTTCAGACAGTGCACACTATAAGGATTCTAAAAGGGACAATATTCAACAGTGTTTCAACCGCGGGAACTTTTCCCATGTCATTTCAGACTTTTGAAGTATAATTAGGGGACCAGGTTCTGAAATAAGGTTTGGAGACCATTTTTTTCTTCAAATTGTCTTCTTTTTGCTCTGTTTTTAGAACTTTACAGAAGTACAGGATCTTTGGGTGGGCCTTGCAGCGCCAAAGAATTCTGATTGGTTGAAATTAGAGTGTTTTTAATTCATGTCAGAATATTCATGGGACTTCTAACATTCATGGGTGAAAACAGACAAAAATGGGCTGACCTTTAAGGCCCTTTTAGAAGTCTTAGATACTTAGGTGATAATGCATAGATTGAAGCCTGATCAGTTTGTATAATGTGAGTGTAAATTACTGTTCAAACTTCTTCCATGTTAACTTAACTTGCTATTTAGCTTAGCAAACACTTAATATAAACAGCTTTTCTATAAACTGACTCCACTTGTCTGTTTGGCCACACTGCATATCAAGTCTTCCAGCGCTAACCCATCCATCCTGTTGGGCAGATGTACCAGGCTTGAATCATGGCATCAGCATCCTTGAGTATTAACATGTCCGCGTGGCCAACTTTAGAACAGGTGTGACAGTAACCGATAATTCATGCTGACCCCTGCAAGGCACAGCCAGCTGAATCAGGCCTCTCTCTCTCTCCTGCTGTTTGCTAGCACTGTGTGATGCCTGTTATTACAGTCACCCTGCCATCCAGCGACATCAATTATGTCAATAAGACGCCTCCTCTGCCAACGTTTCACATACATTATGGAGTGTTGACACACCACTTTTCACTCTATTGTGAGTGAAGCGCGAGGTGTGCTTCAAAGCAGAGGATATAAGAACACAAACTAAACCTCATGCAGAGCAGAAAGTGAGCTTAGGGATCACTGTCACGGACACGGATGTGTGTGGGGTTTTTTCTTGAATTTGGATAACAAGTATTATTTCCCTACAAAAAGGGAGACATTTTGAATTCAAGGTCATTTACTGAAGAAAAAATATTCTCAACTTTTGTGAATTAGATCACTGCCAAGAGCTTAAAGCCCCTTTTACACATGAACTCTGGAAAATTTCCCAAAAAGTTCAAGACCTGTAACACCCATTGGGAAATTGTATGTTTCAGAAGCACCCTCACAACCCTAAACAGTAGCTTTGGTTACGGTTAAGAGGGCTGGCTGCAAGGCCGCCCATAAGGGGGGATAAAGGGTAAAACTTTCCTGTACCCAGTCGCATGGGGAGGGCCATGTAAGTTAGCGAAAACATGGTCCATCCTAATTTTTAGCAATAACCAGATTTTATTTTACACCTAAATACCCACTAATACCTCTTAAAGCAACTAAATCAGTCATTTTATTTATTGTTGCTCCAGTAAAATGTAGCCTGTTTCAAATTGTAACCCCCCTCTTTTTTTAATTATATTGAGCCTTTTTTTTTTTGGTATAATTTTACAAACATAAGCGGGCCCAGTGAACTTAACTGCTATACCAGTTAGGTCACAATCAGTATAGCCATTCTAGGACCTGCACTTAGTTAGCATTACAAAAAAGAAAGAAGAAGAAAAGGAGGGAGCTGGCTAGTGAATTTGACCCCAACAAGAACTTGTTAACAAACTTATTTAAGTCAGCTCCAAAGGTTGCTGGGAGCCAGGCAGAGAGAGCTAATGTTAGCCACAAGGCTAGCGCTAACAGTACTGATCGAATGTGCTTTTGTTGGTTTAAATCATATCCTGGGAGGGCCTATTCACTGGGCGTTTTAGGGGCCAAGTCATTTCTGTGGGCAGGCCTGGCTGGGTAGTGCGTGGAGAGGAAGGAAGGAAGGAAGGAAGTGGTTTGTGTCATGGTGACTTTCTGGGTCACTACAACATGTATAAGGGCCTATATGTAATAAAAACACAGCAACACAAAACATCATACTTGTGAATGAGGCGAGCAGTAAAGAGAATAAATCAGCATGGAGCACAAAGGTTGGGGTAAAGAAATTTGGTTGTCTATTTTTCGCATGCACCCAGACAATTTCAGACAGTGCAGAGCATGTGTGAAAACATCATCTAAAAATCTAAATCTTTAAAATAACACAATACTCTCATACGACTGGGCGGATGTTTCTTCTGTCTTGCAAGGCATAGAGAGTTACTGTATATTTGTCTCTGTGCAAAACTTTAGTCAGCATTTCTTGCATGCCATTATTTTTCTCCATCATCAAACCGTTGAAAAAAACTAAAAGTGCAAAGTTGTAATGCGTGTGTCCAAACCGATGAGAGGCTTTTACACAGGCACATTATCACAATGTTTATTCATAAGGTCTGCAACTAATGATGTTCTCACAATCAATAGGTTACATTTGCAGTTCAACTCCAACTTATTTGACCTTACTAAATGTCGAATAACGCATATAAATTAACAGAGCCCGCCTTTAAACTGCTATCTGAAGATATTCACATATGTATCATAATAGGAAAAAAAAAAAAATTGTAATATTCCTGCATAAAGTGAAATAATGATGTTCAATTATAGAACTTGTAGGTAATTCATATTCACTCATTAAAATAATGCCTCATGGATCAATTATACCAGCTCTAGTATTTCACATAAAACATGTTTTATTACTGTTTGGCCTTTTGGTAATTTGAAATTGCTCTAATAACAAGCAAGCATCTTTCCCCAAATAAGTCATTGGTTGGCGAGATAATAGGTGAGGTTATGTGCCCAAAATTAAGTAGTTTATAATTAAAAACAAACAATTTACCACTCACCATTCTGGTCTACGGTTGAAATGCTCTTATGGGGCTATTGTTGCGTAAAGGAAGCCATACAGGACTTGCTCACTGATTAGTTTCTTTTTTTTTTAAGTGTGCAAAACTGTAAAAATCAGCCAATAGAAGAAAGATTATCAGCAGGAGGACTGACCCCATGAGCGGAGAAGATAAACCACCCATGCCCTCTGTCACTATCAATCCCTGTGGCCACCAGCCCTTCACAGCCTCTCTCATCATCCCCCTTAAACCACAGATCACACTGAAGCGCAGAGAAGAGAAGTGATAAAGTGAGCGGAGGGGGACGGGAGGTGAATGTGAAGGTGAAGAGTCAGAGAGGGGGAAAAATTAGGAGGTGAAGTGAAAGAAAAGGTCATGGCAGATAGAAATAAATAAATGGGGATGACGTGAAAGATGGAGGAAGAAACCAAATGGGATGTGGATTCAGATCCTTGTAGATGAAAAACTAGGATAATGCCAGAGTACGGAGGAATGCTTGAAAAATGACTGGTGGGGAGAATGATGCGTGTCCTGCGGGCTTCGAAAAAGGCAGAGAAGAGAGACGCCGTCAGGCACTGAAGGAGAGAGCAATTAGATTTATCTGCTCATTAACAGAAGGGATAATTGACTACAAGAGTGTGCAGCGATACACTAGGAGACAGGGGGAAGAGGAGAAAATGAGCCAGGAAGAGAAATGAGAGCAGGTGGAAGGAGAAAAGACAGGAGGCAGGCAGGGAAGGATTGGGAAGAAAAGGGAACACGGCACGGGATATGAACAGGGGAAAAGTTAAAAAATGAGAAGAATGGGGAGCAAGGAGAGAAAAGGATGGAGGGGGTGGAAAATCAGCCCACAGAGAACGCTGAGAAAAAAGGGATTAGCGGGGGGAGAGGGGGAGGCAGGAGGAGTAAATGAGGATAAATGTACAGTGTAGTGTTGGTGCAAGAGTGTGTGTGTGTGTGTGTGTGTGTGTGTGTGTGTGTGTGTGTGTCTGCACTTAAACACATTTCTTATGTTGCTGTTCTTTGGCATTACAACAAGTTTTCTCCCACACCCTCACACACTTGTGTATGAGGAGTGTGTGACATCACAGAACACATCTAAAAGACAAACGAGACCGGTTTTACAGGACTGGTTAGAGGTTCTATGGATCAGTCAGAGTCACTTTAACACACACGCACAGACACACACAGTATTAACACTGTAAATCAGCCGCACCATTGTCCACCTGCTGGTACATTCCTGATGTTCAACAATTTGCAATCAAACCCCTGCACACACACACACAGCTCTGGAACGCCTGCAGACTGGCATGTATGTCATTAGGCCTTTGTGTTTTCCAATCAGTCTATCTCACAGGCATGTATTAGAGAGTGAAGTCACACAACAGAGACTGGTGATGAATAGCACCTTCATTACTTCGTCTGCAGGTCCCTTAAACGTTTCCCTGACACAATAAAGTGTTGACAGACTGATAACAAAAGTATTTTATTTCTGTTTTCACCAACTGGCCATGCGCTATTCTAGTAGTTCAATCATGCAGCCTTGTCTTCTGAAAACTGTATTCATACTCTAACTAACTATTATTTGTGTATTTTTATACAGTACAAAGGTCAAAGGGAGGTCATACTGGCCTTTAACATTGCATTTTAGAGAAGAAAGGCATGGTTTATGTGGTTTATGTTATAGCCTCTGGATATTTGGCATGAAATAGGCCTACTAAAAATGCAAACACAATGTCATGAAAGCTAACAGTCTTATTGAGCACCCATAAAATCTCAGTAAAAATAAAAATGTCTTTTAGTTATGACCATTTCTCAATACTATGTTGTGTAGCCAATCACACTCGACTGACATCTTCCTGGTTCTGCATGTTGCATTGTCCCATTGGCAAATGTGACTATTATCATAAAAGTGTAGCTTTAAAAACGCTCTGATTCAGACATTCAAATCACAGACTATTTCTACCCATTAACACATTAGTCGTGATGTCCATATTTGTTATCAAATCTATGAATGAAACACTAAATAATGTCTCTGTAGAGTTAGCTAGTAACATATGATAAAGAATCTAAAAACCCTCTGCCAGTGCTTAACGCCAACCTTCTAGCATACGTCAACAATGGCTGCCACTTAAACCCCACAGCCAAAAGTAAACAGCTACAGCTGTCAATACTTGGTCTGCGGATGACACTCATGCGATGTGTAAATAGCCGGATAGCTCCTGTGCTAGTTCTCCTCAGATATTAAATATGCTGAAGTCCAATAGGTCCTGTCTTGTTCTTTAAGCTACGGTAGTGGCAAGGCTTTGGGGATGGTGTTGTCTGTCCCTTGGTCAATTTCTGTCCACAGCTTTACTCTAGACTGACATGTTTTAACAGCTGTAAGATGAAATGCCATGAAATGTCCTGTCAACATTATCAGGTCAAAACTACCCTTTTAGCTTAGCTGGACTTTTTGTTTACTGCTATTTTTTCGTGCTAGCAAGCAAAACTAAAGTGATAAAAATGAACATGCCAACAATCTGGAAATGTTGGCAATGTCCCGAAACGTGAGAAAACTAGTGCTACAATGTACTTTCATTCACAGCTACAGAGAACGACTAGCTAGCTGCTATAACAAATTGCCTAAGTTGCTCATAAGTAACCACAAAACTGTTAATCAGGCTGTGGTTGGTAGAAGCAGTTGTTGTTTGGGATAAAAAATGAACAATGTTGACAACAAACAGTTTGCAGATATGAACAATAGAAACATTTCCTCATGATTTATGTTGTACTTTCATAAAAAACAGGCACGTGTGCTAATGAAAATTAGCTGACGATCAACATTTATAGCAGGCAGAGATGAATCGTGATCATCAGTTAGACCGATCGACACATCCATCCATCGATTCATTTATTTTATATTCAACCGTCTCTTAATTTATTCATCCATCTGTTTGTCTCTGAAGTAAAAGGCAGCCTCCAAAACCAATGTGCCTTCAGCCACCCACATTCTACCAGAGCCTCTGTGGGATTTAGGATTTAAAAGACAAAGCATTTGACTCTGCAGAAGCAACCGCCTGACTCCCAACCAGCCTTGCAAGTGTTTCTGGGGTTGCAAGACACGAGTCAATATGTGACGTACCTTCAATGTGATATTATGTCTTTGATCCCACAGAGCCGGACTCTAACCCAACAAAGTAGGAGGTGGAATCAGAGAGGAAATCAGAGAGGGAAAAAACAGAGTACAAGAGAGAAAGCTATTCTTCGTCACCTCCTTTATCAACGCTATTTATTTATTTTTTTCTCATGATGACTCGATGAACATGTAAGTAAAGCAGCCGTTGCCCTCTGTTGCATCATGGATTCAGAGATGAGAAAGAAAATAAAACACAGGGGAAATGGAAGGTGAGAGTGGGCGATGAAAACTCTTTGACTGTTCAACACGCCTCATCTTGCACAGTTTAATTTTCAGTTTCGCCCCCCCCCCCCCCCCTGTTGTTTTTACTCACCTCCTTCCTTTCTCTGATTTCTCCTCATCCCTCAGGCGATAGACTTGTGTAGAATCGCTCTCTAGTCGAGCGCTTAGATGTTCATCGTTTTTAAATTAGAAATGCAACAGAGTTTGCATCATTTGACTGCAGAGCGACTGTGAATTGATGGTAGAAATTGGATGTATTTAACTAATGCAATTGATACAACTGGTAATCAAGTGTTTTTCATCATTAAGATATATGCACTTCATTTTATCCTCACGTTTGAGTCAGACTTGCACACAAAATTACAGTTTAAGTGTCTCATACGATCAAGCAGCTTCTGATTTTTTGTTTTTCAAGGCCTCTTAAAGATATATTTGATGCTTGGGTGTGAAAAGTGTCTGGTAATTCAATGTCATTTAACACATTTAATGATCAAAAAGCATAGAAAACAACTTAGTCTGCACAGATAATCCAACACGGATCTGGTGGCAAGCAATCAAGCTTATGGGAACAGAATGAAAAATATTCAGTTTCTAACTGAAAGAAACTTTAACATTTCTCATAAATGGGAGCTTTAAAATTTAGAAGAAACAATAAAAAGGAGTCTACTTTCTCTTTCCCTGCATTTGATGCTGCATTTCCCTACTTCCCACAACTCTGCTCCAGCTTGAGGGTTTTACGAGAAGTGTGATTGTGAAAGTGGAAGCAAGGTTTAGCTCCAACAGTTGGCCCACTCTCAGCCTATAAGACTGTGAAACTGCCTGTCGACGCACCTCTCCATCCAAACGCGGGCGCACAACACAGGCGTGCATGCACAAACACACACGTGCACAAGCTAGTATACCTCCATGCTTGACAGGAAGAGGAAATGGCTTTTCTCCATTTGGAGAGCCACAAACAAGAGGTGCTGCCGGCCCATTTCAGATAGCAGCCCTCTTAAAGAGCCCCTCTGTCTATGAATATGGAGATGAGGATTTAGGAGAGGGGGGGAGGAAAGTGGGGGAGAACCGAAGGAGGCAGAGATCAGAGAGTGAAAAAGTGGGAGCAAGAGAGAGATTCTGTGTCTCTGAGGTGCTTTTCCTGCCTGCCCTGTGGCCCTTGGCAGGATTTACGCACTGGATTTAGAAGACGAGTGTGTATGTGTGTGTGTGTTTATCTGAGTGTGTGGGGTGCAAATGAGAGGCTCTATGAGACACAGAGCCAGAGGCGACAGGTCAGAGATTAATCACACACAGACATCATGGGACACAAACACTCACACACCTTAATCAGCTCGCCTCTCATCATCTGTTTTCCCTTTCGCACGCTCCCTCCTTTTTTCTCCAAACACATCTGCACTCGCACTTCGACATACAGCGCACCTAAACCTATGTATCAGCTGAGTGCACAGAGCCGCTCTTCTCCACCTGGCTCCCTCTCATCCTTCTGTTCATCTTTCCCTCAGTTCACTGCCGAGCCAGCGTTGCGGTTGCACCCCAGATAAGCCTATATGGATATCCTGCCCGCCTGCGTTCATTTATATGCAGCTCTTCAGCAAAACAAACAGCCGTCCGTGTACGACAGATAGCATCTCAGTATCACCATCCAGCAGCCACTACACGCTGCATGAATTATGGATTGGTGTAAGTAGGTGGAGAAGGTCAGACAGGAGCAACAAAAGGCGATCCCTCGAGCCCTGTTAGATGATTGATGACGACCAGTGTTACAGTTCATTTTCGTCATAATCATTTTTAGTACGGTGGTAATGATTGAAAGACTTTCCAAACCGCTGTGGACACGTGAAAGCAAAACCATACATGAAGGGTGACTTCTGACCTCTTCCAATTGAAATTACATGTGGATGATTAAGTAGCATCATTGTTTTCATCACAGTAGCCTACAGCACCTTTGGGACCTGCTGAGACTTTAATCTGGAACAATGGTAATATGTTTGTAGTCATTGATTTTAACTCTCTCCCTGGTGTTTATGTTTCTTATATTTGACTTTTTTTGAGATTTTTTTGTAATAATATAAAACATTACTTTGTTTCCTACTGTCCGTCTGAATGATGCACTCTTGAACCGTGACAGGAGTTATTGTCCTGGTTGCTGCTAACAAATAATAGGCTTGCACTTTTCAGCTTATTGATGACAACTTCAGTACTTTAAGAATTAAAATTAAGAACTTAAAATGTTTCAGCTGCACATTAGCCAGGCATTGCACATGATAAATACATGCACAGTTGATTTGCAGTACCACCAGGGGCATGTCCAGATGGGTGGTCAGGGATGGCATGGGCCTCCCTAGAAGTCTGATTGGCAACCCCAAAAATCCTACACTGTGATTGGCTATTTTCCCTGTCAGAAGCAGGATTTTTATTAAAACCAACTATTAAGTTGTTTTTCGGAAAGGCTGCTAGTATTTTTCTATATATATGTATATTTCAAAAGTCAGGTGCATGGGAAAGTGATGCACTCTGTCTTATTCGCAATGAACTAACTGTGGCAATGTGTTTGGACCATTAGCAATTCATGTGTTTTTGCAAGTTAGTTGCAATTCTGACTTTAACATAAATCTTCTTTTTGTGTCATTAAAACACTAAGCTAATGTTTCCATTATGTACAGGTGGGTAATTTATATTTATTTGTGTGTGTTTGTGTGCACTCAAATACACCTATAAAAAGGTAGATATACAAGACATCCCCTTTACATGCCGTTTTATACTATGGGATAAAACTGTACAACATCGATACACTTATAACAATACCCATATGTTCAAATGAATGTTGAAAGTTATTGGTTACCATAAATGTTCTTGGAGGAAGCATAGAAGATACATTTATAATGTGATTTGAGAGTGATGACAGAAAAGAAACTCTGAGACGTCAGCAGTTTTAGTCTGAGAGATCTTCCAAAGTTAGGCCGTCTTTTTAGTGTGAAACTCCCTCTGGGCAAGCCTTGGGACCAAAGGGTTCAAGGTCCTGACCCCCAATCTCTCTCTCCCCCACGGCAACTCTTCAATGTAAGCTTAAAATAACTCAGAAAAAAAGTCCATCTTTGTGTTACTATCTCTGCACTCCAGCTCAGCGAGGAAACCGCTGTCTGGGGGAACACAAAGAAGGAATTTTGTGTTTAAAAAGAAAATACTGAGACTTTGGAAGATTATCACTTGATTTGTCCATCTCAGACTGCTTAAGCCTCATATTCGATTAGTTGAACTTTAGAATCCATTTTTGCTCGGAGATATGACTTTTGGATTTTGTCTCTGTTCTTTCACATCAAAATCCTTTTAGAAAGGAATCTTTTCAGAGCTTGCACGGACAGCAGGAGAACTTACAGTGGAAAAAACCTCCAATTCACATATGTACAATAGGAAATGTACATGTGTGCAATAAAATAGGCTTAAAACCCCTATCCTATCCTTTTAGGTGTATAACATATTCTAATATCAACCTAAAATCTAAAATGTGGACTAATGATTTGCTGATTAATAGATTAATTTACAGAAATGTATCACCAAGCAGCTTCTCCAAATCCCAGCATGTGCTGCATATTCTGTTCTACATCATTGGAAATTAAAGATTTTAGTTTTTGAACTAAATGTATTAAATTGTGGCCCACTGGCCTTAAGAGAAACTCATGATAGGATATTTTCTACAATTTCCTCTAAACACATAGCCTACATAAAAACATTATCTACAGACTTAGCAGTTTTAGTCTTCTGGAAACTTGCAACTTGAAAAAATGCATTACATCGCATATAACTTGTGTAAAGAGTTCTGCAATCTTTTTGTTTCTCTTCCTTGATTTGGTGTGGTAAAAAAAAAAAAAAAAGTATTTTGACGTCTGCTCGGTTTGTACTGAACCCAGAAAGCACACACAATTATACGAAATGGCTGGAAACATATTTTAAATTTAGCCCGGGATAATTAACACAGTGGGCCGTGCAGGTGCTTCCAATTCATTTCAACAGTGTGTCCCAGGTGAATTGAGGAACTCTAAAGATATTACTGTGAGTGGATGACTATACTGTACCTGATAACCCTGTGATATACCTCTCATCTCTCACCTAATGCATGCTGGGAAAGGCTCCAGCTCTCCTGTGACCCTGCACAGGATAAGCGGCTGTAGGAACGGGATGGATGGATAATTTGCAGAACTGACAGCGCTGGCAACCATGACACTATCATCACATTTATCACCATCTCCATTACTGTAATCATAATTCCAACCGTCATAATTATAATCAGCATTACACGGGGATCTTCATCGCCCAGCCCAGGAGGAACGTATCTTACATTATTACCTTCACAATCACCATCATCATCATCACCGCAACACTAAGCGACGTCACAGCCCGCAGCTTCATCATCCTCCTCATCCTCCTCCTCCTCCTCCTTGGCGGTTTCACGGACCTTGTCGGGTCTCATTTCTTAACAGCAGCAGCATATAATGAGAGCCATAACCATTATTGTCCAGAGGTCTACTGTTCCAATCCTTTACTTTACAAAATGACTTTCCTTTGCCCCGACTCTTTCACTATTTCTATTTCCCATTCCCCCGCTCTAATTACACACTGTTTATTTGGCCTCCTGGCTGCCCCTTAATGCAGAGGAGAGGCGTCATTAAAATGATTTACAGATGTAATCCCCCCTCTCCCCTCTCTCTGCCTTTCCTCCCCCCTCCCCCCCCTCTCCATATTCTCCACCCCCTGGCATCCCCCAAATATAGCTCCCCCCCTAATATCACCAGCGGGATTAAAATCTGTTCCCATTAATCCCTTTTACTCGCTTCCTCTCTTTTCATGCTCTCTCTCTCGCTGCCCTTTCCACCCCTGAAACTTTCTCCGGCATCACCCCGGCGACTCCCAACTTTTTAGGTTCATGCCGTTTTTTACGAGCTGACATTTCATCTCCCTTTCCTTTATCCTCACCCTTGCCCCCTTCTGTCTTTCTCCCATTCAGACACATAAACATTATTCCTCTCTGTAATTACGTTATAGCTCGAAACCGCAATCATTTCAAGTCGTACTCAAATGTTATCTCCTTCCATTTACTCCACTCCAAACATGAAGAGACGACGTGAGGGAGATAGCTTCCTTCCTCTTTTTAATCTGACATCATGGCCCTGATAGGGTTTCACTTTTCAAACTTTCTCTTTGCCTTATTTGACCTCCTGGAATAAGCACAGGGGCATATAAACCTTCCTGCACTTTAAATGTGTGTTTAAAAAAAACATCAACAACCAGAAGCAACAAACAGCCGGATTAAAATCAGATTCAATTAATCCCTTATTCCCATTCCCTCCTACTCAGAGATGCTCGCTTTCTTGCACACTTTCCACATCACTAAGTTGCTCATTTTATTCCTCAAACCCCATCTCCTCTGCTTAAAATGGGTTTTTCTATGCCTGTGTTTGTGTGTGGGTGGATGGATGGGTGGGCAGGTATATCATTTTTTTTTATTCAGCACCCTGACTCTATGTTATCTCTCTTACCTGATTTTCCCACACCTCCACTCTCTGCTTTTAATTAACACTCTTTATTTCACATCTCTCACCGCTAATCTCTTCATCGGGGGGCCTATAGCACCTGGAGGCTGAGCTTTCACTCCGACCGTGGGCTTTCTGTGCTCTTTCAACACAGAAAGTGGCAACAAACAAGAATCTGAGCACGCACATGCAGATAATGCCCACACTCGCTAACCCCCCCGCACACACACATCTCTTGAATTTACTCAAATGGAAAGTAAAGACGCGCAGGGAAAAATATCCATCATCTGATAGATAGGGAGTCACTCTTTCTCCCTTTGTGCTGGGTGGTGCAGTTTGTGATGCATTCAGCTTTCATTCGTTTTTTGTATACAGCCAAAGTTAATGTTTGCAGACTGAGATCCATACTGATGAGTCACTGCTTAACAGGGACAAAAGGAAGGGATAACTGTGTGTTTGCAAAGAGGTTTGTGTGTGTATGTTAATACAAGTGTAAACACACATTATTACTATATATTTTACACAGGTATTGGTGGAATTTAAAGGACGTAAGTCAATGCATACCATCTTTCCTCAGTGATTGATCAGATGTACCAAAGTCAGAAAGCATGCAGAGCTTCTCTTTCTAGCTCTCCTTTCCTTTCATATGTTTCACATTTCTGGCACTTTTTTTTTTTTTGTGTACGACTGAGTGTGAAATAGCAATGTGGCAAAAAGAAGGAGAGAGAGAGAGAGAGAGATAAAGATCAAAGAGGGAATTCGGGGGCTTTGGGCGACATTTTATTTGGCGCCTTAATCTTTCCAGAACATCACGCTGTCGGTCTCAACAGATTTACAACACATGCTCCACATAACTTTAACGGAGGAGTTCATCAAATTTATACTGCATGAAGATATTAGTCCTGTTTGAGAAACGCTAACATACAATGTGGTCACTCACACTTAATGCACAAGGTTTTTATAGTCACCTTGCACCATAAATAGGCTTATATTGTATCAGTGTGTAATGGATGCGTGTAATCGCTGTACACAAATGACTGCTGGGAGCTGTCACAGGTTGTTGCCAATGACAGATTGAGGACAAAACAAGTCTGGTTTACGTCCAAATAAGGTCACACAGGGATTTGTTGACTTCTATTATAGGATAATTGTGCCAACAGGCATCACAGGTGTGCAAATGTGCAAAATTTCACACTGACTTGAGATGAATTGGACCGGTATTGCAAACATAAGGGGTTAATAAATCTGGCAGAGAGTTCGCACATGCATTTTTCCGTTTTTTGTGTGTATCCACACACTTTTAGATTTGATTCATTTGGCCCACAGGAGCATCAACAGCGCACTTGTCTACACCTGTAAACACCTGCAGGCTAGATTCATCAGTGCTGACAGCACTTTGCAGCGCTCGGCTCAATAGACTGTGTGCAAAATGGACAGCCTGAGCTCCCACTTACTGTAGGGAAGTGAGCCTGCTGAATGGCTCTCAGATATGCTTGACAAATTCTGTTACTAAGCCTGAGGTTAGATTATTCTGCATGAAAGGCATTTGAACCAAATATCAGATGTTTCTGTTGTCGATGCTTTCTGAGGGAAATCGCTCAGAACTTTTAAAAACAACACGTGTTGGAAAACAAAGACAAGGCTAAGATTTGTTTCATTTTTTAATTAAACAAAAGCTGAAACATCTCTGTCTTCAGGGACACCGCCATCATCCCCAACTAATCTGTCTCCAACAGTACAATAATAGTTATTTAGCTTTTTTATTATTGCAGTGTTTCGTCTGCACTACAGACGTTTCCTTCTTCTGCTGGCAGTGCGGTGCAGAGTTTGTATCATTTCAGAGACTGGACTGTTTTCCAATGAAATGCCACTGAGAGTTTCTGTGCCAGAATGTAATAAAAGTGTCTGCTGGTTATATAGACTTTTACAAATCATTAATGGTGGCTGAGGGAGGCCAGTGATGATGCCGCCTCTTTGGATCTTTTCAGAGAAAATAAAGTAAAAAAATTGTGGGTTTCATTTTCATGTGCAATAACCAGGTCTCTCATGAACTTGTAATGCGATGAATGAATAATAGGGCCTGACCGATGTGACATTTTTGGGGCCGACACTGAAATTGATAATGGGGAGAAAAAAAATCTGCTTCCTATAGATCGGCGATATCTTTCTTAGATCTATGTTAGATCTGTAGAGATAGATAGATATAGATAAACACATGCATTGATCTCTCAAATGCAGTTTGTCATACACTTTTTCAAAATATATACAGTATAAGGAAGACAAGATGGTCACTCAACTGGGAGTAACTGCGCATATATGTGAGTAACCGTTTGGCACTCTGGAGAGTGATGATGCTACTTGTAATCCATAAAGCACAATCTGCTGAAAGAGAACTGCTAGTGTAATCCAACAATAGAATAGAATAGATGTTTATTGCCATTTGAACAGGTACAGGGCAGTACAGGTACATTGGAATTCTTGTGTGTTTCTCCCTGAGTCAGCTTCTACAAAAAAGTTAAAATGATATATAAAGTCGAATAGCATTATAAGAAAAAAAAAAAAAAGAGATCAGTCGGGCTCTAATGAATACCGAGATATACACCATGGTACCGAGGAAATCCAGTGGGAAATGAGAGTTGTCCACATTGCATTTAATTTATTAGGTTGATTATTGACCAAAATAGCTATAATGGATGCATTTTAGAATAAGAATAGAGGTCTTTAACCTGCATCTCTACTGTTAATCTTACATCCCTATCTAAGTATAGGTAATATTATACATCTACTGGGCTGATGCTCACTAGAATGATGTATGATGCTATAATTTTAGGGTCAATTTTGAAATTTGAGCTTGAGTTTAAAAATGTTCAATACTCATTTTCAGAACTTTTTTTAAATGGAAAAAACTAAGAGACACATTTTCAAAATGACAACAACTGCTTTCACTGATACTGCATGTAAGAAGTAATGAACCAATCTATTGTCATGGACATTTATATCAGTCAGACTCTGGACTTAATGTGTCACATGTACACACACACACTGCGCTGTGCAGACATGTTTCTACAGCATGTTTCCAGGTGAGTAGTAATAAAAATGTTGGTGATTGCTATAAAATCTTATGAGTCAACAATAAACTGTACTTAAATTACTTTCTAAATGCAGCAGCAACCTTGCCCCCTCTCACTTAAAGTGAGAGAAAAAATAGAGGCAGCGGTGACAGAAAGGGGAATAAAAGTTTGAAGTGATAACCTGGGCTGAACTAACACCATGCAGATGAGACTCTGTGACTGCACTGCACCATCCATCTCTGCCATCCACCCTCGAGATGTCTTTATTACACTGAATTACATTACAGCGCTGTGGTGTGTTTACACATGGGAGACACATCACATAATTGAACGAGTGTCACGCTCGGATCCAGAATATTGTACAATGTAAATATGTCATTGCCAAAGAGGCTCTGAAAATCATGTTGCGGTCTATGAATAGCTCTATTTTTGTCTTAACTGCAAGCTGGTGCAGCACTAAAAACACTTTCCTTGAACTCTCCTCAACACTAATAGCATCAAAACACATTGTTCTACGGCAGGAGCTCTGATACCATGTTGAAGGGTAAGCAGCGGCGCTGGGAGAACATGAAAGCTGCCTTTGAGTGAGGACTTCAGGTGTGTAATGCCATCATAGTCTCTCTCTCTCTGCCTCTTATCCTGCTTTTTAATCAGACTGTGCTGAAAGGCGGTCAGCTCTTCCAATCAGACTTTTATTGTCCTATAATGAATACATTTCCAATCAAAGAAAGTCACTGTGGGAAAAGATACAAAAAAAACCAGAGGTGAATGAGGAAATAAGTGGAACAAACAACAAATAGAAGAAAGAGGGAGTGTGGGGGTGTAAGCAAGCTGGAGAGAGGGGGGGATGGGGGTTGTTTTTTCCCGCAAATTCATATTCCCCCCCTTGTTTTTAGCTTTATATAAAAGGAGTTTCGCCAGTCTTTGGTTTGTTCTTGCGGTTAGAAATCAGCATTCAGTTTGCTGGCTGCTGTGTTTGACTGTTTTTCTGGCCCATTAAATAACCCTCATTAAAGGGCAGCAGCGACTAATAACAATGTCCGAGCTGCACCAAAATTTGTCCCTGTGCCCTGTCCCCCCTCTCTCCTTGTTTAATTTCCCTTTTAAGCCCGCTTATTGATTCCAGCCCTTCCATACCGTAACTCTTTTATTAATAACACAAAGCAATAACAAGAGTGTCACAACCCCGAGCTCCACATAGGCAATTAATAAGATGAATCTAATGCTGTAGGATGTGTGTTTGCACTGCTCTTTACAGTGCACGGCTCTCCTTGACTGCCCTGTTTGTTCTCGCTCCAAAGTCAAAAATACTCAAAACAGCAGTTTTTTTCAGCGGTGTAACTGGGGAACAAAAAGGGCTCAGAACCCTGTAGTGTCATTTCTATACGCTGTGTGTGAGTCTATGTGTTGATGAATCGTCAGGTGAGTTGTTTAAACTGCACTCATGTCGACTTGGTGTGACAGTTCAAGGAGATGGACGAGTCAAACACAAGAAGCTAAATACGATTTTTGAGTAAAACAAGTTATTCTTTGATGAATTTAACTGCATTAAAGGAAGAATATGCAACATTTTGATCCAGCAGATTTCGCCCTTGAGCACCAGCATGAAACCAAAAGAACTCGAGCTGCATTGTTGTGTTAGCATGCTAATGCTAGCGCTCGTTGCTAATGCCAATGCTCAGTTTGCTCGTAGCTTCACACTGCATGTAAATTTACACGAAATGGCCGTGATCTAAAAACACTTATGTGACATTCAAATAAGCAGTGAGTACAGTATGTTATTCTAATATTCTCAAGTCCCTCAAACAGCTTTTACACGCGAGGGGATGAGCCGGCAGGCCGTCCCATCCATGTTAAGACAGTGTAGATACGGCTCAGACAGATTTCTGCTATATCTATGTGTAAATTGTCGCACATTCAGCCTTCAATGTAACTTGCATTTGGTTGTAAATCCTGTTATAGCTCGCAATGTATACGTGGAAAAGTAAGCATATACTGTATGCGGCACTTTTTAGCTAACGTGCGTTTGTTGTGTAGGTAGCGTAGGTACATTAATTCATCTTTTTTCAATTGAACCTGACCGTTCTGAACGTTTTGCAACCTTTATCAAGTGTTTGTTGAAAGAGTTCTGAAAATGCATGATATCAGCAAGCTCTATTTCATTATCTTATCATTTTTGCCAAAAATACATTACTCTGATAGTCTGAAAGTAGCAATGTGAAAGAGCATGCTTGACAGCAGAGCCCTGCATATGCCAAACTAACATGCCAAATGGAGTGGTACCTAGCTACTCCAATTTGGAAGCTAAGGGCTACAGACCAAGCTGCCACATTTGAAGATTTAGGGGGAAGAATGTGTTGTCCTGGTGGGAGGCCTGACATCCCAACAACTTTTTCTCCACTCCCCTCTCCTCCAAGCTTTCCCTCCATAACTCTCTGCCAACTCCAGCTCCAACAAGAAGGTGCAGAGTGAGACACAGTCTGAGGGGAGCAGAGGTTTGGGCCAAGTACAAAAGGATGGGATTTGACACAGAGACAGAGCAAAAGAGAGAGGATGTCTGAGAGACAGGGAGGCAAAGAGGAACAAGAGGTAAAAAAAAAAAAAAAAAAGAAAAAAGAGAGAGAGAAAAAAAAACTCACAGAGGGACAGAAGAACCAAGGCAGGAGTAATGGAGGAGGAACTGCCAAAAGGCAAGCCTTGGTGGTAAATACAGAGGCCGACAAGGTGGAGAGAGAGGGAGACGGAGGAGGAGGCAGAGAGAAATACGGATGTGCTGAGGGGAACAGAAATGAATAAAAGATGGAGGGAGGCAGATAAGATCGAAAGGTAGCTGAGGTGAGAGAGAGAGCCGCTGGAACTATTAGATTCTCAGTAGGCAGTCGCTCCCTGTCTTCCTCTGCTGTACTTATTGAGTCTAGCTTCGTGCAAAGATGTTAATGCAACTACTAAACTGTCACAGTATGAGGTGTGTGTGAACTCCAGGAAGTGCTCATTTATCCACCCTGCATGTGTGTGTTGCATCTTATTTGTCAAGTAAACAAGTGCAAAACTCCATCTGTTGGTGCAAATCTCTTTGTGCAAGCAGAACTTTTTCAGAGTCGTGTTTACACGCATGTGTGGTCAGGTCTATGGCAGAACATCGCCCACTACCAGTATGTGCCAGTCTGTTCGATCAATTGACGTCCACAGATTGTGTTTTCGCTGACTCAATCTCTTCAATACACTTCAGGAACAAACAAAAAAAATCAGCACCCATCCTGTCGAATGTAAGTCTTATGTTCTTTCTGTGCCACTTTGGTAAGGGAAACATCACCTCTGCCACACAGACAGATCACTTTCACTTGACATAGAGCCACATTTTCTCAGCTGTCTAGCTGTTTTTGTAATTTCATTTTTTTTCGATAAGCCTGCCAGGTGTAACACATTGACAGTTTACTCAACAAGGCCAAGGCTGCCAAATATCAGATTCAACAGGACATTTGTGTTCTGGCTTGGTGATATCAACAACCAGACATAGATCCTCTTGATAATGGGGTCTAATTTTCATAGCTTTGGGCGTCATTTTTAATGATTAAGATAATATAATTAAGCAGCATGAAACAATAGATGCTCAGACAGATTGTAAATGAACAAACAGTTAAGCCAGATAAAATAAACACAAAAAAGGGCATTGAAAAGGTTTGATAAAATCTCTTACAGTAGATAACAAATGTCTGCGTTATACAATTACAAGTTGAAGCAGGTGGTTGGTCATTTAACTGTGTTAACTCAAGCACTTTGTGATGATTTTACCAGCTGTAACCAGAGAATCAATTTTGATGTGTGTTAACTATACTTTGGGTTTTGTCACATTTGACACATTAGGGAGATCTCCGCCATTATCAAAGTACACAAAAATGTTTCAGAGCCATCCGAAAGACCAGGAGAATTAGTTACACTACAAAAAAACATACAATAAACAGTAGAGGTACAACCTACATGATTTTTATAAGCAGGGATGTGAAGTCAGTATATTTGTGCCGATTTGACTTGATTAATAAACTCAAAAAATGTCCAGGAAAAAAATGTAACCTCCACTGAATGAATAGTGGTGACAGCAGTTCTGTGAGGCAAAGTGTTTGTTATATCAGCCTCACACATAAACCCACACAGACACAAAGGGGAAAGGACAGCAGATGCATCCTGGGCAAATGATGCATTATTTGGTGTGATTGTTCTGTTGGTCCTCTTAACGTGGGTGGGCGACAAAATCCTGGAAGCAATGCTGCAGTGCCAGTGACGGTCAAGTGTGTTTGTGTGTATGTAAAGTCTGTAACAATGTGTGTGTGTGTGTGTGTGTGTTTGTGTGTGTGTCGAGGGCTGAAATGAAGGTTGGCTGTTATCGTCCCCGCAATGCCTTCCTCCATCCATCCCAACACTCTGTCCTCTCAGTGGCACTTCCATGTAAGTTGGTTGCAGCCACATCATTTTTCCAGGGGGGGGGGGGAGCAGGGGATTAGATGGTAGCATTTTGCTTCCCCCCCCATAGCCCTCCCTCCCCCCCAACATATTCCTCTATCCATCCACCACCAGCCCTTGTCCGTTACCCCGGCACTTCACAACTGGATGAGCAAAGCGGCAGCAGCTACCTACCTCCCCGGCCCTGTGATTGACTGCGGCGCTGCTGAGCGAGCCCCACTGTATCTGTGCCGTGTTTATTGCTTCTTTCACCTTCGCCGTAATTGAGTCCCTTCCCCATGCGAAATATGCACCGTCAGACGGGCCGATGTGTGTGTGGAAGGGATCTGTCAGGGGTGTGTGTGAGTGTGTGGGCTCTGAGAGTTGACTGACAGGCGACATAACTCAATTCAGCAATTCTGAGGGAGCCTGATGGCTGTCTTTTGAATGTGTGTGTGTGTGTGTGTGTGTGTGTGTGTGTGTGTGTTTACAGAAATATGTGTGCCTATCTGACAGACAACTGCATATAAGGGAAAGTATATATTTGAGCTTCTATATACTGTAGCTCTGGTGGAAGTTTGCGGATGAAAACTTGCATATCTCTGAAAGCAAGCTGTGTTTAGGTGTGTGTAGAGAATTGGAAAAAGTAGCCAAACTATTTAAAAGTATATGTGTGCATAAAAACATGCTTGCTTATGCACAGCTTAGGCTCGGACTCAGGCTGAACCAGCCAGGAGTGTGTTTGGCATGACAAAAACGCCAGGACAACGATGCATGTGTGTGCGCCTGCATATGTGAGCAGAATACTGCACAGCCTACTTAAAACCCACACCTACAAATCTGACTGTAAAATGGTCAAAATGCCCCAAAAAAAAACAGACCAAGTAGAAGAGGTGCATTCGGAAATATAATGGATAATTGAGATAAAGTGCCACAGACGTTAAGAAAGAAGGATGGAAAAAGTAAGAGTAGGAATGAGGGGAGTGATGAATGTGCGTGTTTGTGTGTGTGAGTGATGGCATGAGAGATTGAAAGGAAGGAGATGAGGGAATTAAATATGAAAGAGCTAAACTCTGCTTTGGTGGAAAATAATGGGAACAAAAAGTTATGCATAGGCTTCAGGGATGCAGAAAAGGGAAGGAGGAACATATAGGGTTTCGTTCAAAACAGTCATGGGAGAGAGAGGAGGAGGGCAGGAGATAAATGGAGATGGTTTGGGGGACTGCACAGTCTCTGAAGTGCGGTGAAAATAGGCCTCCACCTTAAGAATATTGCAGAGCTGCATATAAGTAAAATGCACCAGTTCAGCAAGCCCCGAGCGAGACAGATGGGGAGAGAAGGTAAAATCTGGAGGTACGCTAAAAAGAAGGAAAAAGGGCAAATGGGTGTAAAAATGAGAGTTGAAAAAAAGGAGGGAAGTGTAACTTATTTTAAGAAACAAGAGTGCTGGCAGGAGTGGAGGCGAAGAGAATACAAGAATAAAATTGGAAACAAATAGATAGGACCTGTGTAAATGGAAGAGAGAGAGAGTGTGAAAATAAATGTAAAAAAAGGCAGACAGAGGGAAAAAATTATTCTGTCCATGCAAATGAGAAGGTGACAGCAGAAGCTCAGGTGTTCAAGCTGTCCACCTGGGTTCTGTCAATCCTCCTTCTCTCCTTCCCCCCCCCCCCCCCCCCCCCCCCCCCCTTTCCACACCTGGCCCTGGCTTTCTATAGCCTGCAGCGGCATTATAAAAAGGTATAAAAAGAGGAGGCCGGCGACATGGTGGAAAGCAGCAGGGAAGCTAGAGAGACTGTTAGCCAAAAGATCCATCAGTGAGCAATCCTGGCATGAAAGCACCCCCCCCCCCCCTCCCTTTCTCCAAAAATCTGTCTCTCCAACCATCGCTGAGTCTCCCTCTTATTGCAAAGTCTCTGTAACAGTCGGAGCAGATTCATGCGGACACATGCACCTGCCACACAGGAGTGGAGTGTGTGCATGTGCATGGACATTGGCATTTAAGTAGCAACAAGATAGATGTAGACAGACAGGTTCACAGGGAGGGGTAAGCAGGGATAGAAAAGCTTTTGAGTGATCATGGGGAGGACAGACAAAAAGACACTGAAACACTGCTGAGGCCCTTGAACTGGCTTCACAATGCGGGAGAATCAGGAGGAGAGAGTTATCAGAGGAGAGGGAGGGGCGGAGAGGGGGGAAAAACACAAGGCCTAAAAGAAAAGCCAGAGAGACGAGAACAAGTGTAGCGATCAAGAAGAAAGCAGGTTTTGTTTGAGAATAAAAGGCAGAGATAGGGTGCTAGATGGATGACGAGAAGAAATCATTGTGTAGTTTTTTGAGTGAATATGTTTTTGTGCTTCAAACACATTAACCAGGTGTGTCCTTGTATTTGTACACACTATCTTCAGGAGGCTCTTAAAAAAAAAGGAGGCCAGTAAGAGAATGTGGCATTTAAGAAGCAGTGCGCATCAGGACACAACATGCTGCAGTAAATAAGTTTGGAAAGGTCTCTACAGTCTCCCGAGTGCAGTGAAATGTTTGTATTTCTTCGCACGCAAATGTGTGTGTGTGTGTGTGTGTGCGTGTGTGTCTGTGTGAGTACGCCAACCTGCATTTCTACACTTTGCCTCGGATTTGTGCGCACTTCTGTAACACGGCCACAGATTTATGCAGCAGTCATCATTTGGGATCAACCTGCTTTTTAATTACCTATGCTTTATGTTTGTTTTTAATTTTCCCCATAAGCTCATAAATCGCTTTCCCCTCAGCACATTTCGAATCCATCTCTACGGTAAATAAGCATCAGTTATAATTGCTCATGCAAGAAGTGCTGTGACAGAACAGAATTTGACCCCACCCGCACCACCCCCACCACCACCACCCCCTCCAGTGCCATCACAGTGTGGAGTAAATCCTTTTTGAAGCTTAAGAGAAGTCGGTATGAAAAAGTAACGATAAATGCATGATGATATCGACGTTGTGCTAAAAGCAAAATTAGAAATAAGATTCAAGGTTTCTTGAGTTTGTGCATGAAAGCCGAAGCTTTAAAGGACATGTTTTGCTGAATTTCCAGACTCATAGCAGTAAGTAGAGCAGTTGAATGAAGTCAGTTTTACAAAGATTTTTTCCTTTTCAAGGTAATGCCACAATAACAATGTGAACGCTGCAATAGTTAATGTGTAATAGTGCAATCTTGGTACTATAATGTGTCTGTATTTTCACATTAAATAAAGAATGTGTCATCTTGGAGAAAGATTTGTGTGTGTGTGTGTGTGTGTGTGTGTTGCATATTGAATTCTAATAAAGCTTGACAACTTACAACCCTCCATAGTTCAACTTTATTTAGAGAAAAGTTTTTAAAAAAAAGTAAAATTGTCCTTTTATCTAGTTTGGCAATGTTCTTCAAACAACACTGACAGATTAACCAGATATGGGCAACAGCATCTCCTTTGTTATCTCTGCTGATCAGACCCTGACGTTGAGAAATTAACTCCTGGTCAATTTTGCAGACTCTCTCCTACTTCCGTGAGAATGGTGAGCCTTCATCGTTTTTGGCAGATTTAATTTCCTGCCTCACAAAAGCACATGTCAAAAACTTTTTTTGTTTCACTGACTTAACCACAGTTTAATGCAAAAGATAACACTCATGCTGCACAAGACCTATGATGTGTGTTTGCTGTAAGGAGACAGGTTTCCTCCTTGCAGGCAATGCATTTTTATTTAATATTGTGTATTTGTTTTGTATAAATCAAATCATGCATCATGTCGTTTCGAATCACACTGGAAGCTTGGCGACTAAAACGCCGGACAAAATCGCTCTGATAAAAGTGGAAGACAGATGGTAGCCATCTTGGCCCTTGGGAAAGAGAAACATAATCAAGAATGAGAGGACATTCCCCCCACAGCTTTCTTTTATTAGTTTCTCTTGCAATAAAGTATGTTACTGTATATGCAGTCGAGAGGCGACAGTGTCGTGCTGTGATTTCTGTGTACTGGCTGTCCACACTGAAGGATCTATATTGCAGACACAAAAAACACTTGCTGTCCATGGCTACATCGTCAAAAAAGCTAAAAATGTCTCTCATACCGACCGCAGAACCCCACTGGCCTCTGCAAGCTGCTTCACCGCTCAGTTAACCAGGACGGCCCAGCGGGTGGCAGTTGCTATGAAGCACCGTTTCTTCCAACTGTGTCCAAAGCCCAAGGCCTGTGTCAAGCTCTCTCAGTGTCACAGACAGTATGGCTGCTCCAACGGCCAGAAACTAGAGACCTCTGCGGTCCATGATAACATTGTTCAGCCGGCAGATGGACACGGAGATGGGAACTCGTCTGCAGACACGAGCCAGAGCACTGCTGCAATCTGCGGGTCTGCCCGATGGGAGGTGAGGGGAGAAGGCGTGTGTACCTGCTAACGGCCACGAGGCGCATCGGCAGCCGTGCACGTGAACGCCCCCTTCCACCTCCCAGGAGAAAATGAATCCTGGGGAGAGAGTCAGCTAGAGCTTTCCTCAAGGTCGTTTGGTGCTCGGCCACTTTTTTAAGTGGCCTTGCCAACTGTAACGATCTCTGCAGAAACAATCGCAGCACCAATCCAATTTGGCCGGGCTTCCTCTTCTTTTCTCTTCCCTTCAGTGCAGACGGCTGCAGAGCCTCACTCTTGTCTTGCCCTGCTGAAAGCGGAGCATGAATTGATGACCTTATGAATCTCAAAAGAGCCCAGCAAATCATTGCGGTAAATCTCAGCCCCAGCACATTAAGCGTGACTGCAGGCTTATTCCCCTTTTCTTTCCCCTTCCTTGTCCATCTCTTCAGCCCTCACTCTTTCCTCCATACAAGCGCTTGGGGGTCTTTGAGAGCGAACCAATGTTTCGAGGATTGTTTTCATGTGCTGCTAATTAATTGCCTATAATTAAAGGTTGTTTATGGTCTGCTAATGAAGTGGATCAAAGCTCGATGTTGAGGCTCTTGTCTTGGGCTTGAAAAGCGATGAAGAGCAGAACAGTCCAACAGAGGCGAGTCGCAGAGAGAGTTTAGGGGTGTGTCAGGGAAGTATCGGGAAAGCCGCAGTGGATTTTGGTTTTTTTCAGTCGCTGTGTCAACAATCCCTTGGCATGCAACCAAAATGGAGCCGGGCAATCAGAGTTTGATCTTTTGGCAGCTGCTCTTATCACTTGTCTTTCCCTGAGAGATAGCATTTGGTTTCAAAGTGCATACAGTACGCCAGAATGTGTGTTTTTTTTCCACAACATTTACAAAGATAATCTCTGATAATCCTCTGTGCGCTACATTCTTTTTAAACCAACATCCTCTCTTGTCTCCCGACTTCAAAAGTTCTTTCAAAACATTCATTAATATGAATTAATAGTGTCTGATAACAACTGTTTATGAGGTTTCTGAAACTGCACGCACGCTGCGAGTGTCACTTCCACTTTATCTATGCTAGACGTGTCAGAGCTCAAATGAATTTGCCACTTGTGGGGAGAGACACTCTTAAGAGTTTTTTCGTAAGATAGAAAACTCATCCGAGACCTCTTCAAGCATTGTTGTGTCGGCCTTCTGAAAATTTCCATCTGATTTCCCTGCAGATAGCGCACTGCTTTGACTGGCAATTTTCAGCATCTGACAATCTCATCAAAGTGAACCTATTAATGGCGATGATATGAAGACGGATTGTAAATGGCAGACAGATGAATAGCCCAGCGCGTGTGTGGGTGTTTTAATTCTCGGAGGCGAGGCAGCTTCTCTGGAAGTGGGAGGACTGGCCGTGAGCTGCTGGGAAACAATTTCAATACTTGTTTGGTTGTATCTGTCAGTGTGTGTGTGTGTGTAGGAGCCGGAGTTAGAGAGCATGAGTGTGTGTGTGTGTACACGCTGTGACCTCATCGATCATGACACTCAGTCTCTCTGGTGTGGTCACCTACACAGTGCTCGCCCTCTCTCCGTCTTTATCTCTGTGTATCACCATTCATCTCCTTGTCTCTCCTCCTCCTCCTCCTCCTCACCCACATCCTCTTCTCACACCAGAACCCTGCACTTTCCTACATTGGTCCCACCTTCTTAATCTCACTCTTTCCTCCTTCCTCACTTTTTTCTTGGCTTCTAAATCCGTCATCCAGCACAGCAGGGGGTTGCTCTCTCTCTCTTTTTTTTTTTTTTTTTTTACACCCTTCCATGTCAGAGCTGAAATCCTGCAATCATTCACTTGTTTGTTGGACTCCTCTCTGCCTGACTTTCTCCTCTGCTCCACTCCTCCCTGCTTCACTGGTCTGTGACGCATGCCCCTGGTGCTTTCCCTCCCTCTCCTTCCTCCCTTCCTTCAGCCTTTTATACACTGTGCAGCCAGCCATCTCTCCCTCCTTCCCACATCTCTCTCCCTCCCTGACCCCATCAGTCCCTCATGCCCTGGCTAAGCCTGGTCACTCTTCATCAGCTAGCATCCACTGGACACACAGACCTCCCAAGGGTAAATGGAAATAGGGTCTTGTTGGAGACCTCTGTGCCCGGCATTGACAGCTTCACCTGGCTTTAAGTCCTTCACTGATCCTCCTTACCCCTGGATGAGCACCTCATTACCCGCCATCCTCCTCATCCTTTTATCTCTAAATCAAGTCATCCAGGTAGCATGTGTATTAGCCTCTGCACCGGCAAAGAACACAGTTTCCAGCGCTTCAGTTTTAGGCACTTGCCCTTTTCAGTTCAATCAGCGTCTCTGGTCCAATCACGCCTAGCGAGGGCTCTGCCGCAGCGCCTGAGTGAGGATAATCACCGTGGTTACCAGCGTTACCGGAGGCCGCTGTCTGGCCAAGTTAGCGCGGCGCCCTGCGGGAGTTGCGAAGACAGGTGTCACTGCGAAGGAAGAGGTGTTAAACAAGCCCGGGGCCAAGCAGGAGGTATAAACGTTTACTCTCAGTCATGGAAACTGTGTCACCAATAGCGAGGAATGCTCACCCCATGGCGTGAGTGTATTTTCAGACGCCGGACCCCCCCCCCCCCCCCCCTCTCCTCCTCTCCATCTTTGTTCCTCGACTGCAATTTAACTTTGACTGGCTCCGAACATAAGTACACCTTGTAGGAAGAATACACAGCAACCGCCTTTGTGTAGTACCAAGAAGCACTGCGAAAGGAATCCCTGTTTACTGATTTCACACTCCCATGGAAAAGACAAATATATACAGCGAGAGAGGTCAGCGGCGGGAGAAAAAGCTGCTGGCTCAGGGGGACATCAGGTCGCAGTATGTAAAAGCTGCACCCCAGAGGGGCGTCTTTCTTTTGCGCCGAGCCAATCAGACGGAGTTAAAAGGGCCGGATTGATTGGCAGGCTTCAAACGCCAGCAAATGGGGGAGATGTCCTTGGCATGCGAGTCAGCATTAAAAAAAAACTTCAGCGGCAAAGTTGGTGAAACGCCAGTTGTTCTCCGAGAGAGACACGTAAGGACGACATAGATCACCATTATGATAATCACAAGCGGCAGCGTCAGGGGAATAGTAATGGGAAGGAGATGAGGTGGCAGCCATAAAGCGTGTTTCTACATTAGCGCTGGCCTGATTAGATTGACAGAAAGTTTCACTAATGGACAATTAAACAAATGGTCAAATGAGATATAAGGCTTCAATTGCCAATCGGTGTCTTTGTGCGCCCCTTTTCGATCACTGTGCCTCGTGCGTTCTGTTTGTGCGCCAAGACAAAAACATGCTGTAAACAGAGTGAGAAAAGGGATATGTGATAGACAAATCACATGTCCTTGCAGAGGAAACAAAATGACTTGTCAGGTCTTATTTCCCCATATTCAAGTTGATGTAAAAATAAATTCCTCTCTGGACTGGTCTATAAAAGCTGGAGGGGGTTATTGAGATGCAATCATTGTGTGAAACAAAGGCAGCTCAAAACAAGGAGTTATGGATCGCATTGAAGACCGGGAGGCAGATTGGAAGATAATTACTGTAAAATACATCACCTGCACTAAACGGTGAGACTAGGAACATCTTCTGCTTCTGAGTAATGGACCCATAAAGGCTTGAGGGAAAATAAAATTCAGCCCGCACTAAGCTCCGTAACTCTTTCAGTCATCACTTGCCCGAAAAGCGACACAGTCCAATTTGTTTATGGAGCTTATGCCGAGGCGGTTTTGCTCAGCTGAGATACTGGGCCACCCTGTCAGGACCCTTTAAGACTGCATCAGTTGATCAAACAGACCCCAGCACGACAGCAGTAGGCAGCGCATTTTTTATTAAAAAGAAAGGGAAAAAAGGCTCATTTCAGCTCCTCTTGTGCTGACGGGCATGCCAGCGCTGTCTGCCAAGTTCAGGTTGTCCAATTATTTAGACCTACAAAAGACAGGGAGTCACAAAAAAAAAAAAAATAGAACCTTAACACTGAAATGTGACTGTGTGCTGGGCTCATTTTTACGACGTGAACCAGCAGATGGCAGGGGAGAGAGCATGGAAAGGAGGTCTCGAGATTTTCTAATTAAATTGTCGACAAGTTTATTTTATTTCGGGAGTGAGTTATCCTGCAAGGTTCGGATCAAAGGATAGACCTTTTGCTTGCGGGGGGGGGGGGGGGGGGGGGGGACTTTTTTTCAGCGCATTAAGGAACAAAGAAAGACGCTGAAATAGCAAACGCAGCGCAATTAGGAAGAAAGTAAAAGGCAATCTTAACTCTGGCATGATGCAAAGTGTGTCTGACAAGCATCAAAAACTGCAATTGGGCGCCGACAAACTCACGCTTTAGCGATCCAATCCTTGAGTTCAATGAAAATGTGATGTGCTACATAGGCGGCAGACATAAGGTGTGTGTGTGTGTGTGTTTGTTTTGCACCTATGTGTGCATGTGTCCATATTTTTACTTTTTGTGTGTGCAGCATTTCTCTTGATGTTTGTGTTTACACGCCAGGCCTCCCTTCTGTGAGTCACAGCGACATTGATTTATGCATGGCCCCTGCCTGTGTGTCTATATGTGTGTGTGTGTGTGTGTGTGTGTGTGTGTGTGTATACCAGCCATAATTGGTATTCAAATCTCCTCCCCCAAGTGCGTCCAACTGCTGCCGTTTTTCAACCGCCAGAGCCCGAGCCAAGGTCCAAACAGCATGATGGGGAACAAGCTCAAACGGATGGCTCTCATTGCACACATTGGAATAAACAAATGGAGGTGATTTAATGCACACAGCGATAAGGCAGGTGGTAATGGAGGCATAGGAGGAGGAATGAGGGGAGGAGGCGGAGGAATGGGAAGTGATGGAGGTGTGCACGGTAGCGATTAAGGCTGGGCGAGCTGAAAAGGTGGAGTTAACTGCATTTGTTACTGTATGTGGGGTGGAAGTTTGGCCCACAGCTGCTCTGGATCAGCCGCCCCCACATAAGCCGTGCACTCAGCGCATAAACACACACCGCTTATTTGGTGTGAGTGAATGTGTGTGCTTGTGTGTGTGCGCCTGTGTGTGTGTCCCTCAGGCCTGCCCGTCAGACACACTGTGAAGTCTTTCTGCCTTTCTTCTCCCACTCTTCCTCGCTCCCTCACTTCTTTTTTTTTTTTTTTTGCCTTTCTTGCTCTCTCGCCATCTTTCTATCCCTCTGTCTCCCTTTCCTTTTTTTTTTTTTTCATTTTTCAAAAGAGGGCCAAGTCTCCCGGCCTCGACATCTTCACAGCAACCCGTCAATCTTTATGTCCACTCATTCGTCAATCCATCCAATCAACCTGTCCATCTCTAGCTAGCATAATAACTATCCACATCTCCCTCCCCCCTCCCACCTTTCATCCTCTCTTTCCCTTTCTTCTTAATTAGTTTGGCTACTTTTCTCTGTAGAATATGCTGAATAGTTATCAGAAATACATTTTTCAAAGCTGGCACAATGTGTGCAATGTGCAGGTTGTTCACAAAACAGACCATCTTTTCACATCCTTTTCTCCCACCTTCCTCCATCCACCCCCTGCTTGTGACAACCCCCCCCCCCCCCCCCCCCCCCCCCCCCCCCCCGCGGTCCCCTGTCTCTCCCGGCCCCTGTCAGTGGCTAGATTAATGACAGTGATCAGTGAGCAGCCCCCAGCAGAGGTTTGCCCGCAGCTGAGGCAAAGCCCAACACTGTAAGCAGCGCACACAAACACACGCAACACACAAATGTGCGCCCAGATGCACGTACATAAACCTCTTTCACAGTACTCCAGTTAGACTGATGCAAACGCCTACATGCTTATGCATATGAATCAACCTTCCACTCTTCCGGCAGCAGACATACAAACAGATACACAACAACACACTCGAAGGGAGAAAAATCAATACACAGGCCATGGTAAGGATGGTGTCGGTGCAGCAGGGAGAATGGCTTTAGAGCAAGGTGGCCCTCCTCATACGAAAGAGACATCATCACAGCACAGCACAGCACGGCACAGGTCTGACTGTGACAATCTCCGACCTCGCACTTAACCCTCTCAGTGCCTCAGGACAAGGTAAACAAAGGCCCATAAAAGGACAACAGCCACAGGATACAAACCAGTGAAGCAACCTCTCTGTGCACTTCCTGGTCACCATTTCCTGCTTATAAAAAAAAATCCCCCTTTATGGTGGAATTCAATCAAATTTGTTGTGAGTGTGTTTTATCACATTTACAGACAGATGGAACAGAATGCCACAAAGCTGAGGATGCTTGGAGACAAAAATTGAGCGCAATCCAATTCCTTATTCCTGCAGGAGATACACTCGTTATAGGGTAGTGACCATGAAATATATTGTGCCTTTAAGGGAGCATTGCAGGACTATCCCAGGCTGAGATGTTCCAGTGGGTGAGATTAATAGCAACAAAGGCAGTTGCAGGTGTCACTAAAAGGCTTTGTAATAGATTGTTAGATGTTATTGTATCTGATAAGGTGAGGTCTCAAAGGTCCTTTCAGTCCTTCGCACTATTGAGGAATAATTAAATGACTAACACATACACACCACAGCTGTGACTGCTGCCTCTCAGTGTGTACCACACGTCTGGTCCACTGCGGGCATTTGTTATGAGCTCTCATGTGGCTGTCAGAATATTCACTCGAAGTCTCTCTGCATGCATGGCTGTGCGTGCACACAGGCTCCCGGGACTCACACAGCAGCTATAGCAACAATAAATTCAAATCACGGTCAGTCCGGAGAGAACAATCAAATCGGTATGACGCAAGCGGGTAAACAGAGCATGGGATCATTTCAGAAAATATCTGCGTGGTTAAAAAAAAAAAGTGACAGCGACCCTGCGCCTTTCACTTTCGCCATCCTGTGTTTTTGGGGTATTTCCCTCACCCTAACAAGAAGTGGACAACACGATGACACACATAAAATATCTTTACAGCTGTAGCCTAGACTCGCGCAAATGGCTTTGCTTCTAATTATCCAGTGCTTAATGTTAACAGTGGATCCGCAGGATGATTGTAAACTGGCACATGTTATTGTCCCGCGGTGGGCTTCTGCTTTCAGTTTCTCTACCTGACAGCTCAAACAAACAAAAAAAAGACCCCGTGCATTTTCCAGCTCCTTCTTAAACAGGACTTAGAAAAACTTGCACACATCCCAGCGAGCTTAACTCTCTTCTCATTCAAATCACACTCACACACTCATTTCGAGTCTTACCGGTGCGCACCAAGCAGGCTACTGTGATGATGGCGAGAGGGACGCAGTAGTTCCACACGGTCGTGAAAGCCATTTCTGTCGCTGATATTCCTCCACTGATCTGGTTCCTCAGTATTCCTCTTCCTTGGAGTAATCAGAGTGACATGAACCCGCAGGTTCACTCTCCGACTGCGCCTTCAGCGTCTGTGTAGTTATGTGTGTCTCTGTGTGTGAGTGCGCGCGCGTGCGACTGTGCGTGAACGAGAGTGTTTCTGATCAAACGCTCCGTGCGTAAAAGCAGCTCTTTACATAGTAGTACTTCCTCTCACACAATCAGACCCACTTTCCCTCTTTGTGAATGCGTTAAAATGATGGCTCGGCCGGTTTTTCTTGGTGACTTTACATTGTAAATATATTTTAAAAAGCTTCCCGTTGGGGCGGGTCTGTGTGTGTGCTTCTGACCAATGGCAGAGAGCAGGAGCAGGTGGAGGGGTGTGCGGATGAGAAAGAGGGGCTGGGCTCCAAGAAGAAAACGGCTTTACAGGAGCAAAGCAGGGGAGGGAAGAGCGGGTACACCTTCCCATTAATTGAAATCAATTCGTGCTAAATGTGATTGATAACCAACATTAATTTCCCGACGCAAATTACCCATTTATTCCATATTCAGCACACGGAACGAAAAGGAAGTGTGGCACAATGATTAAGATGACAACAACGAAACAGATGTTTATTATGTGAAGCGAAAGAAATGTTGCAGTCATCAAGTTACCTGGAAATGTGACAATTGGTGTTGATTCATCTGCATGTCCGGAATCAGGTGGATGAACTATTCCCACATTTTAAACCTGACACTGTGGCAAAAAAAAAAAAAAAAAACATTATAATTTTCAAGTGTTTCCTTATTATTGGATCACTGACGCATCAGGAACTGTGCAATAGTCTTTGGGTTTTTTGGTGATCCGGGGACATTATGCTGCAGAAGCTGCCCCATTATCTCCCAAATGTGCACACAAGACTCATCAAGTAGAGCAGAGAGAGAGAGAGAGGGAGACCTGAGTGTATTCTGTTAAATCGCCGTTCACAATGACGGTAATAGCCTGGAACAAAAAACTTGTGCTCCGGACGAGCCAGTGTCTCTGCTCATCTGTAGTCAGGGCCTATTAGGTCTTGCTAAAGGGGCTCTTTAACTTTACCCTCATGCTGTGGACACAGTTTGTCCATAATTGTGTTTTCCAGTCAGAGAGCGCTGCTCCATTATGAAAATTGTTTCTCTTTTCCACATTTTTTTTTTTTTTTTTACCCTCCCCTAATCTAGTGTTATACCACCACAGGCTTGTAGCATCCAAGGCTTGAAGGCATCTTTTTGAAACTGTATCTTTGGCGCCTCCCTCAGGTACGTCTAGGAATTGCACGTCATGGGTTTCAAATCTAGTTTGGCCTCTCTCTCATCTGTCATGAATCCTCCAGACACTTTTTGGCCAGTTTGGCTCAAACATTTAGAAAAGTTCAAACAGGCAGTAAAGCATCAAAGCAGTCTAATAACATTAATATTAATATGTCTGCCCTTGACTTAAAGCCCTTCCAGAAAGTTCTCTTTGAACTCACGCCTCATATCTGACCTCCACTTGAGGATCTGTGAGCAATCATAAATTCTCAGCTTCAGGCTTCGTCTGCGCCGTGATTTCATTTCCCACCACAACTTTTTAACCTTGTTGTTTTGGCGAGGAAACTATCTGCCCCACTCAATCTCCAATTCCGATCCCATTCCATTTTTCCCTGTCAGCCTCTCTGCGAGTGTTTGTTCCCCTCGGTTGGCAGGGAGTCTGTGGCAGCAGCTTCCCTGCACCAGATGGGGTATTGTCAGGAAGTAATGAGGGGAAAACACCTGCTTCTCCAGTGAACTCCACTCCTTCATTTTCAGCCATTTGACACAACATATGCAAGAAGCACATACAAAACCAAGTGACCGTGACGAGAACAGCAGCGGATGATGGCAAACAGTTAAAAACGCCTGGCTCTTTGGTGCGTTAGTCAATGAGGTGTCATGTTTGGTACACCCTTCTCTACAAGTAGGCTGGTGTATTCAGGGTTAGCAGGACGGTCTGGGACGCTTGGGACCAGGCAACAACCTCCAGATATGAGAAATGAGGCCAACACAGAAGTGCCAAAAATCTGAAGCTTCTCAAGTGGCCGCCTGAGGCTGACTCCAAAAATCCAATCCCCATTCAGTCCCCATATTCCATGTTTACAGCCTGCTAAATCATGCATTTGTCTCTTTAGCTCATTTCAAGCATGACAAAGTAAAGTAGATGGAATTTTATATATCTCTCCCATTGAAACTGTAACAGTGCTTAAATAGTTAATTCTAAAAGACTTGGAGACTTTGAGTAGCAGGTGGATGATATACTGTAGCAGTCTGTCACTTTATTTAATTCTGCTGCTGAACCTAAACTCTGGGCCATATTTGTGTTTGAGGTGCTTTTGGGGATATTTTATGCAAGTTTTTTCAAATATGATGCCCTGCTGTACTGCTTATGTTTTAAAGGTCATCCAAGGTACTCAATTTTTTGGCAAGGGACATTCTAGTTTTAGGTTTATTCAACCACTGCGAGTCATCGATGTTGTTCCTCAAGCTCTCTCAGCTACTTCAGTTTTACAAATAAACAACTACGGTCAGAACACAAGAGAATGGTGAACTAGCTAATTAGCCAGCTAATGAGTTAGACTAGACTGATACGCTTGAACGACTTTGTATTTAAAGACTAGGCCTGTCCCTGTCCTCAAGCGCCTCCCTCACGTCAAAACATCCGGCTCCATCTTGTTGACCGGATGCTTCATAAGGACAAATCAATAGATGACGTCATGATAGCTTTGCCCATTATTTATACAGTCTATTGTTAGGACCCCTTCTGCACCAGACATAACTTTTGTGGCTGCTCTGTATTCTCGGCGCAGCTTCTCCATCGCCCTGAGCTGATGTCCGGCGGTTTATCCATGAGCCACCATCAAGGTCAAAATGTCGCTGTAAACTACACTTCACTTCCTCCCAAAAACAGCCTTGTACTTCAGGGACAGCTCCTCTGTGCAAAATTCCTGAAACATAATCTTGTCTTTTCTGGCCAACCAGTTGAAGGCCCAGGACCAAATCCCACAGGGGAGCTCTCAGCTTTTCAGTCATGACCAATTTAAAGGCCAAAACAAAATGCTGCTCACTGGCATTTCACACACCCGAGGGCATTTTAAATTTACAACTTGTATTTTTCTCCCCCCCACAGAGTGTGACAAATTTTTTTAAAAGTCTTTCTTTTCTAGTTAATGTCTCTTTTTCCTCCCCAGCTTGACCTCAGTCATAAAGTAAGCAGAAGTTTGTGGAGTTGGAGAAGAAATACACAGTCTGTAAAATGCTGAACAAAAGAAAATGGCTGCAGCAGAGGCAACTGTACAGGGGGGGGTTTGAATAATCAGTTTAATAACATTATCCTGGCTGTGCTCTGTGGCGCATGCACCCGTTAATGGAGTGTCATTGTTAAACTGCCGCTTCGCCCATTATTAACGACGGCCTACGGTCAACCACACACGCATAATAAAACCACATAAAACCCAACATAACTTCAACAGACAAGCGTAATGAAATTCTCTGCATTACGAGAACGGTTATGGTAATAAGCAATGGTTGCTGTGGCACAATGTTGAGGGTAACAAGGCAACAGAGGAGAAAATTAAAAAGATGAAGATGTAGTCTATGATGGGTATTTTTTTTTGGGGGGGGGGATCAGAATAAACTAAGTATTGTTCATATTGGAGTAAAGCTAGCAGAGTTTTAAGCCTGCTTTCCCTTTTAATGGACAGGCAAAGTTTCAAGGTTACGTGATGTGTCTGTTATGCTGGATGTGTGCGAGTCTTTAGTTCATGCATGTGTTTCGCAACCTGAACTGACTGAGAATGGGTTTAGTGCTCCGGGGGCAGATGGGGAAAAACACTGCACAGGCACCGTACTTTGAGTAAAGGTCAATGCCTCAGAGTGAGGTCTTACAGGCTGAAGGGAAAGGTTGGTAAACAAGCTGATGCAAGCCTGAGATGGCATTGGATCGAGAAGATGTGCGACCAAGCGAGCATGCATGTCGAGCTTTCACCACGTTGTCAATACTCCCTGGCCTCTTTTTGTATCTCTAAAATGGAGCAAAAATCAATGACACACACGAGGACAGTAAGTAATATTTACTGAAAGCCATTTAATATCAAAGAAATCAAAAGTACAGTAAATCGAAATAGTAGAGTGCAATGTGCTTCAGCGCTGTCATAGTAAAAAAAAAAAAAGAACATAATAACCTTCCCACAGATACTTTCAAACGGTTCTTCTCCGCAGTGAACAGGTTGAAACGAAAACAAATATACCAAAAAAAAAAAAATCTTATCTTACCACATAAATGGATCATTCATAATACGCCGCTGAGTAATTATATTCGACTCAGAAAGGAGAGAATTGCAAGTCTTAACATCATCCCACATCATTTTGCAAAGAAAGTAGCACACCATTTTCCACACTGCTGAATGAATAAAGAGAAATTGGCCACCTTTTTTGTCTTTCTTTTCTGTCCAAGGCGCAGAACTCCTGCGTAACACCCACAAGCGAAGAAGCGCTTTTTCTCTAAAGCAATCATTTGCCCTTCAGGCTTTTTACACCCTGCTTGTTTCTGATTTTGATTTTCCTCCCCTTTAAGCCTTCAAATATCCCTCTTTGATTTTCTTTCTTTCCTCCCCCAACGTGACCATCCATACACCAATCTCCTCCCCCTTTAACTATCCCCTTTATGCCGTTCCTCATTTTCAGTCCTCCCACTCTGTCTCCCATTCCATCTTCTTCTCCCCACCCTTCTCCTTCCACCTGCCCGTGCAGTTACACCAGGGGTTGTTTGTCTCCGGAGACGGAGGGCAGGGACTCCACACTGGTTTTGTAGATGGGTTTCTTCTGAGAGCGGTCATCACTGTAAGAGAGGGAGAGAAGGAAAGACAGAGGAGCATGATTATCTGTATATCGACCGCTCAGTAGGCACTCGAAAACTATAAGTGAGGAAATTATGGACTAGACGAGAGCAATGGACCCACTCCTGACTGATGATATAAAAGTGCATTTTTCTCTATTTTCCTTTCCACCTCTCTTTTTATGCACTCATTCTCATATACATCATAGCACCACATGCGCAGCCACATGTGCGAGGATTAAACTGCTTTCGTTGTCATAAAGAAGCCAGCTGTTATGGAGAATCTGCCTTTTTTTTTTTTCCACCCCCAGCCCATATGGAAAAGAAGTTAATAAGCCAAGCTGCATGGGGTCATGGTTCACATTAACATACTGTCAGCAACACATTTAATGGGACTTGCACTAATGCTTGTATCATGACTGTGGCCTTTTTTAAAAACTAAATATACCATCATAGAATTAAACCTGGTGCCATTAGCCTTAGCTTTTCATGCAGAAGTGTGAGGGTCACGAGGGAGAGAGGGGAGCATGGAAGAGATCAGGAAAGGGGGTCGAGAAGGCCAGACCTGCTGAGACATCCATAAATATTCAGTTTAAATAATGTTTTTTTTTTTTTAAAAACACATAAAAGCACACAAGCACCAGTCTGCACGTGTGTGAAAAATCAACACGATGACACACACACATGCACACACAAGGTGAAGTTTACACCAACGTGCACGCCTAAATTCCCTCACTGCAGCTGAAATGGCCTTGGTTCCATCACATGAGACAGAATGAAATATTGCAGCAATAACCATATCCGTAATATAAAGTCAAACTGCAGGAGGAGAGACTGCGGCTGATTTAAAGGAAATAGGAAGGTGAGTGTGGGTAAAGCACCGTGAAGAAATCAAACAATCACACAGGCGCATACAGATCCAGAGGCAGGTTATGCATCAGATTTTGTATATGATTCAATATGAAAATCACACATAGGGAGAAAATTGATGTCTTTTTTTTTTTTTTTACAGAATAGTTGCAGACACAACTCTCAAACAGTGGTTTCTTACATTGGTCCCTTGCTGGTCTTGGCCTGCTTGGCCCTGCGGCACAGGAACACACTCATGGAGAGGATGAGCACCAGGAGAGACACAGCTGCCGCCGAGGTCATCAACACGAGCCGGCCATTACTGGACGCATACCAGGGGGCATCCTCTGAGGGACAGAGCAATCGGATATGAAGGGAAACATGCATCACACGGACTCAGAAATCAGTGAGAAACTACGTGCTCTCCGCCTGCAGGCAAAGCTTCTAAAGACAACATCCTGTTTGTGTTTGTGCAAGAAAAGAGTCTGTCAGGAGCTCAGACGGGCCTTCTGCTGGAAACAGCATGGATCTTCAATTCTAGAAACTGACTGGTTATCCCATTTGTGTGCATACATTTCTAAAATAGTCTTAAAGTAGTAGGTGAACCCCTTAGAATGAGGTTTTGCAGATTTCCAGGCGATAAAAAACACCTGCTTTGTCTGCTCATACATCAGGTAGTTTCACATAAGGAGTCACACAGGTTCATATAAGGAAAGTCTGCCAAAGATGAGTGCCATAATTGTAGTGCAAACTACAAAGCAACGGCGGTGACATGCAACACTTGCTCACCATACCTTCAAGGATGAACAAACATTATCCCAGCATCTAGAAATTATTAGCTTTTTAATTAGTACATGTGCTCTGGAGGAAATCCTGCACACATTGTGGAGCGCAGTGACCAATGAGTCAATTGCAGCAGTAATAAGATAGCTCTACCATAATAAATAACATGCATTGGCTTAATTGCATTTTTAGAGGTTGCGTAATTTCAATGATTGAAATCACAAGGCTTTACAGTACGAATCGGCAGTGCTTGAGAGGATGGTGTTTAAAAACGGCGGTGCATTAACACGGCGCAGTCATCTCACAGGTCACTGATAAAGATGATGAAGACAGATGAAGTGCTGTAAATTGGATTAGCTTTAATGTTGTAATGAAATTAGCTCTCCACTTGAAGACAATCCTCACATTTCAGGAGGAATAAGACGGATTGTCAGTCATACAGATTGACTGTCACTATGTAAACATCTATCTACAAAAGCAACAAAAACACAAACAGACTTTTAATTGATGACTATCTGCAGCCTATCAGCTCTTATTATCAGTTTTATCATCATGTAGTATATTGTGCTTTATACATTTTGGTGCATGAAAGTCTCTTGGGTAACTTTAAATCTTAAAAGGCTCCACAATATCATTAGTGGATATAAAATCAAATGAAAAAAGCCCACTAACCAATCATCAGCTTGCAAATGTCAGTCTGTAATAGCTTAAAGGTATTTCTTACTTCTCTAAAAGCGGTGTCCCTGTGCTCTTAAGTGCACTTCTGTGTGACTTGATATTTCAATCGGAAGAGAAAAATATCGAAGGTCACTTCAAAGCATTGATTCTTTTATATCTAATAATTATCCTCTTACCCTTTAAAGTTTTGTCATTGCCATTTATTCCTGCTGTTTAAAAAGTATCATGTCCTCTGGGATCGTCTTACTTTCTTCTCTTTTTCATTTGACATTTCACACTTGACTTCATTTTTGTGTGAGGTGTTTTCATAAATGTCGTCCCCCTCCTCTTTATCATTACAGCATCACAATCTTGTCCCTGCCATTTTTTTTTGTAATTTTTTGTTTCCAAAGAAATGAAACCTCAACCTCAACCCTCCCTTCCTTCTTCTTCTTCTTTAGAAAGTCAGGGGATTAAATGTCACAACAACGGACGATAACTTCTGCAAATGTTCATGGTGATGTAACTGTGCCTTAACACCTGACCTTTCTGGTCACCACATTTGAGTGGCTGAAGAGGAAGTATAACAAAGAAGTTGTTGTTTTTTGCTCAGGGGATATTTACAGCGGTGTGTCCAAACAGTTACAGAGGAAGCCCGAATCCTTTTTTTTTTAAATGAGGATGAAGAAAAAAACAACTAGCCTTCACTCAGTCTAGACATATTCAACAACGGCGGCTCTACAGTCTCCTCTTACCAGGCAGCACTGTAATGCTGATGGTACGTTTCTTGCTGAGTGACTCCACAGAGGGATGCTCGGCCATGCAGGTGTACCGACCTCCATCCATCGCGTTCACCTTCTTCAACGTCAGCTTAGAGGAGGGAAGGATCCAGTCGTCGCCCTGGGAGAGGAAGATGAAGACAAACATACTTTGTTACTTCAAATCAGGTTTAAAAGAATCTTAAATATGTGACCACACTATGCTCAAATTAATAAATGTGCTTTAGTCTAAGTTTGATGTATATTATGATATTGTTTCAAATGCTGGTACATGTTCTTATGATTCTCTTCTATATGCAAGCTTACAGTATTGCTATTAGTATTTGAATATATTTAACAAGTCTTTGGTATGCCAATTAATTTTCTTTTCCCCTGTCCCTTTAAATTGTATCAATAAACAAATAAATACAGGCGAGCGTAGATTAACAGAGCACAAGGCAGGAAGTAGGAAAAACATTTTATTGTCCGGACTGTCTGCAGCCCTAAGAGTATTGACAAACTCCTACAAATTAAAATAGTGCTGAGCTGAAACTACAGGAGAGACCGAGAATAAATGAGGTTGGTAGAAGAAGGAGAGAGACAGAGAGAGGAACGCAGAGACAGTCAGGCACAATAAGTGTAAAGGATAGAAATAGAAAGAAATTGGGCAGAAAATGTTATTTTGGAAGGAGGAAAGAGGGACAAATTAGAACTAAATTGAACGAAACAGAGAGGAAAAAGAGAGAGGCAATGACAGTGAGACACAGACAGACAGACAGAGAAAATCCTGCTAGTTTTCTGTCCTCAGAAAACACTCCCTAAAGTCCCAAATGTAGTGTATTTACCTGAGCAGTAATCCCAAATGAATGAACACACATCGGCACAAGTCAATAACCCAGAGAACACCATCATCCGCAAAGAATGACGCCGCGACAACACACTGTTAACACAACACGTAATGAGATGGCAAGGGAGCGGGATGAATTGTTGACACAAAAATAGCAGCGCTATTACGAGATAGAGCGCGACATGGGAGGAAACAAATAATAGGCCAAACGCAAGGATTGGAAAACAAAACCAACGTGAAGAACGGGGTAACAAAAAAAAAAAGACATTACACCATGCAAATGATTTGGCTCCTGGGAGCTTCAGCTCCTGCCAAGAAAGTCCATTTCAATTTGAATGGATCTGAATTAAGAGGATTTCCCATAAAGGCCAGGTCTGGCCAAAGCAGCATTTTGTATGCAAATCCACTGGCATCCAATGCAGTGGCCCGATTCTGCCTCTGTCCTGCTGTCATTACCCAGGGGCCAATGTGCCTACGGCTGCTGTCTGTCAAAGTGGGACGTTCTGATGCCACTTTCTGCCCCATATCTATTCCTGTCATACCTACAGTGGGCTTACGCTTATATGTAGACAATCATTCCATCCAATCTCATCATTTCCTCAAAATGTCTCATTCCGCTTTTCCAATCGGTTTGTGGCTTATGTAAATGCAACACAAACAGATCGACAGCTGAACCTCCAGCGCAAAATGATCCCGTCTCCGTACAGCAATGGCTCTGTCACTCAGTCTGGCTTTAACGTGATTCTTCATTGGAGGTCTATATTTGACAAATTATGACAAAAACCTATAAGCCCTACATGATCATGAGTAGGACAAACAATATTAGCAGTATAAAATGTCCACTGGATTGGATTTGGTTTTGTAAGCCAATTTAAAACCTGGATTAGTAGTGACCCTTTAGCAAGCACATTAACCCCGAGCCCACTTATCTGGAGGAATAACAAAAGAGGAAACTAAGTAATTATGTCTGCCTCTCCCCAAGATATCTTCATAGTTGCATGCTGTAGCTTCATTACACCTATTTTTTGATGGTGGCAGTACACCATGAGAGTGTAATACCATTCTCCCACCACAAGGGCACAGTATATCTCCGTATTCATCACCATCTTCCTCTTCTTCATGCCTTTTGGCACGATGACGTTTTACATAGAGTCGTCTTAATTTCCCTCAGGCGAGGGTTCCTCAGCTCAGTGAAGAGCCAAGTTGAATAATTCAATACTGGTTAACCAAACACTAAGAAAATCATTAGAAATCTATCCGCATAATTGTTTTCAGGTTGACTGGCTCTTGTCTAGACCTCATTAAACTATTAATCCTTTGTAAGTGGGCGAGCTGCAATCCCCAAGCGAACGGAGGGCCTAAGCCAACCGGTCACTTAAATACAGAGCGCTTGTTCTGAAAAAAAAAAAAAAAAAGGGATGAAAGACGACAAGCTGAGGAGAAACAAGTGGCTTGAGAAAGTCAGGGGATAAAGTAGAGAAAATTAAAAAAGAATGCTTGAGCAATGATGCAAAAGACAGACCTGCAGAGGACGGAAGAAGACTTAGGAGAAAAAAAAACAAGGAGGCCACATTAAAGGAGCAGGGGAGGATGACAAGTTCCCAAACACATAATGAGGACACTGTCACTGTGTGCACGCTCCCGAGGCTTTCTCACGTCTTTATTCCAGAAGTAGTTTGGCTCCTCAGACGAGCTGGCGGAGCACTGCACCACCACTTCATCCCCGAGTCGCACCTTCAGCTCCTCTGGCATCCCGAGGTAGTTGCTGTAGCCTTGCCTCGACAGTGACAGCTCCCCCATATCTTAAATTTAAAAAAAAAAAAGAACATCAGTAATAATAAGGCATGATGGAGCATTAATGAAGGTGGAAATTAATGTTCACTGATGCTACCTCTTGAAGAGTTCTGGGACGTGACTGAACATATGTTTGCAGCGGTAGCAGCTGGTAAACATCCAGATCTTTAAGTATATTTGAGTGTATAGGGCTGGGGTATAATGCCTCCCAGTGGTATAGACTGTACCGAGCGATCAATAATAATGATAATAGGCTTCATCTTATTGGAGTCTTTAGAGAGGCAGTGTTGTGAATAATGGCTCATTTTCTCTTCCATCTCAATAGATGGCCCACGTCCATCCAGCCAACTCCTCCTGGCTCCTCTCTCTCTCCCGCTCCGTCTCCTTCAGTCCTTTAGTCCATTCTAATCTCTGCCACTTATTGATCCCCCCCATGAGGCTGAGGAGCCTATCAAACAGCATCGCGGGTCGATTTGATGGCCACTGAGAAGATAGAGGACACTGATAATCTGACTTGCTACGCCACGGATGCTGTTTCATTCAACTGTGTATCCTACAATGATAGTTCCAAACTTGAGATAAACCAGAAGAAAGTGTCTTTGGTCAGTCGGAGTGCAGAAAAAAAAAAAAAGGAAAGAAGAAGAGATAACTCTCGTCAAGCTATCACGCCCATCAGAGTCTGGCACAGACGTGTGTCTGCGTGTGTACTCTTTGCACTTGTTTTGCTGTACAGCTGCCCTGTCCAGATATATCTTGTGGTATTAACTATTCATATGTTTTTCTCTCCCTCACTGTGAACAAAGCTATGTCCACACAGTGTCTGAAAGATTGTCTTTACCCCCCGCTGGTTGGGAATATGAGGAAAATTGCAAAGAGTTACGGTATCTCTGCTCCGCATTAATACCTCCCAAACTGTGGGCTGCGGCCCCCTTGTGGACTGTGTGATACCATGCAGGTGGGGCAAGCGCTGTTTTTTTAATCAAAATTTAAACTGAACTAAAATATGAATTTTTCTATTTTTTTATTTTGCTGCTTTACAAATTGAAATAAGAACATAAATTGATCACATTGCCATGCCCACTTTCACAGAAAAATTAATAGTGGGTAATAAAACACAATATGTTGGGAAATACTTCATCTTTGTCTGAAGTGCTGGTGACTTATTTTAATAGAGGTTTGGATAGGAGTATAAGATTTCAAAGTAGGTCAGACATTCCAAAATTTGGTAATGGCTGACTTAGTTCATACTAATGTACCCTTGCTTTCTTTCTTTATTCTTTGTGCGTCACCTCATCATACTAACTTCCTCACTGGACAGGGAAGTAGAGGATTTAAAAGCTGTATGCGAGTGCCGTGTTAAACTAGCCATTTTTTAGATTCCAGCAAAATTCTCTTTGACTTCTGCACGGCATGAGCTGCATGAAAAATCTAAGATTTATTTTATTTGTCAGAGAAAGGGAAACAGTGTCACAGATCCATTGTTCCTCAGCCTTTCAAGCAGACAGCACTGACACAGCTCCAACCCCAAAAATCAACCCAGAAACTCACAATGCACTTTGAAGGCCAGCGGCAGGGAGGATTTGTCTTCCACAGTCACATTGTCGGCGTCAGACACACAGCGGTAGGGCCCCTCGTAGTACCTTCCTGCGTATGGGATGGACATGACGAGACTGTCTGCCGTCTGCTCCACTTGCATCGAATAGAAGCACCAGGATCGCTGCGAAACTGGACGCCAGCTCTGAATATACTGGTCGGAAGAGAAACGGAGGGGAGAAAAAGAATCAAAGAGCGAAAGCAATAAAGAATGAAGAAGAAAAAAAAACGCTTTGACAAGTATTCTGGTGAACTGCATTTGATGTTAGTTTCCATTGTGGTGAGCAACACAGCAGAGAGCTATGGTGTGATATTTACATAGAGCAGTTGACAGCGCTATGTCAATATTAGTTCATGCTGCAAATATTACGACAACAAATAAAGGGAAAATTATTTCCGTATTAAGAGTATAAGCCTTTTAATAAAAGAGTACAAATGTAGGCTACATGATAAATAAAAAATTTTCCAACTGCTACAAGAGTCATTAGAATATTTAACGTTCATTTTTGCAAAAACTTTAACAATACCATGTCTTACACTTTGACCATTCTTGCCTTTCTTAAAAACACTGAGGAAGCACAAATAATGATGTCAGGACATCCTGAACTCCTGAAGTGCACCCTGTCTTCTCACCACATCCTTGTTTTGCCCACCCACCCGTTTGCTCCCCTGGTGGCTCACCTTGGAGAAAACCTCAAAGTGGACCTGGCTGATGTTCAGTTCAGAGTCTGAGTACTGACACTCCAGTGTGATCCTCTCTCCCTCCAGGACCGGCTCGGTCGGCCCTTTAATGAGCAAAGTGGCTGCATGTGGACAGAGATTAGAGATGCAGGTTATTGATCACAGCATGAATACGCAGCGGAAGCCCAGGAAGAAAAAGCGTGATGACCTGAACTGAAGGGATCGAGCTGCTGTTCTGGGCAACACATTCAAAACAACCTCTCCCTCTTCCTGACATTTGTTTCAAATGTTTCTGGAAAACGGCCAATCTATCTTGCAGTGACCACATGACCAGCAACAGGTTCTTCTACTTTTCTGACAGAATGATAACAGAGGCAATTTGCCTTTCACTTCAGGCAAAAAATATTGGCACGCACCAACAGCTAAGGTTGGGTTTTATTCCACAGTCAAAAGGCATTCGTGTGGACATGTGTCTTCATACAGTATGTATAAATATAATTATTTAATTGTTCTTGGCAGTCCCTTGATAGTTCTCTCATCATTTCCTTGTTTGGCCTGAGTCTCAGGGGGAACTCCATCAGTGTGACAGAAGAGAAACTAAAGCCTTTTCTCTGGAGGACAGAAAAACTCAAAACAAACAAACAGGAAATCAGACAGATAGGCAGGCACACACAGAAAAACACACTCAAAACCCAGGGACTGTCTCAGCATGAATATGTTTGTGAAGGGGAAAACAGGAGAACCACTCTTGAATATTAAACCAATAGCTCATAACCGAGGCGCATTAAAATTAAATGTTTTGGAGCGACTGTATAATAGCCCATTGGAGGAAAAAAAAAACATATTTACCATAGCTGCCATGAATCAGGGCGACCACTGCGAAAACAAGACAGACGTTCATGACTGAGAAGGCTCTTCAATAGAAGAATTAAATGCTGCGTAGTTCTGCGAAGTTTCTATCCGAAATGAAAGTTTTGCTCACTATTTATCTGAAACGACATGTGGGCGTGGCTTCACCCTTGTGTTCTCAGGAAGTGCGCACAATATGGTTTGAAAATGCGAAAGCAAAACGACACTATCCATCAAAATCTACGTTATGTAGTCGAAAATGAATTACTCAACAAGCCGTATTACATGTCAACAGTCTTGTGACTCTCTTTTGCTAATGAGTATATTAATTATGCAATGCTATTTATCAAATGTAAATGAAAGAACTGTGCTGCCCCGGTTATCAAATGTTTAGTGCGTCATTTGTCTCCGAGGGGAAGCGAGCCCATCACGCGTACAGTGTGTCTGTTGTTGAAGTCAGTTACTGTAGGTGTTTCCAAGGAAGCTAACTTCAACAAGGGTTTTTTTTCAGGGTTTTAAAAAAAAAAAGTGTCACCGCAGAGCGTCGAAATATTCAATGTGATATGTAAGACAGAACAAGCAAACATTTTGAGCTTCACTTGTTGTGACAGTCTAACCATACAGTCTATGGTTGTGACCTTTAACTCATTTGCTCACCGAGGCTGAAATCGAGACGCGTCTAAAGAAATTCAGTCAGGCAAAGAAGCTCGGAAATCGTTTGCTGCACGCCAGTTTAGCTGACAGAGCCTCCTTTATATATTCACTGGGGTAAAAAAAGTCAAAAAATATTCGTTTATCACTTTCACTCGGTTGTCCTCTTGCTGCTTTTAAGCCCAGTCTATTATTATTGTAAAAGTTCAAATATACATATTCATATATACAGAGCACATCTGCAGCTCTAGTGACCTGCAGAGGACGGAAGGACGGATATACAGCAGCTCTGTATATATATATATATATTTCTCGTTTACTGCATATAGTTCTGCTGACATCTGGTCACTACTGCACATAGTTCTGTATATATATATTTATTTCTCGTTTACTGCACATAGTTCTGTATATATATATTTATTTCTCGTTTACTGCACATAGTTCTGTTTACATCTGGTCACTACTGCACATAGTTCTGGTTACATCTGTTTACATCTGTTAGTCCGATCACTGTCCACTTATATCTACTCTTTATATTTTGTATTTTTAAGTTAAGTTTAAGCTTTAAGTTGTATTTAAATTGACACTTTATGTTTAGGTTAAAATGTTTCGTTTACTTGCACTGTTGTTAATTTACTGTTCTGTGTGCCTTTGAATTGCCCCCCCGGTGACAAATAAAGTTTTTTGAATTTGAATTTGAAAATTTGAATTTGAATTTGAAAATACCGATAATCCAAAGACCTATTTTCTTTTTTTTTTGTAAGAAGTGGCTTTTTTTTATTCACAATACATTTTTTTTAGACAGAAGGGTTTCTCGCTCTTTTTCTGCCTAAACCTCCTCTAATGATATTTCGAGTATGTTTTGATTTCGCTGATTTCGACTAAATGTCAAGGGGGTTTTTATTACAGTAATACCCAGAGACATGTGGCTTTTGGTTGTTGTAGTTGTTGAATTGTTTTTTTTTATTTTTTTTTATTTCTACATCATATCCATCACATACATGCATACTTCGTTCGCATCATCATACATCTCATATTTAGTTTATTTTATTGGATTTTGCATTTGTTAATGGTGAAGAATGGGAGTAGGACTTGACAAGCCTAGGCTTCTTCCTATCCCTTTTCGAACGAGTCAAATGTGTATTATATTGAAATTGGCTTTTTTTTTTTTTTTTTAATTTATACAGATTTTTTTTTTCCATTTGTTTATTCATTTTCATCTATTTTTTAATCGTTCGAAATAAAGAAGAAATAAATAAATATTCTCGTAGTCCCCCGCTGTTGTATTCTCACATGGTATCCAGCAGGTGGCAGAATACTGCGCCTTGATGTTGCCACCGGAAATAGACATAACCAGAGCGGATGTAGGTAAACAGTCCTCGCTGAATTTTGAAGCCGCTCAGAGTCGATTTGAAAGAGTCTTTCTGTGACATACTAACCTGTTAACTGTGCTAAGACACCGAAACATGGACAGATAGTGTTTGTTTTACTGGGTGAGTGGTCGATCTATTTCGTCATGTAAGGATGCGGTGTGCATTTAGCCGCTCCGCTACATTAGCTGCGAGTGTTAGCCTGTTGGGCTAAATACATGGCTTCATAGCTGCTATTGTTTTTAGCACATGACGCTCAGTTAATGTCGATATTTTACATTTGTGTTTTGCTTTGTGGGGTTTATTTGTCTCCGAAACGTTACTTGTTTGACCCTTGTATTATACGATGACTGTGTTTTTCTGCTACCTCGTTTGATTATATAAGTAAAATCCTGTACGGTAGTTCACGGCTAACTTTATGAATGTGTCTGTTAGCTCTAACTCTGACTGCTTATTATGTTTACTGCATCTTTTACAACAAGGGACAAAAGCCAATATTCTCCGTAATTGACAGATTAGTTTTCAGCTAAAATATTAATGTAAATTATAAAAACATAATGTTAATGTAATATTATAATATAAATGAATTGTTGTGTGTATTTGGACTCTATATCAAATTGAGGCTTCTGTAAATGAATCACTTCTATAATGAGTTTTGTGTTAGCATGTTTATCAGTAAGGGTTTCTCCTCGTTATTTTCCACAGATTAAGGGACGTGTTCTGGACACATAAAGGCACTGATATCAACACATTACCGCTTCTGAGACTCCAGTGTTACCTCCACTGTTCCTGTTGCCACCAGAATGGCTAACAGTACCACAACAGCAGTGAAGGTGATGAACCCTGCTGGTCCTGCTGGTCGAAGTAGCCCAGAGGGATCTCAGGTCAGTTGGGTATTCCACTTGTAAAACACAAAGACACTGCCTTTAAGATAAACTACTACCCAACCTATGCACAGAGTCTCTCTTACTTGCCCTCTGAATAATTGTAAATATCACCAGACATCATGTTATAGAAGAAGCAGCCACAGTTCTCTTGAAAATGAACGAATACATGTTTAAGTCAGATGATAAAACATCCCATTACAGTTTTATATATTATAGTGCAGGTTAGGTTATCATTTAATTTTGATCATAACGTGTGAAGTGCAGTTTTTCCCCCAGCATCTTGCACTTACTGTATTACAGTGACACTGAACGCACATCCATTTAAGTGTCACAGCTTGAATTTGAAAGAAAGCCTTATGTGTGCCCTGTTGACATTATCACATTTAGGGTGATCACAGGACTTCTATAGATATCACTAAACATCTACACACCAGTGCTCTCCAAACTCAGCAAAACATCTGCTTTCTTTCCAGGTGCTCAGCAAGAAGAAGCTGCAGGACCTGGTGAGAGAGGTTGACCCCAATGAGCAGCTGGATGAGGATGTTGAGGAGGTCTGTCAACGGTTTTTGTTTTCATGTCAAATTAAATTGAATTGTTTTTGTAGTGGGGTGTAAACATTAGCAGCAGTGGAACTTAAATTAAAAACAACTTTCAGCAAGTGTTGGTGCGCCAAAGCTGCCCTATCCTAACTGCTACCTTTCTGAACACAGTTGGTGGTATTTTTAAATCGCGTGTCTCTTCTTAGATGCTGCTACAAATCGCAGATGACTTCATAGAGAGTGTAGTGACGGCAGCTTGTCAACTGGCACGCCATCGCAAGTCTAACACCTTGGAGGTGAAGGATGTTCAGTTACATCTTGGTAAGTTTTTTTTTTTTATTTGCTACACATTAATTTTTTTATGTTGTACTTTTCACTAGAGGTGTGTCCATGGATCACACTAAAAACATATTAAACCTGTAATTACTTGTATATATCATTTTTGTTTTTAATTGTCTCTGGGGCAAATTGTGCCTCATATATCTTCTAGATTAAATGTGTGAGTCATGTATTTCCTTACCTCACGAGATATTCTGTTTAGTCCTTCCTAGTCCATATACTTGATGCCTCACCGTCTCGTGGCTCCTAGTAATAATTTGTTGAATTTCGATGCACTGAGGGGAAAAAAAAAATAGTGTGTGGTGATTGCAGTAAGCGGTGGCACTCCTTTTTGGATGGACTGTTGACACCTCAAAGGGAATCCTTCACAGATCCATGTTCTGTTGAGAAAATAAAAACAACAAAAGAGGCAGGTTTCCACCGTTTAGTGAGTTTAATTTGTGCCTCTTGCAAAGCAATCATTCACAAGTAGAAAATGAAAGCGCCTCCTGATCATTTCTAGACGGTTTTAGGGTAACATGAGCAGGTACATCCCAGCTCCTTAGATTTTTTCCGTTTAAAGCGGAGAAAGAATGTCACTCAGCGGGGATAATCAAGGCAGCTTCTGTTTAGTAAAAGGGAAATGTCTGCTCTGATAAAACATTTCCTTGTATTAATATGAATATATATATTATATTAATATATTGATCAAATGTTTGCTTTCACTGAAACAAGTCCTGAGCGGTTCATACTGCATGTATCCTGTAAATGTCATGTTAATGCAGTAATACATTAGTTTTATGCTCCTCATGAACATGCACACCTTTGATGTAAATTCTGTAAAACTCTACCTCATGTTTATTTAACCATCTGTTACATAATGACATATATTTACTCATTTATCAAGCTCATCTCAGCATTTTTGCACTACTCACCACTGCACTATTATCTTATTTAGCCTTGTTTATATTAGTCTTTTCTTATTTGTGTTTGTATTTAATGTTGTACTTTGGTACAGTAAATTCTTCGTGTGTGTGTGTGTGTGTGTGTGTGTGTGTGTGTGTGTGTGTGTGTAAGCATACATGGCTAATAAACCCTAATCCTGCTGACATTTCACTTTGGTCTTCTTAGAGCGCCAGTGGAACATGTGGATTCCTGGATACGGCTCCGATGAGATCCGGCCGTTCAAGAAGGCTTGCACCACAGAGGCTCACAAACAGGTAAATAAAAAAGTCAAAACTATTTATGTAGCATGTTGGAATATTCCATTATAGTGCACAGGCACTGATACGTGACACCTGATCTAACGGTTTGCTCTCCTTCTTTGCAGAGAATGGCGCTGATCCGCAAGACAACCAAAAAGTAGCGGGACTTTATACTAATTAGTTGTGCGCACTCTGTGTTGTCTTTTCTTTTTATTTGTCATCGTTTTTGTTTTTTTTCCTTTCAAACAGGGATTCTTTTCTTTTCTTTTGGGGTGGGGGGGGATTGGGGTCTCATGAAGACGACAGATATCGCTTGGGTTTGGTTTTTTTTGTCATCAGTTAGTGTTTTCATTGTCATAACTCCCTAACTTTAGAGTGTTTTGCCAGCACCATCACCCACCTACGATTCAACTGTTGTCACTGAGCATGTTTTGTTGCCATTGGAAACAAGCCTGGCAGAACTCTCTGTTCATTTCAATATTTTTTTTTGTCAATAAACATTTACAGGGCAGCTTTTTTGATGTCCACTGCTGTATGCTGATACCTTTTTAATCATCTAGAGCATTCGGAAGTAAGAATCAATATTTATCTCACTCATTCAAAGTCATATTTGTTGTTAACTTGCCAATAATAGATAATTGTAACTGTCAGATGTGTAAGAGATGCTTCCCTTTTTTCTTTTCTTTTTTAATAGAGGGTTTATAAGACCAAATTCCTACTTCGGTTTGTGGCCACATTTACAATAACGTCTCTGTTCTGTATGTACTGTTGTGTATTGATACTAAATGTCGTAAGTTTGACTTGATAAATACATTTATTTCAACAATCCCTGAAAAGTATGTTCTTACAGTGATATCAGAAAAATACATCACAGTCATGATTGAAGAGGTCGCCCCCCGAGATGTTCAATTACCACACGTTCAGAGAAACAATAAAACAAAAAAATGACTGAGTTCATAATATTATATGAGACGTGTTGCATCTGTTTGCCAGATTAAAAAGATAAAAGGTTAGCCAACCGCAGTCATATAGTCTAGTATTGTAATTGAGTCTTTGGGAAAGGCTTTACTGTATGTCTAGTGTGAAAAAAGAGCTGCATATTTCAGTTGATTAAAAACAGTCCATTATTTCCACATGCCAGCAGTGTTCCACACTTATCACTTGAAATCCTGGCTGTTTTAAAAGTATCATTATTATTTACAGTGAATGACTACACAGGGGGTCACCAACGTTTTCAAATGAGATCAGTGCAGCGACTGTTTTATCGCAGTTTCTTAAGGAGGGGATCCAGTCTACAGACACAAAGGTTAACCTGTGGGGGAACCTTCAGACTGAGGGTCTTTCAGTAGCAATACAACATTGTGAATGGACTTGAGCTTGTATAGAGCTTTTCTAGTCTCATGACTACTCAAAGCGCGTTTACACCGCAGGTTACACATTCACACCAACTCATAAAACAGAGTGAAGGCAGGTCTGTGAAGTGACCATCAGTATTAACTAATCCATTCACACACATATGCAGCCGACGAAGCAGCAGGAGCAAATTGGGGTTAATTGGATCGTACGTGTAGCTTCAGGAGCCGGGGATCGAACCTCTGACCTTCCAGTCAAGAGACAGCCTTCTGTACCAACTGTCTGTTTTGGTTGCAGAAATACAAGAGGCTTTATATTTGTGAGATGAACAGTAATTGCTATGGAAACCAGCCACATTAATTCTGAAGAACATTTTCCAAAAGTGCCCCAGAGTTTTTATTTTAATTTCAGCGACAGCACACAGAAACACTCACTTCACTTGCAGGATATTGTGCAATTATTAGTAATACAAAAAAGCCTTTTTAAGACAAACACTCAGGCCAAAACCATAAATTCACATAGAGGCCTGGAATGATGTTTCTATAATGTCAACTAGGGGACCCCGAACTTTAACTTCCACCAACCTTTGACAGAACAATATATACAAGGACTGCCCTCTGATGTACTGAAACCAGGAAAGAGATTGATTTTTTGTTTTTGTAAAGTTGTCACGAAACTTATTTTTGTGACTCCCAGAAATAAACCAATGACCTTGACGAGTAACGACCAAAGTGAGGAGAGAAGTTCTGAGCAGTTTATGGCTGTTAGGAGAAAAATAGCAGTGGGAGCCACATGCACAAGAAATGATTCACTGGCAGGTTTTAGGGTCCAAAAATCTGCGTCAGAGGATTTAAGTGTGTACAATTCTTGTAGATTAAAAGTAATGATGAATATGATGCTGCCCCCTGTCTAAACCAAGACATGCAATGATTTAATTAGTACGTACAAGTCTTGCCAAGAATCTTACACACAATCGTTAACCTCTTTGTGGACTTTTTCAAAGTCTAATAAATACAAAAGCACATTTTTTTTTGCAATAAACAATGCTTAAGTCCAAAGCTAAGGTGCTTGTGAAGCACTTTGAGCTTCCTGTAACAGGCCGATGGCCAGCATGTAATATTATCCTGGTACATTGTTGTTCAGCGCATTAGAATACAAACACCCACCAATCAGCTCTTCACACTAAGTGCAGCTGTTTAACAACTATTGAAAATGGCAATTTTGGCTTAATGATAGGGCGAAATGAAGAGTCAGTAACTGACAGCAGTAAATGTGTCATCCTGCCGGGGGTCCTATGACAAACAAGAGGATTTCTTAAACTCAGAAGAGTTCAGTCCTCTTATTACCCACGACACGTGTCTGCAAATGTCACAGCAATCCATCTCATAGATTTTAAGTTTAAAAGGTGTTTTAGTTCGGATCAATGTGAGAGATCACATCATTTCTAAAAAAAACCATCATTACACTTTTTTTCTCCCGAAGTCAAAACTTTGCTAATTTCAGAGATGTCAAATAATTTTTTCACGAGGGTCCAGTTATTACGGTCAAAATCCCCAATTAATCCAGTTTCCTGTGGGCAGGTTTTGGGTTCAGTAACAAGAGTCCAAATGGCTAAGCACCAGTTTAGTCGACAGTTTATTAACAGCATTTCTTGGTATTCCTGGGTGGCGTGTCAGCCTGTGCCAGGTGGGCTCTCTGTGCCTGCAGGGACTGTGGAGTAGCACACTTGACTCCATCCCAGCCCTCTAGCATTTCTACCTCTCCGCTCATCAGACCCTGGTAGACCCGCCGAGTGAGCAGCTCGAAGGCCTCCTTCACGTTTTGGCCTGTCTTTGCAGAGACCTCAGCATAGGGCACCCCGAGCTGTTTGGCCAGTTTCTCGGCCTCTTCCCGACTCACCACCCTCCCCCCCTCAGCATCTATGTCACTCTTTTGGCCCACCAGGATGAAGAGAACCCTGTAAGGCTGCACTCGCTCACACACCTCAGCATGCCACTCCTTCACGTGGTCGAAGGAGGCTCTGTTGGTCATGTCGAACACCAGCAGGCCTCCGACCGAGTTGCGGTAATAAGAACGGGTCACAGACCTGGGGAAATAGGAGAAACACAATGAAGAAATAAAAAAAAGGGGTTTGCAGAGTTCAGACTTTGCTTCCAACTTATTTCCTGTTCCAGTGAGTAAATACTCAGCTGATGCCGTGCACTGTTTGAGTTGAGCTTTTGCAGATAAGCAGATTGACATGGAGTCTGTGTCTTTGTTAGAAACTTGATAACAACTAGGCCTTTTCTCAGCCTAATCATGAAGCTGTCAGGAGCTACGTAGTTACCCCATGAGTCACGGAATGCTTAAACCAAAGGTAAGGCTTACTAAAAGGGCCCTCCCAGCTGCCGCCTGGTAATAAGTTCCTTCTTCATTTAAACACGTCTGCATGAAAATAAACCTGATTTGGCTGAGCTTTTAGCTGACTCAAGTGGGACTGGCTGGCTACAGATACCGTGCAGAGAGGCGGTACACACAAAGAAGCACAGTTTGCAATTTGTTGCGCTTCATTCAACTGGAGAACTGAAATAATGAATTTAGGGACAGAATGAAGCATGTTAAAGCCTAGTTGTTTTCATCAAAGTTGCTGAGCGGGAAGAAAAATGCCTTTTCACAGATCTGTCTTCTCCACTTTAAGCATTGCACATTCTGCATCTTATATTGCACACTGATCTTGTGAGGGAGCATTGGCAGTGTTAGCTTAAACAAACAGTGATGAGCAGCTCTGCTGTGAATGGAATGACGACTGGTTGTGTATTTGGATAGTTTATTTACACACGTGAGTCTCTTGGAATAGTTTTCTTTGTGTGTTTTCCTGTCTAAAAGAGGGAGAGGATAGTTCTGCTAACATGTGGATAAAGGAGCCATCTTTGATATATAAGGGCCTAAAATAGTGCAAAGAATCCAAGACTTAAAAAATCTGCACCTAGAGAGGTGTTGAGCTATGACTGGCATCACTATAGAAGACAGTAGGCTCGTTCCCCAACGTAAAAAGACGAGCTCATGCTGACCTGAACCTCTCCTGTCCAGCTGTGTCCCAGAACTGCAGCTTCACACGCACGCCCGGCTCTACCTCCAGGAAGTGAACGTAGAAGTCCACACCCACTGTCTGGTTGATGGACTCAAGGAACAAGTTTTCAGTGAAACGCTTCAGCAGAGACGATTTCCCCACCGTGGAGTCCCCCAGCATGATGATCCTGAACTGGTACTGCCACAAAGTCAGGTCCATTGTTGCTGGAATTTGGAGGGGAGAAGGCATGAAGAAATGAGGACAGCTTGTAGGGATACAGAAGTATGTGGAAGTGGAATAATAAGCTTATTAGGTGTATGAATTTGCAAGCAAGGTTACAGGGGAATAGAGCCAGCTAGATTGTACTTCAAGAGTTGGAAAATAAGGGAAAGAAAGAAAGGAAAATCAAACCTGTAAAAGGCTATGAAGTCCAAACCACCTCCCAGCCACTTGGTTTCCTGTCTTTAATGCTCCAAATGTTGAGGAACCACAGCAGCCACTCCTTATGAATCTCACAATCAGCAGAGAAGTCTTTGTCTGAAGTCATCCCAAACTCTTATGCCACAGATATCTCCAGGTCAAGTCTCTTTCTCACGTTCCGATGATGGTTTATCCATCCTCCAAGGCAGGTATGTAAAAAGATCTGCGCCAGGAAGTTGATCCAAGTATCACGGCAGCTCTTATGAGAGTTCAAACGCTACTGTAAGCATGGGCATGAGTGTGCTGTGTGAGTGTGTGTGCAGGGGTGTGGACTTTCTAAACTTTGCCTGTTGATACTTGACTAAAGGTTGGGCAAGAGCATAAGGACGCAGGGAGGGCTGTGGAGGAAAGGGAGGGCCAGCTGTTGGAGGGGAGGATATAAGGAAGTAGTGGTTATATTAAGGACCAAATGCTCAGTTTCCTGTTGTCCCCAACTTAACACGACATGTCATCATTGACAGTCCAAGAAAGTAAGGGCAGCTGTTTGCTTGGGCAATTCTTATCACTTTATGGCCCTCTCCCTACAGTGAACATCACAGCCTCAAAAAAGAGGAAGTTGATAACAATACAGCAGCCATGGGAAACGCTTGGAGAGGCTCAGGATATGCAAGTCATTTTCAAAGATAGGTTTGTCAGAGGGGGTTGACGTTATGTTTACAGTTAAGTATTTGCCCGTGTGTGACCGGTTCGCTTATGTAAATGAAGCCTGAGCGGCAATTCTAGTGATGAACAAAGTTGCCTCTCATAAAAGGCTAAATCTGTGGTGCAAGTTTAAACACCAGTTAAACAAATTGTGTTCAGACTGTTAAAAGTTTGTTTGCATAATTCCAGTGAACCACAGCCGCTACCGTCTCGAATTCTACGGTTGAAATTAAAGGTAGTGTTCAGGGGCTTGATGGATTAATGCTGGGTCTTTGTAGATAATATAACAAAGAGTTAGGTTTTCTTTACCCACTCTTTTTGTGAAGTGTCTTGAGATGGTATTTGTTATGAATTGGCACTACAGGAAAAAGGAGGTAGTTATACGCACATCACATATAGGTGCAGGGTCAGTGCAAAATCAGCCGACTGTGGAAGAAGATAGACCGCACACTTGCTCCAATTGTGATGAATTCAAACTTTTTGATGGCATTTGAGCAAGTGTGTGGCTCTATGAACTGGCACTATACAAAAAAAAAAGATTGATTGGCAGTGTTTAGGGGCTGCAGACTTTGTTTGTTTGCACAGACACCTGTGGGGGAAGGGTTGTTTTCTGTGCCCCTTAACGAAATGGAATCATAGCATCAGTGAACACAAAGCTTTTCATTCTGTGTGGGACATGAAAGGGTGATGGCGTGTCTTTTTTTTAATACTTTGGAATGATTGTGGTTAAGACTTGAACATTTTAAGGACAGCTTATCAAGCACAATAAAAATAGATTTATTCAGAAGGAACACATTACACATGCATCTGTACATCTGTAAAATATGACGTTTTTTCATACAGGTGGGCCACAAAGCATGAAGGCATCTGTAACATTTATAGCCATAACAGTGTGGAATGAACACCACTCTATTTGACAAGATCACAAGTGATAATGTAACTCAGAAGCTTGATGCTCATCATTCACAGCCGGCTGCTGCTTATGGTTTTAAGATCACATACAGGTTTTTGTTTCACTTTAAAACATTGTTACTCTTTCACCACTCTTCTCTCTGAGTGAATACTGTTGTCTCAAGTGAAAATTGAATTACTCATCAGCTGACTCTGCATCAGCTTGATCCAAAAGTCATTCAAGGTGAAAAAAACAGTGATTGTTGATGCCAGGACGCAAGAGGTCCTGAACATGAAAGTCATTCAACCCTGAACTGGTGAGCTATAAAAAAAAAGAAGACAAAGTGTGCATGTTTAAATATTACAACTTCCATGCAAAAATGCAATAAGTCTATGGCCGATATTTAAATAAAACACTTTATTTCAACCAGAAAAAATGCATATATACCCACAAAAACACAAGCACAGCTGTAGTGATGACTGTGTACTGACCCTGATTGAATGTTACATCTTAACAAGTTAATCCTGGAAAAAAGAAAAACATTGAAACAAAACTTTAAGACAGACACGAACTAAAGAGGTAAATGTATCATTAATGTGGCTAAATGTTGGACACACAGGTAACACTTTACCAATACAAGGATGGGACGTGTCCTATCAGGTGCTCTGATTGTACAGACCCTAACTCCAACCCAAACTGTTGTAACTGTTGCTTTAAATATTTAAAGGACATATTCTTCCACATCTTTTCACACAATTCAAAATAATAAGCTTTTTTTTTTTTTTTTTTTAAAGAATCAACTGTGAAGCTCCAGATAATGACAGCAAAACTTCCCTTTACCTTTACATCTCATTGCATACTTAACTAAATGATCATCATCTTGTACCAAACAGAGTTTAAAAACAGGGTGATAAAAATGCTGAGTTTGCAGCGTCAGTTTAGGGCTGATCAGGCTTTTTTTCTTTTTTGCATTTCTCTGCATGAATGACACAAACACAACAACCAGCCACATGCGCTTTAGTCTGAGGACAAAGAGGGGAACTTGAGCTCGGGGAAGTCTGCTTCAGGAGAGCTGCTGCCGCTGCGGTCGCTGTAAGTGTCCCTGCAATGAAAGATGAATTCATAAAAGGTCTATTACAGCCGTAATGCCTGACAGGGGGAGCTTTATTGTGATTGAAGGTGCATTGATGACAAAGTGTCCCAGTAAACTGCAGCTGTAATACCCACGGGGGTTTTGATGGAATTACATTGCATAATAATATACGAGGGAAGATTATGACACTGAATAAAAAATATGCTTGTAAATTTTCATTGATGCTGACACGTCAGCTAAGTTTGACTACATTGGCGATGCATAGAAAAACACACAACAACTTAATTTTACTCATCTACATGCTTCATCAAACCACTAAGTATTAAAGAGAGTTCACTGATCTAATATGCAAAAAACATATTCCAAGTGTTTGAAAATCTGCTTTGAACCCAATCCCACTTTAAGAACTTTGAAATTCAATTCAGAGAATAAATACAAATATCAGGCTTTAAAATATAACCTGGATTAATGTTTTCATTTATCACCCACTGAAGAATTTAAAGCTTAGGTAGGCAGCATCATTTTGTAGATTTTTGGTTGAAATAACACGTTTTGATTATTGTCTGTTCTATGTCTGTGAGCTCAGCTCCTTTGTATTTAGTTTAAAAAATTAAAAAAAAAAAAAAAACGTGTCCAGGTTAAATCAAACAAACAAAGAGGGTTAGCTTGCATGCAACTTGCCGATCACAGCATAACTTGTACAAACTTCTCTCTGACTTGTGTCGGCCTCTCTCTCTCTCTCTCTCTCTCTCTCTCTCTCTCTCTAGCCGAGTCTCATTTCAAGGGTGGCATCCTTCGAAGGACGCAGCCTTCTCAGCCTCCATAGATGCTCAGGCTGAACTGAAATGAGACGTCTGGTTTACCCGTTTGCATCACAAGCCTTTTGTTTCTTTGTGCTGTCGCTGTAGCCTAGCAACCTCAACATCTGTATCGCAACAAGTTGATATTAGATTTTCTAATTATTATCGGCAAACAATTTATCCACAAATTTTGATTTATAAAAACCGGACCAGTGTTCTCAATCTTTATGAATGAGGTTCAACACTAAGCAAGCCATAGTGATTTAGAAAGCTCTAGATAGCTTGATCCCTGATTTACCTTCTGACTCCTTTTGCTTTCTATTACAAGGTAGCAGAGGGAGAGGAAGTGTTTTTTTCCCATTAGCATGTTCATGCTGCTTACTGCTTCTTTAACTTTAGTTATACTGAACCTACAAACTGCTTAAAGCATCATACAGTAATTTACCGTTTGCATTCAGACATCCACCACAAATCACTATAATATCACACTAATGTGACTGAGCTTACCGAGGAGAGAGGCGGCAGCCCTTGGTCAGGTAGCTCTGGAGTTTTCCAGCAGCAGCCAGAAGGAGACCAAAGTACGGAGGAGAGGGTTTGATGGGCCTCGAGGTGAACTCGGGATGGTACTGGACCCCAACAAAGTAACAATGATCTGAAACAACAAAGACACAAACACATTGACCTCTACCACATCAGGCTACATGGACCACAGGTAGCAATCACGTCTAAGTAACAGTTAAAGTAGAGAGTTTATTTCCAGCATGTTGTAGTCATTAGCGACACTCACCCTCCATTTCAATGACCTCCATTCTCTCTCCTTCCACGTCCTGCCCGACAAAATGAAAACCCTTTTTTTCAAAGTGGTGCTTCAGCTCGGGGTTCACCTGAAAAGAGCAAAGGTGCAATGACACGGAAAAGGTGATTGAAAAATTAAGAGTTCAGGTTATTTGACTTTATTCCAGCAGAAGATGTGAAAAAAATGAACAAAAAACAGAAAGAAAAAAAAACCCACAAAGAATTAAGGCAAACTTAAGTGACTGCAATGTGCACAGGTAGTTGAATCATTTTCGTCTTTAAAGAGAAAAAGCTTCGACGACTTGTTTTGGTCTCTACCTCAAATCTGTGTCTGTGTCTCTCGTCAACATACTCCACATCTCCGTACAGTTTTCCTAGAAAAATCACATTTGCAAAGTCATTAAGAACATGATGTATAACAAAAAAGGAAACCGTCAATTTGAGGATGGATACATACTCAGTACACTGGTGTTGGATTTGAAAATAGTCCGCCTCTTCCCTAGCCTCATAGTCCCACCCATCTGCCCTTGGTTGTGCTCGGGCATGTCAATCACCTGTCAAGATCACACAGGATGTTAAACCATTCTGTTGGGAGACTCTGCAGATATAATGTGAGAGATGAGCACGGCAGAAAGAGATAACCCACCACTGGGTGTTTGGAGTCCGGATTAAATTCTGTGGAGTTGGCATCTGTGGAAGATAAGCCCGAAAACTGATCAAAGCTCAAATCAGGTCTGCGGTTCTCTCACCATCAAATTAGAAACCGTATGAATCAAATGTGTCACAACAGTGTCCCCAGCTCACCTTCCCATCCAAGAACATTGCGGGCAAACTCGCACACTGCCAGCTGCATGCCCAAACACACCCCTGCACAAAACAAGAGCAGCAGGATTTTTGCATAATGAGAGCTATTGTAAGGATTCATAAATAGAGAGAGAGACAGAACAGGATCCCTTCTGAGCAAAACATGCACACAACAAAGGCTACTGTGTTTGCATATGATTACACAGTGCCTATAAAAAGTCTTTACCTCTCTTTAGACTCTCTCGTCATCACTCTGACTGTTTTAAGTGGATGCAGTTTAGCAGGGTTTTTTTTTTCTGAGCAAAAAAAGATTCTATAATGTCAGAGTGATGACAAATCTTAAATGCTTTTAGATTTCATACATATACAACACATGAATGGTAGCACAAGTACTCATACCCTTCAGGATTTAATGGATAGAGTGGGCCTGTAAAAAAAATGCAACCTTCTGTAAACAATTTATAATTCTCATTTTGTCTTTGCATAATGTCTCAGACTTGAAAAGCAGAACGTTCTTGAACATCACTTCCTTGAGTCCTGCCTCGTTCGCTGACTCTGGTTTTTAGTTCTGGACTTTGACATGGCTACTTAGTTTTTCTTTCCACACAGCTTCGGCTTTATATCTGTTTTCAGTTTTGCAGGAAAACACACTTCACATTCTCTCTCTCTTACACTGCAGCACCTTTTCCTGACAGGTTTCTGTGTATTTTGCCAAATTCAATTTGCCCTTCAAAGACCTTCCAGGGTTGTTGCACAGAGGCCTCATGCAGCGTAATGCTGTCATACAGGTAATGAGTATTGAACTTGGACTACTCTTGAGTACTCTAGGCTGCACCTTTGGTGATTTTAAGTGTGTCAAAGTGCAGTTGTGGAACACTTGTGCATACATTTGTTTAAATTAATATTAATTACACCCACTGTGATTCAATGCTGTAAGACAGCAGAACACAGAAAAATCCAAGCTGCATATTAATTCTTAGAGACTAACGTCGCTTTCACATATGAAGTCCAGTGGACTCTGCTTTTTGGTTCACTTCACTTGTTTGGTTCGGATCGTGTTCTCACCTAACAGCGAACTGAACTCTGGTGCACTTGGAAGCAAATCGAGCCCTCTGTTTTCAAGTGGACCAGAGTTCAGTTCTTTGGTCCACACCAGCCCAATTATCCGACAAAGTTCGCCAGAGTTTGTTTCAAAAGGACCAAACAGCTCAGGTGTGAATGCACCCTGAGGCTATTAATTCAGTTGCTTTATCCACAGTAATGCAGGTATGGCGCTGTATACCAAAAATGAATGCATTATCTTTAACAAAAGAAAACTAAAAGGCGAAAACAACACGTTCTACGGCGAGCCTTCATTGTATGCTTGAGCATGACATATGACACATCTTACAATAAGATATCATGGAGGAGAATTCATGAAGCCACTTTTGAATCTCCCTTACCCAGGAACGGCTTGTTCTGTTTTCTCGCCCAGCTGATAGCCAGAATTTTCCCTTCGGTCCCTCTCACGCCGAACCCTCCTGGTACCAACACACCACTGTGGAGAGAAGCAATGAATGATAGATTAGATCAAAGCAAACATTACACATCATAAAAGCCCCTACGCAGAGACATATTAATGATAATAGTATAAAAAAACAAGAAGCTGAGGACAGTAAGAGAAGTGGACTTTTTTAAGGATGCAGAGCGGAGATGATAATGGGTCTGGTATTCGACGTGATGATTGAGATAAGACATTCACTTGCTTTTAACTTTGGGGGTAAAAAGGCTTTTAAATGCAGCCCCCCCGGTCACAAATATATAATTTTCTTATGGATAATTATCTTTGTTATGCTTTATCCTCTGCAAAAACTTTGTGTTACTATGTGATAAGGAATAATTGCTCGTAATCTGATGAGAATTGGAAATGGCTTCAGGACTCTTCAACTTAATAATATAACATTTCTGCAATAAATACTTTAAGAGCACATTGTGGATATAAAACAAATATGGAGATGTTATCGAACATTATGAACTTTCACAGCAAAAAAACCCCATCTCTGATGATGTTATGAAGCAGATCAAAACCTCTGTGTATGACGGCACTCTGCTGCCACCAAGTGGCCGACGTGACGACTCCGACTCACCAGAGAGTTAAAAGTAAACTTTGTTGTCATTTTTCCAACATCACCCAAGCCACCTGGCACCTGTGCTGCCCCAGGTTTATCAACTCACTTTGAACTGCAGAGCTTCTGCCAGGCCTCGTGATATTTCACTGGCTCGTCTTGCAGAGTGGTGGTCTCCAGGTCTGCAGAGTCTATGTACTGCAGTGACAACAAACAGCATCATTTGGAGGGAAATCTGTCAACATCACACACAACAGGATCAACACTGTATAAAAAAGGCCATATGTTAGCCATTATGCCAGGTTTAAAAAGTGGACCTAAAAACAATCAACACATAAAGGACAAAGTAGCGAGGTCAATCCAGAAAGTAAAGTAGGAGCCATAAAAAAACGTGAGATGTTTCCATACCTTGACTTTTAGTTTGTGGTTGATGGCGAGGGCTGAGTGCTCTAGGGCCTTGATAACTGAAGTGTACGAGTCAGATAACTTTGTGTATTTCCCCACAAGAGCGATGGAAACACTCTCCAGAAGACGGTCAGATCTGAGAGGAGAGGGAGATGAATGACTGTTACTGACAAGCCGAATCATTGAATCACAACATGACAGCTCTACAAAGAGTGGTTTAGAAAGTGATGATTATTTCCCCCCAGTTTAACACTCTTTGGTTTGATCATTCATGCATTCTGTTACAAACTGTATGCTTTACAGCTTTAAGGTGAATGATGTTTGTTGCCTTTGATTTGCAAGCAACACACTTTGCAACACTGTAACACTCTTAAAGCAGATTAAAAACCTCTTTTTCATGAGTTCATGGCGAGGCTCTAAATGTGTGGTGTTGTATCTTGACTCTTGATATTAACATGTATGTGCATATGCGCGTGTATGTCATATTTTTTTTTACTTGTTGACATTTCTTTTTCACTTCAAGTGAAGCTCATTGTGTTGCCTTGTGTTTGAAATGTGCTACATAAATACAGTTTGGCTTGACTTGGGAAAAGTTTAACAGCTGAGAGAAAACGGCCTCACCTGTCCGACATCTCCTTCCACTTTGTGAGCATTCTTCTGGGTCTCATCTCGACAGGCAGGTGTAAACGCTCACAGAAGTAACTGACAAGGCCCTGGTCCTCGAGCAGCAGGGGAACTCTGTACACTGAAGACACATCATGGACACAGATAACCTGGAAACAACAAGATAACATGTTAGAGCTATGTCGGGGCGGAGTGAGGAGGGCCGACTTACTGACAAGCAAGTGCCAAACAATCAACCTCATACGACGATTTGATCCATAATACCTCAAACCTAATGTAAACATACAGGGAAGTAGTTATCATCCTCACTTCCTTAGATCATGTCCTGCATCTATCTAATGTAAACATCCTGTATCAACAAATGTTAAAGTACAACTGCAAGATGTATGTGTTGACATTATGAACTGCACTGGTTCATAACTAATGTAAAGAGAATGCACGTCACATGTCGCTCAAAGCGAGGTGGTGTGTTGTAGGACAAATAATAACAATCGCAGTACTTCACCTGTGTGGGCTCCACGTGACAGAACATGGAGATCTTCTCTTTCACAGCTGTTTCCAGAGGCGTTGAACAACGGCACATAATCTGACAAAACAAATGACTTCATTGATTTTATCATAACCAACGGCGAGACAAGGGAGAAGCATTTTTCTTTACTGAACATGACATGAATTATGATTGGTTATAGAATTCTACAAACTGAATGGACAGTAGAGGCCTTGGCCTTTTTAGAATGTGGGCACAGGCGAGAATGACAAAGATATGGTCATTTCACTCACCAAATCTGGAGACAAGCCCAGCCCCCTGAGCTCTCTGACACTGTTCTGGGTCGGTTTGGTTTTCTGCTCTCCTGTGGCACTGGGCTGAAGACATGAAGGAAAATTCACTTGAAACAGAAGCAGAAGAGTGCATTAATTAAGCAGTAGAGATACCTGTCTGATACCACCTTAACTTCAATTTAACAAGCAGAATCAAAGTTAATGTAATGTGTGTTAAAATACAAACAAATATTTAAAAAAAAAAAAGGGGGGGGGGGGGGCGCTGGTAGTGTAGTGGTTAGTATGTCCGCCTCATGTACAGAGGCTATAGTCCTCCAAGCGGGCGGCCAGGGTTTGAGTCCAACCTGTGGCACCTCTCCCACATGTCATTCCTCACTCTCTCTCTCTCTCCCCGATATCTGACTCTATCCACGTTCTCTTAACAAAGGTATAAAAAGCCCCAAAACAAACAAAAAACGTATGATTTATTTTTATTTTTAAATGCAGATATTTTATGTAAAATACTTGACCTCGTGTGTTGACCAGTGTGCATACCTGTGGCACCAGGCTGACGTGGATGTTGCAGAAGTTCTCCCTCTTCACCTTGAACTGGAACTGTCTGAAGGCCTCAATGAAGGGCATACTCTCAATGTCCCCCACTGTTCCTCCCAGCTGTCGATACAAAACATCAGCTTAAATCACAGAACCGCACGCGTCAACACACACACTCGTTGGTTGTCAGCAGACTCTTACACAACACTGACGCAGCCTTCAAAAGTACTAAATGTCATGCTGTACTGAGCTGTAGTACTACCAGAGCAGGTTTTGATGTTTGCCAGAGGAAAAGAACTGCTGGAGGCCAGGCAGGTGGAGGAAGTTTGTTAGTACAGCAGCTTTTAACAACAAGAGCTTTAGTTTCACATGTTCAGCAATTTTGCATCGTGCTGCTTGGGGAAGAATTACTTAAATATTTTCTCTTTTGTCAGCTAGACTTAAACTGAACTACTGTATCTCTTCTTCAACATTGTCCACTAACAGTTTTCCTCACAAAAACTGCCTTTTGCAAACTACAATGCAGAGACAGCACTTCCTGTCCTCTTACCTCTATGACACAAACTTGTGGCTCCACACCATCATCATCTACTGAGATCCTGGCCTGCTTCATCACCCACTCCTGAATGGCATCTGTGATGTGGGGTACCACTGTAAAAAGGTTCAAAAACAAAAATGCATTACACCAACCAAGCTGCAATTCCGATTAGGGATATTTGGAAAAAAAAGTTAGGTGTGCCTATCTCTTCTATGCATTTAAACTGAAAAATAGAAATGTTGATTGGACAAAACTCCTCCCTAAATAAGGGGATCAAGACAAGCGTCCAAATTCAGCAGTAGGACCCCACACACTCACCCTGCACAGTCTTGCCCAGGTAGTCTCCCCTCCTCTCCTTGGTGATGACTGACTGGTAGATCTTTCCAGTGGTGATGTTGTTGTCTTTGATAAGGCGGATGTCCAAGAAACGCTCATAGTTCCCCAAATCTAAATCCACCTCCCCTCCATCATCAAGAACAAAAACTTCACCTGTAAAAGAGACATTCATTTATCATGTTGTTGTAACAGCAGATCCAAGCTGGTAGAAAACCAGTGCCCTGCTAAGTTAACAACAAAAGCCTATGGTACGGTTTGAGCACTAAGCCACATCTTGCCAGATACATATTAACTGCCAGTCTCAACCATACCATCAAATTAAAAAAAAAAAAAAAGCAGTGGATACATCAAAGAAAATAATAAGAAACCTTAATTAATGAACTCAAAGACTCACCATGTTCATAAGGTGAGAAGGTTCCAGCATCAATATTGATATATGGGTCTATTTTGATGGCTGTCACGTGAAGGCCGCAGGACTTGAGGATTGTTCCCACGCTGCTTGCAATGATCCCTTTGCCAATACCAGATATGACACCGCCAGTAACCAGAATGTACTTCATAATGGCATGTGGAGACTAAACACAACAAACCAGACAACACGTTGTTCATTTAATAACATTGAAAAAAACACTTTGAACAACACCTTGAAGGTGTGTAAGGCCATATCTGACTCAACCTGCTAAACCACAGGTGACGTCCAAATCTGATGCAATACAGACATTTTGTGAAGAGTGAACTAAATCTGCAAAGAAGAACAATAACACTTGCAATCTAAATCTGTGTTAGGTACAGTTTCTTTCACTACGTTATTATGTGTTTTATTACTAGAATATAATCACATGCTTAAACTTTAATCCCATTATACACGTGTTGTCTGAAATAAAAAATTACAATGCCTTGAATTGACACTTATGGGCGGGGCTATAACGTGACCTATTTGTTTACATCTGTATGATATCTGCAGTCAAGTTATTGGGACATTAAAAGGGACAGTGACGCTGAAGGTACATACGACACTACTACAAATATTACATCCTAAAACAATTTTATTAAAATATGATCAAGTCTGACCATCACAGCAGGTTATAAACATTGTATCCAATCACATAATGTGGCGGGAAATGTCAGCAACATATTACGCGTATAAAGGAAACTTCCGGGGTTAATCTATTTAGGTAGTCGGTAGTAATCATTTATTTCGTCTAACACTGTTGTTTGTTTGTTTAAGTAGCTTATTTAAAAGTAAAACAGCGCTCGATACGTTGTCACCCTATATGTTCAATTAGAGGCTCTTTGGCTAGCTCAGTTAATTGACAGCTGTTAAGTTATCTAGCTACCTGGCCATGTTTTATACAGGAAGTGTTTTCAAACACACTTACCAGCTTTAGCGGATAAGAGGAAAACGCTGTCGCAAAAGGTGAATAATCTCCGTAATTTATTGTCAATGTAATAACTCCAACTTCTGTTTACGAAGCATCAGACCCCAAGTGTCTACTGCAGTAGAAGCACGTGTGCGACAAGCTGACAGACCCCCCCCCCTCTCTCTGTCTCTCTCCTCAGTGGTACAGCTCGTCTCCTTCCGTTTTGTGCGTGGTCACGCTCTGCCCTCTTCTTTGGCTGTCAGGCAGACTGTGGTCCACCGCCTCCACATAATCCACCAATCAGACGGATGAATCGAGGTAAATCACGCACTGGGAGACTACACTCCGGGCGTAAATTTACCAATATTATTTCCTCACCTCATGGCGTCACTTGCATAAAAGTGAATTAAATATTTCAAGGTCAATGCAAGTAGAAGTTATTGAAATACGATGGGACATTTATTATAAATTGTTCATCCTTTTTAAAATACGGATCGTGTTGAATTGCAATCATACTGCGAGTTGACATGTTTTCTATGCTGTTTCATTTGACATTTTTTAAGATTTCATCATGTAAAAAATAACATATAGGTTTGTATTTTAAATGATACATTTAAGGTATTTAGTTATTTCTTTTTCTATAATTCTGTCAGCTGCTGTGCCATTATTTTTCTTTCAAACTGTAGTCTCACCACCAGATGGCGCCTGAGTTCAATGCTTTTTATTCAGCATTTTTCTAGGCTGAGTTGAGCATTTTTCTTGCATGGCGTTATTCACAATTAGTGTGTCCAGTTAGTTAATGAGCAAAAAAATAATGCATAAGCTACAGCAAGTAAGACATTTATATCACTGGTTTCCTAATAGATTCTGGTTTTGTTAAGTGAGGAACATTAAAATAGAGCACTGCTCCCTCTAAGCACCATTTATACATTTACACTCTTTGTGAGATATTAAAGTTTTCCTTCAAACTGATGAGCTGCTCCAGTTTTTTTTTGCTGTGGGTAATGAGAGTGGTGATTCTAATTCATTCCTGTCCATGATCTTGATCTAATTAAAGACCTCATCCCTGCCACCTCATTTTCATAAGCTGTTCCCTTCAATTACATCTGACAAGTGAGCAGAGACACACATTAACCTCCTGCATGAAGAGGAACCGTGCTTCACTTATCTCTCTGCAATGACAAAATAAGAGGGAGACCAATTCAAAGGTAATTCCACTTCCTTTGGAACACATTTTTTTGAAAGCACATCTGTGGATGGCAGAGCAAGGAATAATCTCTCAAAGAAGTGTCCTGTTTTCTGATACAGATTATGTGTTGTGCTATTATGTTGGACTATGAATGGCCAAAGTGACGAGTCATCTTTGTTAATTAATAATTAGTTACATGAAGGACTGCAATATGATGTCACAAAGAGAATATGTCAGTCAGTTAGAAGAGACTGCAAATTGAAAGAAACTTTGCTTAAAATAGCTTAGGCTATACGTCTTTGAAAGAAGGGGAAATAGACCTGACCCCGTATAACCATCTAAATCACCTTGAAGCTCATACAAAATTGATTGACTGCGATACTATTAAACTGGATATAACATCCTCTATTGAACTGCAGCTATAGCTTAGAAACCGCTGCACGTAACAACTGTTTGCTGTGAAATATTGATGATAGGTTATATATACAGATACTCCCAAAAACACATGTTGTAGACTATCTGCAGGAATTACTTCTTTTTTTTTTTTTTAAGGTTAAGGATTGCATTTATGAGTGGAGATTTGAATGAGTGACAGTCTGTCAGGCTGTTTCTTTTACATTGGATCTTTATGCTAAGCTAAGCTAAACTTATTGGGTTTTGGTTCCATTGCCATCCTTACAGGTCCAGTGTGTAAGACAAGGGGATTTATTTGCATATAAATAAATATAAATAAATATAAACGATTTTTCATAAATAGTTGTTTATCATTTGAAAATAAAAATTATTGTGTTTTCATGAATTCATATTTTTTTATCAACAAGGTAGTAAGTCTCAAGAGTCTGCCCCTCCCCTTTTTTTTTTAGATTATATTTGGTTTTTTTTTTTGCCTTTATTGGATGGGACAGCTTGAGAGAGACAGGGCATTTGGGTTGGATATAGATTGGGGGATTGGCATGCACCAAATAGCATAAGGACCAGAAGTCGATGCAACCAGTACAAGGAGGACTGTAGCCTCTGTACGTGGTGCACCTCTACCTGCACCCCACAGCAATATTATTATTATTTCATTTTTTTTTTTTTACAGAAGAATGAGAGAAGAATAGAGTGGAGTTTTTTTTATCTTTGTGTGGGTTGTCTTAGCCACTGTATGGATTTACAACACACTAAGCAGGTGATGATTAGTGTTGCTTTTCTGGTTCAACTTTAAGTAACAGAAACCACTTTGTAGCGCTTTTTTCCTTTAAATGAATGTATTAGTTGTCCCTTGAACTAAAAGAATAGTTCTGTTGTGTTAGCTCCATTTACCATCACTGTTGCACCTCCTATTGCTGGTTAATGGTATACATGACTGTGTGCTGTTGTTTTTTAAACATTGTGCTACCTCATTTGGTGACACCTAGTGACTTTATATTGTGTTTGTATTTACAAATAATAATTTCACATTCAAAGTTAACTTTCTCCACTTCCTCTCTCTCTTTCAAAATAAAAAAAACAATCTACATGCATATCCAATTTCTAGTGGTCTAAGAGAAAGGAGATAGAAAACAAATCTACCAAATTATAACATCAGTTGGTGTTGGCAGCATTTCCTCACTCCACCCTGTGATGTTAGATAGCTCTGGGGTCAGATGTCATGAGCTGCCTCACTCTCCCAAATCTCTCGTGGGCTGGGGAGGTCCATCTCCCTCCTCAAACAGACATGCAAAGAAACAGTAGCCTGCATCCCCCGCACTCCATCCACATTATTAATGAATGGGAGCGCTGCCTCTCCCCGTCCTCTTGTAGTTTTGGAATGTGCAAGAAAGATCGATTTAAGACGGGAACACAGATGGCTCTTAAGGCACAATGCAGTACACAAGCACTCGGAGGAAAAGTGAGCTCATGGGCAATTAGTGTCATTATGGCTGCTCATGTGCTTGGTGGGCTGGATAAACAGTGGCTGTGGCGGCAAATGGTTAAGCATGTGGGTAGCATGGATAATGATGATCAGAGCAGTGCTGCAGCGTAGCAAAAGCACACACTTAAACTATTTCCAGTAGGCGACGGACAGAATAAAAGGGTTAAGCACTCATCATAACAAACAGGCAGCTAAGTACATGAGGTGTTAAACTGCAGGATGAAATCGTGTCAGTATCGTTAACCAATGCACTTTATTATGTATTCAGATAATCATTTTGTCTGTAAGAAAAAAAAGACTCAACCATGCTTTCTGTTATTCAGAAAGTACTTACATTTCAGAAAGTACAGACAGATTGATTTGCATTATAGGTTTGAAGTGATATCAATGATTGATTGGTTATCAAAGCTGTTGTCCATTAAATTTCTGTCAATTAAATGACTGCAATTATTGAGAATAGCAGTCAAAGAATTCAGCTAGTTACCATTATGCATTACTTAATTATTTGTGAACTAAATCTTACATGACATTAGAAATAGTTCAGTTCAGTGCAGTTCTTAGGGGACACCCCCAGCCTACCACCCCCATATAGACAAACCCTCACACACACACACACACACACACACACACACACACACATGAGCACACACACACACACACACACACACACACACACACACACATACATTCCCTGAAAACTTCTGTGACACACATGTGACAACAAGGTCAGGTTCAGTTGTAAACAGGAGTGAGACAATGGCTTCGCTGAGAAATCCAGCTCATAGACCTCTGGGGGAAACCCACATTGAGTTTGTTGTCATTGTCTTAAACCTAGTTAATACTCTGTTTATGCTATATGTGTGTGTGTGTGTGTGTGTGTGTGTGCGCCTGTGTGGGAGTGTGACACATCTCTTGTCATTGCCTCAGCCACAAGTTATTGAGAAAACAAACGTCAGTTGGAGGGCGTTGTCTGTTTGGTGTCTGCGCTGAGAGTTAGTGCTTCCTCCCGCTACACTGGGCAAGCCTAATTTGATTATGAGCACCAGTGAGGAGAGGCATTGAGGGTGGGGGTTTATTGGCTAACGTGGGTACCAGGGTTTAGAATCTAGAGACGAGATGGGTTGAAATGGGGAGAAAGAGAAATGGACTGATTCTGTGGGAGAGATTGGTAGAGAGACACTCCGTCAGAGTGAACGAGAGACTCTTCCCATGGGGGATGAGATGCTGGATCTGAGCCTGGTATGCCACTGCACTGTCATCTGTGAGCTGTGTTTGTCCACGTATGGAGGCCAGAATATCCCATGATCCTCGGCTGTTATCCTGACCCAACTCCTAGCATGTGGCCTCCTGCTCTCTCATGTTGTTTTTTTTCTCTCTCTCTCTCTCTCTCTTCTCTTTCCTCCTCCCCCCTTCTCTCCCACTTTTCCAATTCCCTCACTATCCTTCTTTCCAATCCTCTACCCCGTAAACCCCACACTCCTGCTCCTCATTTTACTCTTCCTTCCTTTTTTTTTTTTTTAAATCTCTCTCTTCTTCTTTTTCTTCTTCCTAGCCATAGCACAGCTTAGAGCTGGGCCTCTGCCACCGCAATGAAAACAGATGACAGTGTTTTGTTTTCTTTCTTCCGCCCCACTGCCCCAGACCCCCCTCCAGGAGATGTCTGTCTGCTTAGAAGGAGAGGGGGAAATGAGAAGGATTGATTAATTTAGAACACAGACTCTCCCCTTTAGGAGGACATGCCTGTTCAATAAGAGACTAGGAAGATCATGGGAGCTCATTCATCAAGCCATGTATCCCATATTAGATAAAGTGTGTAATGTGAAAACAAGCCCGGGTCCTTGGGGTTGTGGCCTCTGACCGCAGCTGCTTTTATATTTTCTGTGAAGAGATTTTTGATCGTGGAATGGTGACAACATAGATATGCCAATTGCCAGGCTTCACATAGAGGGGATCTGTGTTCTTCTTATAATGAACACATAGCTCCATATCCAGTTTGAATACAAAGCACATTGAAATGTTCAAATAAAAACAGGCAGCTATATGATAGTTGTCCCACAACTACAATAAAGGAACTCATTTGTAATCTAGTGTGAAAGAAAAGAACTCAATTCAGTCGAGGGTTTTCTTTCCAATAAAAATGCATTTAATATACTACTCGCCTTTTACTGTCTTTACATCTTATTCAGAGTTGCTCAAACTAATTGCAGTGATGTTCACAACAGCTTGGACATCGAGTACTCCGTCTGATAGCGTTCCAAAGATAGGAACAAGATGCACCCTGATGCCTTGTGACCACGTGCATTAGCACTTCCACACCACAAGTCAGATGTTAGACCGGGGTGAACAAGCAGTCCTTTTATCACAAACTCCGTTATTCGATTATTTCAACCTCTTCATGCATTGAAAAGGACGTTCAGTCTGACTCTGCATACGGCACATAGATTTTGCAGCATCTTTTCCATGCAAGAGGACGAGGAGGAGGAGGAGGTGGAGGAGGAGGAGGAGGAGGCAAGGATTGGGTGCTGATACTTTAGACGCCCAGCAAGTTCAAAAAAGTTCATGGCTGTAAAATATGAAGGCTTTTAGGATATTTCCTTCCCTAGATGGCCTTGGGACAGATATATATCCTGGAGTCATTATAGGATGTTGACTCACGTCAAATTATGTTATTTTTCTAGGAAAACATACCTAAATAATCAGAGCACGTTCTCTTCTGTCAAAAGAGTAATCTGGCAGAAAATGGAAGAAGAAACTTTTTCTTTGAAGAGACACAAGCTTTTTTTAATTCAAGCTGTGTCAAACATTTTTTTTATTGGGACTTTGGGGGAATTACACAGGCTTTTAACACAACACCGACATATTATCATCTCGCAAAGGTTCGGCTCTTAGCAGTCTGAAAAGATTCCGTCTTCTCTTTATCTCTGAGGGAACGGTCAGGATCTCTAGGTACAACAATACTCAACAATATTCATGAGCTGGTTTCTTGCTTTGTTTGTGTGTAAGTTTTGGTTTTTAGAAGCTTATTCTCTAAAAAAAACATCATTAGCATTATGAGAGGACTGTATAAAAATGGCCAAGTTCAGTTAAAAATAAACATACAAATCTAACGTTTCATATTAGAAACAATCTACTCATCCATTGTTTAAGTAGATGAAGATATACCCTATGAGGTGAGCATAATCCCATTGATACCAAGACATACAAATGCATGTTTTCATGTTGTGCATTCATCTAAATTTCTGTATGGTCCCTGAGCATTTGAAAATTACATGATTAATTCATCAACACCCTTAAGGTTTGATTTTAATGGAATTGCGCTCCTCACCAAACAAACAGAAGAAGTTTGAGATACATCTTGGCATCAGAACATATTTCAAGCCCACACTGCAGCTCAGAGCGCTTCAGCTCAACTGTGAACTAGAAAGTTTACTAGTCATGGGAATGTCCCCAGATCAAGATCAACAGGAGCTCCACAATCAAATTATGGCCAATCATGGCAAATCAGAATTGAATGTTCATCCAAACCATTGTAAAATAAAATATTGATAAATGAAGCTTTAATTCCATAATTCTCCAATTAGGTGAAATTGTCAAAGTATCAGTATTGATTATATTAGAGTCAGTTATCCTTTGCTTTCATGTTCCCCATACTTCAAAGTGTTCTACAACAGGCAGTGTTTCCAGTTCCAGCACATGAGCGGTGTTGCCAACTGGAACTTGTCATCAGTCAAATGGCTGTCTCTATTCATGTCTGATACCTCATGTACGCACCAGCATATTATGGGCACAAACGAGCTACAGTGTGATACAATGGAGTGTTCTATTTTGGTTGCCTTATCAATAGAGGACTGTCTCTCTCAGTGTGTCAGCCCCCCTCTTCATCTGTGAGAAGTCTCCATGAAGGAGCACAGGGACAATGGAGGACTTGATTGGAGGACATATCACTTTGGATCACATGTATGGAAGTATGCAGCAACATGACCCATCCAGAACCAATGTGGTTTTTTACCCTTGTGGATGGCGAACTGTTTGGTAACGAGCCAGGATTTAATGCTGACTTGTTACAGAGAAAGACTTTCACGGGTCTTTCCTAGGAAAAGACTGAACGAAACAAGGCAAGGAGTTTTGAAAGGTAATTTTCCTGAGTTATAGTATGAGACAAAAAGCTATTGACCAACATTTCCTGTTCGTCTGTTCATCGATCAGTACATCCACATGCAATCAGAACAAGTCGATTTATTGTGTTAGTCCGACTAAAACTTGACTTTTTAAATCCATGTAAACATGTGATTCCAACTGATGCTACCAAGTCAAATGTCTTGAAGTCAGACTAACACACATGGATAATGTGGTTGGGGATCGATTTACCCCTTGCATACACACCTCAATCGGACCCCAACTGGCCTAGGGGTTCTGCGCATGCTCCGCGATTTCCACGTCCGTCCTTGACCTGGAAGTCGATTAGCCGTAAGGAGTAGCACAGCCGAAGTTTTGTAGTCTTCTGCCTTCTGATATCAACTTAAGGAATAGCATGCATCACATTTGTACCAAAAGTAGCGCAGACTACATACAGAGAAACAATGTCCATGTTTTCACTGTTCAACATACAGCCAGTTTGACGCTTGCTTATTTGTTAGCAAGGCCAACAGGAAGAATCTCCTAGCCGAAAGGGGGACTATTGCGATCTACCATGCTCAAGAAGGACACACTTCTGTCAATGAATCGATTTTCCCGCGGCACTGAGACAAGGACAGTAGTAAAATTAAATAGCCTAATCGAGCTAAATCAGTAGCTGGACTTAACTGCATCTGTAAACGTACTGATTGAAACAGGGGAGTGTCAATACTTATTTTTTATTTTATTTTTTACTGGGATGACCCAACTGGGGCACTGACACTTGTTGTTGTCCCCAACATGTCTAAAAAGCATGTAATTACAATTTCTGACTCCACTAATCATTTGTACTTTAACTGCTAACATTAAGATATCATACAGTTGTTACACTCAGGTGTATGGGGGTTTTAATTAGAAAAAAAAGTCATAGTAATCTCAGAAGTAAGACTCAAAGAAGAACATGTATCTCCGAAAGTCACTTTATAAAATATAAACAGAACATTAAAAATTGCATCGTAATTCTACAAGACCTAGTCGGAGCCTGTTGCAACAAAGCCTATGAATTGGTTTAATCTTAAATCCCGCCTCAGACCAGGCAGATAGCTCATTAAGGGTTATTTGGTGGCGATATGGGTGAAGATGGGTGTTTATATGCAAATCATGTTGGTTCATGTTAATTTAAAATCAGCAGGAAGACAAAGAAGCCTGTATACTTGGTCAATGATTCAAAAGGTTTATTAAATCACACATTTTTGACCCACTGGTCTTCCTCAGTTGATCTCACTAAATGACATGTGTGATTCAACAAACTTTTTGTGGCATTGAGTGAGTGTGCGGGCTTACCTTCTTTTCCTTGCCACTAAATGTGGCTAATCCGATTTCCAGAGGGCCACGTCACTTCCATTACATTGCCTTTTCCCTCGGAAACGCCCCTGCTTTGGAAGATCCCCTTCGATGCTTTCAGACTTTATATTTAAAGACTGCACATACTCTCCTGCCATATCATCAGTGCTAAAAAAATATTCAGTACCTGTTCAGAATATTTTAACCTAATGTATGCTGGACTACTCTATCCTCCTGTGACTCTGAACAGGATAAACAAGATCCTAACTGCACACACTCCCTGCTTATCTCTTGGTCAATATTTATCAAGGAGCCCTCAGTGCTCATCCTGAGGCGGGGGGTTAAATTTGCAAAGAAACAATCCACTTAATACTGTTGACTCTAAGGCGCCGTGGTAGCTCAGCAGGTGCTCATGAGTTTGAATCTGACTCATGACTTTTGCAGCATACCTCCCTCTCCTGCTGCTTTTCCTCTTTATCTTTATTCCAGACAATGAAGTGAAGCATGTCTGCCATAAAAATAATCATTAAGGAGAGATTATCTCCCTCTCTACTCTCTCTCAATTTCCCTGCGTCTCTCATCGAGCCTGGAATGCACCAATGCAATCACCCCCACTGAGAATAACACTCATGTTGGGTAATTTTGTCTTACATAAGGGAGAGTATTGCACACAACAAGACATGTAAAAACAACATCAGGCAAGGCCAGAGGGAGAGAATGCAATCCTCAGCTATTTGTAATGGAGAACAGGGGAGGGGGGGGGGGGGGGGGGCTGGAAGATGGATGTGATTTCACATTAATTGTGTGGGTTCACAGGAGTGTGTGTGTATTTGTGTGTGTATTTGTGTGTGTGTGTGTGTGTGTGTGCGTCCACATGGGGTGGGAGGTGTTAGAGGAATTTCTGAGAGCTATGCTGATTTTACAGGCACAGCAGGGATTGTGTGTGTGTGTGCACATGCAAGTCAGCGTGGATGCATGCATGAGTAAGTTTCCATGTGTGTATTGGGGAACGTGATTTTTTTGTTGCTTGTTGTTTGTGTGTGTTAGTGTGTGTGTGTGTGTGTGTTTGAGTTTAAATTAGTTTGTACTTCTGCCTCTGTGTGTGTGTGTGTGTGTGTGTGTGTGTGTGTATTTTGTGGGCCTCCACACTTGGCTGGGGGTTGCGAGTGGAATCTTCAGAGTGTGATGTTAAATTTGCAGAGTCTGTAGAGCCAGGAACAGGGTGGTGAATCTTCCACAAGCCAGTTGCTGTGTAACAATGTTTTTGTTGCTACAGACAAAAACAAGCCACACAGCTAGGTAAACTGGCTTAAGTGGCATTTACTCCTTTATTGCCCTCCATTAATATCCTTTTTTTTTTTTTTTTACATCAGTGCTTAATGACAGAGCCATGACAGTGACAGATGCATATAGATTCATCACACTGACTCTGCTGCATATTTTAGTTACTTTATTTTGTTTTATGAACAACAACTCAACTGGCAATGTATACTTGTGCCATGTGAAGTATGTCAGAACACCCTGCACACAAGGTCTAGCCATTATAGTTAACATGTGTTAACTATAGCAATTAACAGTAATGTGTGTTTTGTCATTCTTCAGTTTGAAAAAGTAGTGACATTTCATTCCTTGCACTTTGGTACATTCAGGGCTTTGTCAGCGTATACTTGTTTGGTTTGTATGATGCGTTCAGGGTCCACAATCAGTGTGATGCATTTTGTACCTTACAGTATGTTGTATCTTTACATTTCAGGGGACAACTGTTTACTAAAATGTTCCAAGTTTGTCTGCCTCTGTGGGTGCCAAAAATCTCTATTTTCAGATTTTATTTAAAAAAAGAAGCTTTAAATAAGCACACTAACCTCTGCTGGTAGACGTAAACATTTTCAAACTTGTCAATGGGCCTGCATGAGGTAAAGATGCCGTCACCTGTCCTGTTGCATTCCTAGCATTTATTACAGATACATAGGAGCGTACAAACATGTGACGTAGAAAAGGCCTGCATGCCTAACAGGAAATGTTGGACTATGACTGTGTACACTGTGTACTCAAGTACTGTCATTGAGTACTAATTTGAGGTACTAGTGAAACACTTTTTTTTTCTTTGCATGTCACTTTCTTCTTCTGCTCCTTTTTTGTTATGGAGGGAAATATTGAACTTTAAATTAAAAATTATATTTTTTACATGTTACTTTACAATGCGTAACTAAAAGGACCTCTTCCAGAAAGAATACGAAGATAAAACAAATAAACCATTAATGGACTGACAAGAAATTTAATTGAGAATGGTTTGTCACTTTTTATTTTTTGGTTCCTAAAGTCGTTTCTTTCCCTTCTTTCCTTGCATCCTTATATTTTCCCTTTCTTCTTACCCTTCTGTATTTCTCTATTCCAGTGGTTCTCAACTTGTCTACCCTCAGGACCCCCCACCACCTCCTCAATGAGAAATTGTGACCCAAATTTCAGATTTTTTTCAACCAATCAGATTTCATCCAAACACATTTTCTTTTCCATTGCACACGTTTGTGACCCACTGAAAACAGCTCCTCGACCTAGAGTCCCGACCCACCAGTTGAGAATCACTGCTCTATTCCCCTTGTATCCTTATTTCCTTCTGGCCATCTTATGTCTCCCACTTCACTTGTTTTTTTTTTTAATCCTTTTTTGTGGTTGTTTTTCTTTTTCTTTGGTTTGTCCATTATCTGTTTTCCTTTTACTTCCTTTTTTTCCCCAACAGTCTCTTTGCTACATTGTCTTCCTTTGGTTAGCTCTCTTCTTTTTCCCCATATCATCCTTGGTTTCCTATCTGTTAACCAGTTTCATTTTTCTATCTATTGTTATCTTGTTTCATTATTTTTTTCTTTTCCTCTTATTGCTTCCTGTTTTATTTCTTAAGGCTTTTGTGTCCATGTTTCATTTTTATTTATTTGTTTCCTTGTTTTCATCTCTCTTCTTCTGACAAACTTTATTAACTGTTACTTGGAAAGCCAAAGCCATCTTTCTCAAGTTCATATCTCTGTAAGACCGTCTTGAATATTGGAATCATAAGACAAAGACACGCAAGCTAACCAAACCCACTGCAGTGGTTAAAACAATGTAAGGTTCCTGCAGTTTACTCAGTTTGGGTGTGGACTTGGAAGACAGCTGCAACTCATCACAATGTAAATCAAAACATCAGCCATCTGTGGTAACAGGACGTTTCAAAAGTTTCCAACTTGTAGCATTATTGTGAGAGCAGAAACTCGACATGATTTCACATATATGTTCTTGGGTTAAAAGAGAAGAAACTATTTGTTGAGGACTGTTTAACCCAATCATAGATGTCTTATCTGTCTTATCATTTAAACATGTCTTCCATGTGCTGTATGCATACATCAATCACACAGTTGGGAAAAGAAACACATTGTGCTCTAACATGTTACAGATGGCCTTACACTGTCATACAGAGGCAGTGAGGCACCATATGGCGCCAGATGAAGATCACACCTTAGGCAGGTCAGAGAGTGACAGTGTGCATGCCTGGGGATCGCTTGTGACATAATCAGAAAGTGCTCACCACCTGAAGATGTTGACAGAGTAAAACCACCCATCCGTTGTGTGTGTGTAGTTTAGTGTGTGTTTTTGTAGTTTGTGTGTTAAATAAAGTCTTTATCAGAACTCGGAATGACGGGTCTTTTTCTGTCTCACTAGTTCTGTCACACATTTTTTAAATGTTGTTTATTACAGTTACGTTTCCCACTGTCTCACCTCTGTTGGCGGATCAGCCGTGGCACGACTTAAACCATTAAGTCCCCAGCGTGTTTTACATTGCGTAACGGGGTCGTAATTATCCTGCCTTAAACTAGCAGATTGTAAAAGCTTTATATTTTAGAATTGCTGAAAAAAAAATTCACTGGCTTTAGCAACCAGCAACAGATAAGCTATGGGGGTGAAATATGGATTTTCAATGAATTGACTGTATTTTAACATTCCCAGTTCCCATTGTAACAAACCAAATTAGTGCCGGACCTGAAGCCGGTAAGAAATTGTTATGGTCATCAGATTCATCAAAGGTTAAACTGAGTGGTTAATTAAAGGCAATGTGTTGTTTTGTTTAGGCTGGAAGCGCCCACAACATCGGTTTCAGAGCACCTTTCACTGACACTCACTGTTGTTATGTTACAAAGTGAACTTCTGCTTACCTAGTGACTTTAAGTCTGTTTTAAATAGCTTTGGGAGGTTTATATTTTCCTTTATTTAAGGAAATATAACCAAGGAAACACGATGTAAAGAAACATTTTCCTGGCATTAGCAGCAGCACTGAACCTGTAAATTGTATATCCTCAAAAAGACTTTATGAGAACAGTTTCTCTTCCGCCATTGTTGTTGACAAAGCTGATATCAGTAGTCCTCACCCCTGCTTGATTTACAAGTAAAGTGAGAAGTGACATTCACGAGTGTGGCAGTGCTCCAAAAAGTTTAATTATTTTCAACTGAGAGCATTGTGAGCGTAGCAACAAAAAATAATCTGATGCTGAGGGCGTTTGTGTGCTGAGGCCGCTGAGCACAAAAACCAGCGCAGTTCAGAAAAATCTGAACTGCGCTGGTTTAGTATTGAAAATAGTCGTGGACACAAGCCCTAATACCACTAAGAGGAGAGAGTGAAGGGAGTTCTGAGTGTTCTCTGTAAGTAGCACTCTATCTTCATTGTGTCTGACAGCCTTTTTGGACACATAAGCCTTTTCCCAGAGCAAAGTTAAAGCCCCCTCTCTGACAGCCCGTCCCCCTGCAGGGCCAGCAGTGCTTGCAGCATAAATGAGGGGGCAAATTATCAGAACACAGAAGTCTATTGAAATTTTAATAATTAATTCAACATATCCACCCACTGTAAAATAAGAGGATTGAGCTTAATGAGATAGCCTTTAAAATGCCAGGTGGGCGGGATTTGTCATATGTAGGCTGAAACTTCATTAAGTCAAGTTTGGAGGTATATATTACCAAATAATGATACGGTGAAGTCAGACAAACACAAAAAAAAATCAGCCTGCCATGTTGACCCAAATTGTTTTTGACCAAGTAAACACTGATGGCTGACACAATTTTGTTCTTTGACGCCTCTGACACTGGCACGGGAGATATTCTGTTTTTCTTACACCCATAAAAGGCCTATTTTAAACTCCAGTGCTGCCTAACAGAGCTACAGGAAACCTTGACTCATTCTAGAAGTAAGCTAAGCTCGCCTGTTATATTTGAAAACTGAAATCAACCCATTTAAACTTGGCACGTTTTAGCTAACAATTAGAGTGACTCTGGTCCTGCTCCAAGTGCTGGCGCCAAACTTGACTATTTATTTGAAAACGAAGACTTGCTGTTTGCAAATCACATTCATCTGACTGAATATAGTGTAATCTTTCAGGCCTTGCCTAACCTGTCAGTATTTTATCTGAATCTAAAAGGATGTCTCATAAGATAATGGCGACAAAGTTTCAGTCCTGCTCCTTGAGAAATTACACCAGCCGACTACAATCTTCCCTGCTTTCTGTCTCTCTGGCCCTGTTTACACTTTGTTTTAGAGAAGTGTCTTGGGAAGAGGACAACAACAAACAAATCAAATTCTGATTATCATGCTGAAGTGGTCTCATTTGACTTCATACCTTTTGTTCGATCACCACCAATGATCTGGATGCATCGTCATCTGGAATGTAACAGGACAATACGTAATCAATGCATTCTGTACCGTCCTGCAGTCTTACACATGTCAATGATTACTTTGTCCTACGATTTTGAACGGTTTTAAATGTGACAGTCTGTCGACAGAATGATGTTAGGACTGTGTGGGGTTGTCTCTTTGATGGTCAAGAACACTGGTTCCAAAAGTGAGGGCTTTGAGGAGGACATCGCGACTTGGAGCATGCGCAGAACACCTAGACCAGTTTTTGTCCGATTCTGGTGTAAACATACAAGAGTAGATCGATCCCCTACTGCTTTATCTGTAGGGGTGTTAGTCTGACTTTGAGAAATTTGAGAAGCGCTATGTTAGGTGGACTTACATGTTTACATGCATTTTAAAAGTCCAGTTTTAGTCGGACTAACACAACAAATCTTCTTTTTTTTGGCTGCATGTAAATGTTCTGAGTGTTAAAAAGTGTTAATACATCTATCACTCAATTACCCTTTCTCACCCGCCGTTGCTTTCTCTTTCCAAACCAGAGGTGGCTCAGAATGCTCAGCCCAGCATACATAATCCACGACACTGACCTGAATTCCCCTTTTTTTCCTTTGCCTCCTCTGCTTCACTGTTCCTCCGTCACCGCCGCCCCACCCCTTCATTTCCTCTCTCTCTCTCTCTCTCTCTGTTCTCCTCCCAGCTGTCCCTCTCCTACAAGTAAACCTAACACACAAAATGGGTTGGTCATTTTTTTTGTGTGTGTAAACATCATATTCCCGGTTCCTCACCTGTTTATCGGGATCCCACTTTGTGCGAACACTTGTACGCAGGGTGGGTGTTTCCAAGGTTACCGCAGAAGGCACTAAATAACTGTGACAGCTGTGGCTGGGGACTCTAGTCAAGCAAAACAGATATCGCCATAGATACTGAGCACTAGTAAACATCAACACTAATTCCCCATGCTCATGAAAACAAACAAATTAGGAACATGAAGTCAAACAGACATGAAGTCAAACATGAGTGTGATTCCTTAAACAGGTGACTGCTCTCATGTGTGTGAGAAGTGTAACAGGAGGTTGTTTGGTTTAGGATAGCCTAAATAAACTGCACCGCCGTGAGGTTTCTGGATGCAAGCCAGCGGCTACCAATGCCAGACCCCCAAAAAAACTGCAAACATCACTGCACTAACACAAACCGGTCATTATATTACATCCACTTTACTGAGAGGTTAGAGGCAGTGGAGAAAGGCCTGGATTGTAATCACCACAGTAGTGTGTCTCTGGCCATCTGTGCCGCAGTGCTAGCATTATTGTGTGTGTTTGTGTGTGTCTAGCAGTCTGTGTGACGTCTGTTCCGTGCCCATGCGCCTGGTGCTGCATTCATCCTTCAGTCACCCAAAAAGCAGATGTCACCAGGACGATGGGGAGCGGCAGATTGCCGTGGCGAGGGACCGGTGGCAGGTTGAAGGTGTCTCCGCCCCGTGGTGCCCAGCAGATGGAAGCTGAGGTCATTATCTGCTGCTCTGTTCATCTCCTTACCCAGCACACCCACCATGCCCTCTCCCTCTCTCTCTGTTTCCTACTGCGTCACTGCACTGCAAAGACAAATAAGATCAGTTACTGTGTGATTGGCATTAAGTGCTTTACATGATGCAAACACATTAGGCAACTTTAACTGTTTGTTCTGCCGTCAATTAATACTCATTATCAGGGTCTTCTCTGTGGGGGTGATAAATGTTTCCTTGTTTAAAGAGGCCCAGCTTCACATTGCTGATACCAGTGATGGAAACTATCAGAGAAGCACAGCAGTAGGCCAAAGTGTTCTCCGCCTTCATTTGTACAGCCACTCCGTTTTATCATAAAGAGAAAAAGTGGGGAAAAAAAGAGCGATAAGTGGCCATTCAGAATAAATAAACCAAGTCTACGACTACAGGCAGAAAGTAGGGCAACCTGGAAAAAAAAAAAACACACACTGCCACAGCAGGCAGCAATTCCCATTTTATTATGCTGCCAACGTATTTCTATAATAAGCAGCGCAGGCAGTATGGAGGACATGGGTAACTCCATGTTAACATGCGTGTTCTTTCTGTGTGCCGTGCCTCAGACAGCTGTCAGTAACAGAGGGTTTCCTGACTACGGCAGCATGCAATGGTTATCCTGTAAGCTACGAGTGTCAGCAATTATCCCTCGAAATGCTGCAGGCTACAGTATATTGAGTTAATTTCACTTCCTGTGTTGCCCACTGCTCCTGCAGCTCTGCGGCTCTCTGCAGTTGGTTTTCTCCTCTCTTACAAATCTGAGACAAGCTCCAGATGTGTGATGTTGTGCATTATTGAGGCCATGGAGCGCTCTGTTTGTGTAAGTGCGATGATGTTTGCAGCCCTGGCGCCCGACCAAATGTGCCGGGTTATTCTTGTTTGTTTGGTCTCTGGGTTAGAGCTGCATTGTCACTACTTAACTACACATGAGCAGCTTCGCCTGTAAGTGAACGAGTTAGAAAGTGTTTTTTACAGCCAGGCACACATGTGGCACACAGACGTGCAGAACACCAGCTCACTGGGGCGTTGTTGTCTGGCCAAAAGCTTCATTTTATGGAGCTCCTGAAACATTCAAAGCGCGTGCTTGTATATAGTGTCTTTCAATTTACTTCTTCCGGCATTTATATTTTGTCAAACAGTTTAGAATAATGGTTAGCTAAGATGAAACAGAAATGTTTTTGATCAAGCACATCACTATCATTGTGAAAACACTAAAATTGCACATTGGATTGATGCACTATTCTTCTTGCATCCTCTGCACCTGTCAATCATTGCAATGCTGTCTAACATAAGCATTTGAGTTAAGAGCAGATTAGTTTGAATTCATTTAATACACTCAAGCCTGAAAAGCTATAGGGTCTTTCATCCTTTAATAAAACTAAACTTTTTAAACCAACGCTCATATTTTAACATGACAAACTGTGTCTGTGTTTAACATGTTTATTGGTAGGCCTATAGAATTGGTTCAGTAGTTGAGTCTAAGATGGGCATTTGCTTGGATTATTCCAGAAATCAGATGTAGAAATAGGAAACATCTGCAGGGGTGGGGAGCTTGTGAGTGGGTGCTGGTCGAATTACAATTTTATTGTTTTAATCATTAAGATCCGAGGTTTTAAAGTAGAGCATCTCTGAGTTTTGTTGCTGAATCTTGGCGGCCCCTTTGGCCCAAAATGGAATACCTGATGTCATGAACATCTTATTCTAGGAAGCTAGCAAGCTAGATTAAGTAATGGTTTTATAATCAAGGGAGAGAAAGACACGATTTGTGTTTATTACTATTTACATTTTTAACACTTCTTGGAGATGCAAAGCAATTGAGTTTAGCTCTATTATAATATCAGTAATATGACCATGGTGAAATTCTGACAAATTCATGTGTGCATGTGTGAACAAGCAATTCAGGTGCATATGTTAAAACTGCTTTTGTCATCTGCTTTCATACAAATTTGTTTTAGTAATGAGTGGAGTTTTCTCCTGCTAGCCTAAAAAAAAAAAGATAATACAGGTTTGAGGAGATTTATAAACAGTCCTTACATGTGACAGATCCTGTCCTTACATGTGTAGTTTAAAGAAACACCTCCTCCTGCTTTCTTTACACTTGTTAATGTTTTACTCACTTTGAATCGCTGCCAAAGAAAAAACAGTTCTTGATGACAGTGGTGACAGGCATTTAGAACAACTACCGTATATAGAGATACAAAACCCTCTTGATCTTTGTTTGGTTAACTTTTGTAGGTCAAAGAGGGACACAAGTTTTTAATTGACACTGTTACATAACCGGTTAAAAGACTCCCAAGAGTAGCTTTAAATAGCAACGAATATGCAAGCAATGTCTGACATTTAAATGGATCCACTGCTCACTCACAGTTTCCACTTGTGTATCAGTGTAATACCCAGATGTCTAGATTACACACACACACACACACACACACACACACACACACACACACAGAATAATGCATCCAATTACACATGTGTACAGTCTGGTCTGCCCACACACATTTAAATTGATGTTAAACTAATTAACCAAACAGAACATGGGCTGCAAATTGACTTCCACATCGGTTGCGTTTATCTTTTTCTGTGCATCGCTGTTTTCTCTGTTAAAACAAGTAAAAGATTTAAAAAGGCCAAGAATTGTTTTCATTTTAAAATATTGTAACAAAAATGGTGTCAAAGAGCTGGACAGTGTGCTCATGCTTTATGACTGCCCACACATTTCCTGCCCATATCACCCGTATTTAATTCAATCAGGGTTGAGACTGTTCAGTGTCCAGACGGAAGCTTAATCATTAACATAATTCCAGACTGTGAGGCACACTTCAGTCTGGAAAGAAGCTGCGTGTGTGCTACCACCCCCCACCACCCCTCCAACCCCAGCGGTGCATCTCAGGGAACCGTTTTTGGCCCCCGTAGCATTTTAGTGAGTAATCGTGGGGCTTTGGGGCTCTCAGTCCTCCATTTACATGTCAAAACCTCCCCAGGCTCGGGATGTAAGGGACCCAATTTGGAATGACAAAGCTCTGCCAGAGACAGCTGATCCACAAAGAAGGCCTGGTTAAGTTCTTCCTCCCAGTCACCAGCTGCTCCACTGACCCATAGTACCTCTATTCAGCAAACGCACACAGAAGAGAGAGGGGAATTCTGCCACGCGCACTCGCGTGTAGCTTTGGAGAGACTGAGAGTGATCCTTTATTGTTCTCAATCATTTTATATTTGCCATTTCTTCCCATGCCTTTATTTATGACATGCTGATGAAACACTGCAGTTATAATTCAGATCTCGAATTAAAATCTCATCACGTATTTGATACATGAAATGCTGTTTTTTCCTTGCACATCAAGCCTGATTTTAAATCTTTCACCATAAAAAATTATAGAGAATGATTGCTGGATTTGTTTTTCCCTGAAACCCAAAGAGAGTTAACAACAAAACAGGTCACTCAAACAAATCCTTCCATGCTTTTGTCTTTGGGGTGTTGGTGACATTACTGCATACTGATGAATCCCAGTGCATGCAGTCTTTCTTGCCTTCAACTGCTTTATTTATTTATGTCGCATATTTATTTTTTAGAGACACAAAGCGAAGAATGTCAGGTGAACTGACAGTCAATGATTTTTTTACACGTCCCAGCGTGCGGAGCATCTGTCACATGGAACGCCACTCTATTTGTGTCTGCCTGTGACACAAAGTGGCTTAGGGATTTGTCACCTCCCTCCCTGCATTGTGTGCTGGAATGACAGGATACTGGCTGGAACTTGTAGGTCACACCCTGCATGTTTTTCTTGGATTTGTGCTCCACATCCAAATGGAAACATGTTGTTCCTGTACTCCCACACTCCTACTTTCCACCCTATGCACCTGACCTCCAAGAGCTGCAGGAGAAAAACCACAAGGCTTGAGTTTCTAAGACTAATGACAGGAGGAGATAACTGCAGGATCAGGCCCAGATGGTAAGGTATGGCCAGCTCCTGTTGGCCATGCGAGGAAGAGATTACATAAGTAGACTTAAACCAGCGAAAAGAGGGACGTGTTTCATTAGCGTCACTGGTGCTAGATCTATATTTGGAGCATGAGCCCACAGAAACAGACGTGCAGGGATGAAAATAGCCCTTAATAGCCCAGTTTTGGGATCTTGTCTTCCATTCCACTATCCTACCACAAAGATAGTGACAGACGGAGCGAACTCCACAGAGAGCGGCTCTATTCACCCAATCACAGCCCTCCCTCGGGTGGGGAAGGAAGGAGGAGAGTGTGGGAAAAAAGGAGAGAGGGTTGGAGAAATGGGGGGATGGAGATACAGAAGGAAGAGATGTAGTGAGAAGAATACACCCTGAGCTGTGTGTTGTTTTAAGAGCCACTTAGGAACATTCATTAAAATAAGCTGAGTAGATTTACTACTGGGACGATTTAGCAGTTACCTGCTTTACCTCCATGTAGAACAAAATGGGAAGATAGTGCTGCATATGCAACAATTTGGGTACAATAGAAAAAAAATATATTTGTCTTCTCTTTCCTGTGTCCTGCAGGGTGTTATTAATATCAAACCACCAACATGTTTTAATATAATTTCTTGGTAAAATAAGTTAATGTGTCATACATTTATCTGATGTCCATTCTCAATTGAAATAGCATCTTTTTTTCCCCCTAGTCAGTAGAGTCCATCAGTGGCCTCAGACAGAAGGATAGACAGTCATAGTCATTGCTGCTGCAGATGCATGGGGAGGGGGGTCGAGTGTATGTTAGAAACCCAATCCCCTCATATTGGGTGCCCATTGCCTCAAGAGAGAAAGCAAGAAACAAGAGGCCCAGCTGTCCTTAACAATGGACCTGCCCCCTCACTATCCAAGACTCAAAAGAGCTCATTCAATCCCCTGGCTCTCCAAACGCAGCTTCCAGGGGGACCGGCCAGGACATGCTCACACTCATAGCAGACATGTCTGTCTCTGTTGTGGACATGTTTGCGAGCCTGTGTATGTCTTTATTTAGACCTACTTAGCATGTATGTGAATATACTCGCTGGGATTAACACTTGAAAAAATATAGTGGTGTGTATTATATTTCTAGATACACTTTGTCGTACAAATTCCAGAAAGTCACTGCACCTAGTCCAGAAATAAGAAAACCACAACATGTCATTTTTACCCTTCTGCTTGTGTGCAGATTAAGCAAATGAGGTATAAATTGTTAATAAGTGAACTGAAGTGGTATTAGTAGGCAGTTTTCTTTAACTTAGGAAAAAGCAAGACTTGCTGTTCTCCTGTTGTGTTTTTGCTAAGATAAGCTTATTGTCTCATTGGATCTGGCTTTCATACTGTTGCAGAACTGCAAAGTTTGTATGATAACTTTATTCCACATTATCTACTATGTGTGATTTTTTTTTTTTGATGAGGTATCTCTCACATGGCTAGTAACATGTTTTTGATTTTTTTTTTCATTTCCTGGAAATAGAAAAAGTGTGATTGGTACAATTCTTTAAAGATGAAATCTTTTGCATCTCCACTGCAGTGTACACTTCAACTCTACTAATCCCTGAACACCTTACTCTTTTCTATCAAGTATCAACATCATCATTATTGAGGGAAAAGTAACCAAATCCAGTCAGTCAAAGTTCGCCATTTGGTCTGATCTAGGCCAGAAATCCTTGGTTCAATATCCATATTTCATGATATTTAATTTGGTTTAATGACATCACATGTTTCTTATTGCATGCCCTGTTACACTATGCTTTTTAAGCTCAATTTAATGCCATAGGTAAGAAACTAGTGGTAAACCTGCCTACCTATCTCTGTTTGCAATGTAAAGATGTTTTAGCCATTCAACTTCCAGTGTTAAAAAATGAAGCCAATGCAGAAGGCATGCAACCTCCAAAAGCCAGAAACCCCATTGGAGCCATTATTAGAATGCCAATTTTTATAGCAGAAATAAACATGTTTACAGCCTAGTAAAAACAAAACAAAACAAAAAAAACAAAACATTTTGGTCTCTGTTGCTCATTTTCTTTATTTGTAGAAACTGTTGGGGGGTTGATTTTTTTTTTTTAACTCCTCAGCTTTGACTATATGAAGACTAAGATGCATGCATAATTAGAAATAATAAGGGGTGTGGTTTTAACTTTAGCTTTGTTTGGGTTGTTTTCATTGGGAATTTGCTATCTTGATGACGAGCTAGACAAGCGTTATGGGCGTGTTTCAACCAAGACTTCCACAGTAGTTAGAAATTAGTTGGGGTTAACATTTCCAACATGAAGACCACTACCGTTGGGCTTCATAGCCCCTCTTAAGAAACCAATGGGTGACATCACTGACACTACATCCATGTTTTATACAGTTTCTGGTCTGAACCCAACCAATCTGGCATTGCTAGCACGCTGTTGTAAAAAATGCTATTATTTATTTGCGAATACTTGATGATCAGCATCTGCTCTGCATAAAGTGTTTCTCTCATGATTATCCCCTTTGGCTGTCAGTTTATACTCTGTTCTGTTGGTGGTAGATGATGTGCCAGTGATAAGTGTGTGCATGAGCTCATGGAGTTTGAGCAAATACATTTGGGAGAAAGACTTGGGGGCCAGACAAAGAGGGGACGATGTTGTGTGTGATGATGTTTTGTGTAGGTGACGGTCCCCCAGGTATTCCCCCAGAGCGAGGTCTTTATTCCATGCAGCATAAACACAGCCTGCACTCCACGGGGGAAAGCACCAGTCAGTCAGATCCAGGGCTTAAAGGGAAGGCTTCCCCTCCCCCCATTACAACGATGATCTTCTCACACACACACACACAGAAATATGGATATGGACATGCATGCCAGCTACACATATGCTCAAAGGCATATAGGAGAACACTTCCAAGCACACACATACACACACACAGACATGCAAAGGGTTGGCCTCTTTCTCCTTCACACACTCGATTGTCCTCAGTGCCCTCCCTCTGTTTATTCATGACGACCCCTGTGCTGATACCATCTCATTCTATCTCAATTACATCAGCCAACTCCCTCTCCTCCTCAGCAAGAACTGTTTTTTCTTCTTCCCTTCTGCTTGCACTTATACCCTCTGTCGGATTTTCGTCTCCTTCCAACAGGATGTCGGGTTATATAATAGTACGCTGTACATCTAAGTGAATACACAATAAATATGACTGGCACCTTGGTCAATAGGTTTCAGATTTGAGTTGGATGGCTAAAAACACCAAACAAAAACACAATGTGGATTTGAGATGAATGAGAGAAGAATGAAAAAAAACATCCTCCGTGGCAGATGATTTGGCGGTTGCATTAAATTGCATCACCGCTCTCGGTTGCTCCAAATAATGAGTGGTGCTGGTCGCACATTATAAACTCAAAGATTTGCAAAGCGTGGTATGATGTAATTTGACAAACAACAGACAAGATTCAACAATGCCTGTGTAATATGATTTACCACTCGTGCTCTTGTGTTTGTGGTTGTATTCTCATGTAATTACATGTTTTCCCCCTTTTCTAAGCTTCAGGAGTCATTCCTAAAGCCTGGAAAAAATCTGAAATGTTCCTTACCTGCTGAGGTATGACATTCTCTCTGGCAGGAGGGTCATAAAGTGAAGGATTAGGCTCTCAGTGTGTCATAAATCACTTTTACATATTTTATTTCTAAGTCCCAGTAGCAGCTAAGGGTTTATTCTTCCATTGTCTTTTTCAGTCACGTTTATAAGTCACAAGTGTCTCGCTGTTGCAAACAATATTGTCACATCATCTCAGCTGCTGTATTGCTAACCCTTCTGTGTAGTATTTCATCACAATAACAGTACAAAGTAACAGACAAATAGCTTGATGAGCCAGATTGTTTTCATCCCCGCTGCCTTTCATCATGATTCCCATGCTGCTTTTCTTGCTCTCTGGTCAAGTGCTCCCATTGTATTTCTCACAGCGCTCTATACTTAATCAAATGCCTTTTGAAAGCATCTTCTTTAAATATATTGTCGTGAAATTGCCTCTGATAGCCCATTACCCCCGTGGGTTTCGATGCTTGAATGATTAGTCTTTGACTTGCTGAAAGGGGTATTTGGAAAATTGGCCCTGATTGTGTGTAATAAATAGTTGTAGTTATTGTTTACAATGACTGTGATCACAATTTCTTTGCTTGTTCAGTTGTTTGCTTTTTTCCTGTCCCCACAGGGTTTGGCAATCTGTGCCGATCAGTTACAAAAAATGAACAAACACACACAGGAAAATGAAAGTCTGCCATTGAACTGCTGCAATGTAGTGGCCATCCACTTCCTGTCACAGACAATAACAAGAAGTGGTTAACAAGGTCCCCGACAGTCATTCTCAGTAGTGGAAATGCATGCAATTCCTTCCTCAACAACATGCAGTTTGAAACTGATTGTTAGACATCACAGTCACAGTTTCAAGGCACTCTTACAAAATGTATTTTGTTCACAAAAATGCAGGAAACAAAGTGCCAACAGCAGGAAAAGGTGTAGTGTCACTTTGGCAAGCCATGTGACTAAGTACAAACTATTATCTGATCACAAAAACAAGTAGGCCTACATTAAAACTGGCTAAAGCTGATATTATTATTGACATATTTTTGGAGAGCAGAATTTAGTTGTATTAGGCTACATAAGAATAATCCACTTAAATTCTTGTCAATGGTTTGGTGACACAAGACAAGATTCAACCGCGTCCAGATATTTGTATTCACGGAGAAGATACTTAAGAGTTGCTTTGTGAGGCTTTTTTGAACACAGCAGTAGTTCTTTGAACTTGTGCTAACGTCAATATGCTAATATGCTAACAGCTAGAATGCTCACATGTTGACTTCTAGCTGATGCTTAATGTTTTCCATTTAATTTATTGAGTAAAAATGCTAATATACTTACTGTAATAATGTTAATATGCTAGCAATAATAATATTAACCGACTTAGTTAATCATGTTTGCAGGCTAACATCTGCTTATTAGCATTCAATTCAAAGTTAATCTGAGGGTTGATGAGAATGACTTTGGTTTTCAAGTGACATGGTCAGAAACCTAAACACTTGTACACAAGTCACTGAGAACATTGAATAGTCAGGACATCCAACAATTTAAGTTATTTTAGTCCAATCTAAAAAGGGTGGGCCGGATGTCTGTCCTTGAGTCAACCCTGCACCACACTGGAAACAAGTTTTGCCTTTTACATTTAAAGGGACCTCCCTGAACACATAAAAGGGTGTAGAAACAATGGTTCTGTTGCTATGAGCAGTTGTTGTGCTTCAGTAGGCGATATAGTTGGGAATAAAAATTAAAGCACCAAGTCGGTAAAAATGTTGCAGAAACGTTCAAATCAAAAAAAAAATTGACTAGGAAGACAATTTGTTTTTAATGTGTTTTGGGCTTTTTGCCATTTTTTCTAAGATAGCAGATAGGAAAAGTAGGAAGAGAGAGTGGGGGATGACGTCCTCCAAACAGCATCAGGAGTCGAAATTGAGACCAGTACCAGGACTCTAGCCTCTGTACAGGCTGCTCCACCAACTGAACAAAACCAGCGTCCCAACTGGGCAGGCATATTTATAATTTTTTTCCACCTAATTTTGACACCCTAACCCAGGAAGTAACTCAAGCGGCATTTTGTTACATGATTTTCAGATCCGAGCCCTGGGGGGAAACGTTCATTGTAGGTGAATAGGCAAAGATAAAAAGAAAAATGGCAATAACCTATGACAATGCTGCTAAAGGAAATGATGAGGCAGAATGGGAGCAGGAGTTTTTTTCTTATTGATTTTGTCTTGGCCTGTGAATGAAAAAGCATAGACTTGGGCTTTTAAAAGGCTGAAGAGGCAATCTGAAAGAAAGGACATCCTTATCTTCAGCTGAAGTAGAAGGAGCACGATATACAATTTTATACAATATACAAATTTAAATTGAGGCTGATTTAATACAGAATCCTGCTTAACCACATGAAAAAGTGAACATTCATGCTTATCAAGCTTATTTAGGCCACCAGACCCCTTTATATGATCTTCTAAAGCAAGTAAATGATCTCCCATCCTTAATAAACATTCATATGTGCAGCTACCAGCAAAATGATGATACCTCGTTCTCTCTCTCTCAGTCTGTAATTAATGTTCTTCGGGGGATGTGTAAATATAGTTGCTCAGTCTTTTAGCCAATTACGCAGAACAAAGACGGCGGATGTCAGCAGAATCCTCGGCGCTCTGGGAGCTCCCAGCACAACCAGGACTGACCTTCAGGCTTTCACTTCTTTGCCGCTCCTTATCAGCAAGCTTTACTTTGTTATTGTCATCCAAGCTCGCTGCAGTCTTCCAAGGACAGTTTGCAGTATGAATCATGCCAGAAAGAAAGTTCCATTTTAAAGTATATCCAGCATAATTACCATGCAAAACAATGACATTTCTGTCGACTATCACGTCAACATTTTTGTTTTTTCTGCTTCTGAGGATGATTTTTCTCTTGACTTAACAAATACTGCAAGAATTCCTTCATAAACTGTTAAAACACTTATTTATTTTGGTTTCAATTTCTTACCTGAAGGTTGGAAATGAATGAATATAGTCTTTATATCAGGACACAGAAGTATGTTACATAATGGGCATATATACAATCTGTTAATCTTTTAATCCACTCACTCTCAAGCAGTTCTGTACAAACCATCCATCCATTACCACCCTGAATTTTGTATTTGTGTATCAAATCACTCAGTGCCATATATGTATTTCTATATTTATATAACCCTCAGCTTTACTTCCAAGACAACAATATGGTTCATGGTGTCTTCATCTGATTTCAAGATCATGAGGTTCTAACTGTGCCCTAGTTTGGTCCCCATTTCCAACTCCTGCTGGCTTTTACATCTGTAGCTTTGTTGTCTAACATGCCGGGCTATAGTGTCCTAGTTTCAAAGCTCTTTAAGAAAGCAGTTTACTGCTTTTCAAAGCCATCTCTCTACCCACCAAGGTCGTGTGTACTCTAAGCTCTCACAGTAAACCTATCATTGCTGCAACTATACAGTCAAGTGGCTGAGTAAGCTTGTTTCTCTACTCAATGCTACTTGTCCGGCTCCATTCATTCAAAAAGTGCATCTACAGCTGCTCTTAGATCAACAGTGTGCCTACGTGTGAGCCAAACCCCCACCATCCATCTGTATCTTCATTATGCTCCGAATATACATACTTAAGTGCAAAAATAAAAATGACTATAGCACTGCTCTTACATTGATTGTAATTACTGTTTGTGTTCAGCCTAACTGTTTTGTTTTTTTGAGGAAGTGGCTATGAGCTCAGTAAGCCAATAAGTGAGAAGGAAGGGGGAGGAAGGTAAGTCAGGCTAGGTCAGATCGCCAGGCACTCAATAATTCACAATAGTCCCACAGTGGCTATTTTCCTCTTACATAAAGTCATTCTCCTGAGTTTCAGGATTGTGAGTTGTATGACATGATACAACACATTGTCATTTCATTGATTGAAGTGTTCAGTAACTTCAAAGATAGATGAATATAGATGCACATTGGCCATGCATGAAGGTAAGAAAGGTTACATGAAGCTATGAGCATTAAACTACTTCCTACCTTATATAGCTGAAAGCTAATTTTAGGATTAAATCTAAAAAATGTTAACCTATTTTGGTTACTCGACAGCTAATGTTAGCATTCAACCACTTCCTTTGGGAGAGTCTGTTGCGTATTACAGTGGAATAAAAGGCATAATATTCCTACCTAATGCTAACATTACTTAGCTAATGGTCACGTTGGCTAATGATGATGGCAGCTAGAAGTTGAAGAGCTCAGGCAGTTACTTCACATTCACAAATATTACGAGACTATAGGATTTTCTTGTATTTTTTTTAGAATGGGCAGTTAAGAAGAGAACTGGAGCAAACTGATCACACCACTATTATCAGAGTAAATAAAACTACCAATTTTCCAGACTTAGACCAAGTTTCAGGGATGATTGTTTAAATTATTTATTTATTTGCTCTATTTAAAAATATGTACTCTTGTTTAGGGCTTATAGACATCTGCTGCCCGTGTCCTGCTAGCATGTGGCTGCCAAAGCTGAAGGCAAGGGAAGCGGACCTGGCCTGTGGAAGCTTCTCTTAACTAGTTATAATGCAAACAAAGACTCGCAACACTATGGCTCCCGAATATTTACTTATTTATTTGCTATGGGCACCTAGTATTTTTTCGACTCTGCACCTTATTAAGTAATGTGCATGTGTTTTTTTGACTTTTTCTCACAGCTTCTCTTAACAACAACAATGCTTTGTTGCCTCCAGCTAGCTTCTCAGTAGGTCGGATGACAGTTCATTTTTTATAGCATAAACACTCAACAATAATGTAGCATAAACATGGCAACAGAAAGAAAACAGTCTTGTTTTCTTTCAGTCAATGCTGTAACACATTTTACAGTTAAATGTGTAGAGGTGTTCCTTTTTTCCAACAATGGCATACCTCTTATGTTGAATATGCAATCACAATGTTATAAGGAAAGTAATCTATATCACATCACACAAACCCGAATATGTGATGTCCATGGATCGCCTCCAACAAGGACAGGCCCTCCATAAGAAAAGGACATTGTATTGGAAATGAAAAGGACACAAGGACGCTCTTTATGCCTGTCATTACTTCACTCTGCATTGATCCATTTCCAATTTACCCTCATGACTAAAGACAATCTTACCCCAATGACAAAGAGTCAATGAGCACTGGAATTGCTTCAATCCACAGCAGCCATAGAAAAGTGTTGTGACCTGTGATGAAAAATCAGACGAGGCAGCCGGAGGTGTGGCTCATTGCCTACAGGATGTCTGAAAAATGGGTCACACGTGTGGGAGGAATGATTCTTGTGTCTGCGTTAAAGAGAAGAAAAAAAAAGATCCCTTTCCACAGTACACACAAGGCCTGTGACTCCATCAGTGCTGATGGGATAGCATTGGGGGCAGGGAGCATTGGCGGCCTTGTTTAATTAGATTTTGTCTTGGTTGCATCCAACCTGAAGGGGGGTGAATGTGCTGTGCAAACAAAGTGGACATTCATCAGTGTTGCCAATCACACCGGACGTGATTAAGTTACACACCCTGTGACCGCAGCGCTGGGGTTAGCGTTACACTGGTCGCCAAGGCAAACACAACCACACTGCGCTCACAGGCTCAAAGGTCAGAAGGTGTAGGACGCTGTTTTGACATGAATATACAGAGAGGTTACATTAACATCGAAGTATTACACCCACAGTAAATTATCATTTAAGTGTCATGACCACTAAAATGCTAAAAGAGAAATCGGTATACTTGAGAGCTCCGTATAAGATTAAGGTGGTAGGGGACATAAAAAGTTGAGCGGCACTTAGCTTAGTTACAGAAAATAACTCACATGGAAATGAAACTTTATTTAAGACACAAAAGATTCTTTTCAATCACGTTTCCTTATAGGCACAGTCAGTTTGCATGTGATATGCACGGATTGACTTTCAGTTGAGCAAATTTGCATCAGTTTATTTGAAATGTTTTAGCATTAACTGTATCGACATCATGCAAATGATATTTGCATCATTTAAATAGTATGCATTGTACTACACTCTCTGTTTGATACCATTATTTACCCAGTTTTACTCAAATCCGGATACTTAAATCTAACGGCTTTATCAGTTGTGTTCATGAAAGTTAAATAAAATCAAGCATTTGGATATGAATTAAATAGACTTTAAAGAAAAGGGCCTGAAATGTTTTTTAAAATACACTTCTTTGGTACATGCCGTAAGGAATTTAAGGAGCCATCCCAAGCCAAATTTTCTTCTCCTCCTTGCCTCTTGTTATATCAAGAGTAAACAGGAAGCATTATATAAAGGGGGAGGGGAGGCACACGCTTGGAATGAAGGCAGAAAGAAAATGAGTGAGGAAAGAAAGAAAGAAAGAAAGAAAGAAGAAAAAAGGGTGAAAGAAAGACAGACAGAATGGGTTTCAAATATGTTTTGTGTTGTTTATGTAGGCCTACATCATTTTGATTGATATGATAGTTGAGTTAAAGTGAAGGACAACAAAACTCCATTGCTACTTCAGACTGTGTGATCGACAGCATTTGACATTCTTTTGTTTCAAAAATAGTGGCTAAAACAGGAAGAGAGAAACATGATGTGTAACATATTGTCACAAATCTGTCTGACACATGACACCGAAACTGCAGCTCGATTTGAGCAGTTCCAAACACTTCTGAAGCTCAATGGTAACAAAGATTGAAGAGATGAGCTAGCTACGTTTGGTAGCTCCATAAGTCTTATTGTTTCACAGATTTTGCTGGGTATTTGTATGCAACTTGTTGGCTGCCACTTAATTGATCAACAGCACACATTGTGCAAAAAAAAAGAAAGAAAAGGAAAACAGGCTGCCAGCCTCACATCACTTGGCACAGAAACACCATGTAAATTTCATGACCACAGCATGTTGCTGCTGCCAATTCTTCGCTCTGAGACGATTCACTGGGACACCCACAAAAGCCTCTGGCATTCATCTTTTATAATGCTGTTTTTGTCTCTATTTAACGCTCTCAATGAAAGATTTAGGGAGATGCTTAATCCTCTGGGTCTAGTCAGGTAGACTGATGCTGCTCCTGCTGCTGTTGTGCTGATGAGACCCGCAGTGGAGGGTTGGAGGGAGGCAGGGTGCAGACTGACAAGCAGACAGACAACCATGGCTGCTAACATAGCAGAGAGGGAGGTGCTGATGGCCTGTTGCCAAGGTGACATGGGCCAGCCGGGTTCTGTCTCATTTGCAGATGCAAACGAGACCTCGCAGCTCCTACCGACGCTCGCTAAGCCTCCTCTGGAGACACAAACTGAACCCCCTCCTCCCAGGAGAAACAGCTCCTGCATACACCTGAGCTGAGGACTGAGGGGATGCACAACTATTTATTTGCTTTTCACGTTTGCTTGCGATGTGCCTCCTTTGTCCTACGTCTGTCTCGCCTCCTTTGGGAAAGAAGGATAGCTTATAGCTTCTAAGTGTCCAACAACCCCCACATTGACATCCTCCCTCCCGGTCTCCTATTCCATTGATTCTCTGGGTTGAATTGGCCTTTCCAGAGAGGGGGGGGGGGCTGATAGCGGCATGCGCTGTTGAATAACAGCCCTCAGCCGACGCAGCACTCCATCCCAGGGACAACAAAAAGGCAGACTCCTTTGTTTGGCTGGAGGTAAACAGCTGGGAACAGATGATGCTGGCCTGCCTGATTTACGTGGCCCCAGCTACCGTGGTGACAGGCCTTTGTGGTGATAAGGACAAACAGAAAAGGAGAAGAGGGAGGGAGAGGAGAAAGGAGGAGAGACGGAGGGCAGGAGAAGTCAAGTCAGATGAAAAGAAAAAAGAAAACAACACAAATTTGGAGAGCAGTTTGGCCATTTGTTGCCCCCCCCCCCCCCCCAGAGAGCACTCTTCTGAACACACCTGAGAAAAAAACAGTGACTAACAATAGATATGTGGGTATGATGTCACACAGGTTTGAGAAGAGACATCCAAACAGCAGCAAATTACAAGAAAAAGAACCACAGCAAACAACCCAGTGCCAACCCCATTCTTGTGCGGTGCTTTTCTCCTTCAGAAAACATATTAGTTCGTCTGAAATTATAATAGCAAACAACTGGTGGACGGAACAGAATTATTGTGTTTCGTGTCAAAATGATTTTAAAGTACAGAAAACAAAACAGCAGTAATGAAACTGCCATTAACAAGTGTGGCTGACGTGCACTTATGAGAAACACCACATATGCCGCACAGACCAAATCCTGAATGGTTAAATGGTCATGAATAATTAGGGCATTCTCTCACTGAGCAGATGTCTCTTTCTGCCGAATGCTGCTTCTCGCAAGAATGAGCGGCTGGCCAAGATAAGCCTGGTGCAGGAACAGAGTGGGGGTCTCATTGGGTAGAAGAGGAGAAGGAGAAGATTGGATGCTGTGGCCTGTAATACAATATACCATGTGTGCACAATCACACACACAAGGGCATATATAATGCAAAGTCTCACAATATGCACACAAGCGCTGATCAATGCCTCCAGCCTCCTGACCCTCCCCCCCCCCCCAAAACACACTACACTACACTAACATTATTTACGAGCATTCCCCACTTGAAGCCCCTGAAGTCTGGAGAGACTGAGGTGGCAAGGCCCCACTCTGCTACAGAGTGTCAGCGAACCCATAAATTACTCACCTTCCTCCTTAAAATATTGATAAGGCAATCACAATCTCGCCTATCCAGAGGGGACACGTTCTCTTTACTTTACTGATGAGCGCAAGAAACTGTTGTTGTAGGATTGCACCCTTTTCTGTAATACTTGTTTTGTGTGTGCGAAGTGACTCCCCAGATTGCTCATTTGTTTCCTCGCATGTTAAATAGTTGCATCACACTGATACAGATGTGTGTTGGAGGGGATTGGTTTTTATAGAGAGAGCTGAAAAGCTGTTCAACAACATAAAACATATAGCAATCAAATCAATTAATCTGACTCAATGTTCAATCAATAAAACAATTTTGATTATATCAAACCATCCATTGAAGCAGATGGAGATTCCCAAACGTGCTGAAAATATAATGCTCCAACCATTTTTTCTTAAGAGACTTAACGTTATTTAAGAGAATAGATCAATATGGTTCTTTAAAGTGCCCTTTCCAACGTCAATAACCCACTTCGAACCAGTAACATTTCGCAATGTCATATATCAACCACTTATGATGTTTCTGTCCAGATTGAATTGGTTCTTCTCTGGGCTGCTGTCAGTTCGCATTTAAGTTCTCAACTGACACAAATCACTGCCGTCTCACAGACAATCTGAGTGAGCCGCATCACTATCAAGCTACCATCAAGCCCTCCAGGCAAAATCTTGTATTTCTACATTCTGGGGTTGATATAATAATGATAATTGATTTTCTTGTCCAGATAAGAGTTCAAGGACATAATCAATAGCACTGTCATGTCTATGCACCAAACTAGAAACTTAGTGGCAGCAGTCCATTAGCGTAGCTTCGCAAAAAATATGTGAAGCAGGGGAGAAAGCTAGCCTCTTTTATTGAGAATCTCGCCCTGCTCTGTCAAAGATTTTAAAAAGAAAAGACCCATCAGCACTTCTAAAGTCCATCATTTAGCATTGTAAATATTTGCTTGTTGAGTCCCACCCAAAAAAGGATACATATAAATGAAGAAAGACTGTGGCTTTATAAATGTTTACTTGACATTACTACAGTGAGGTTTTCAGGCATTAAAGGAGACACCTCATGATGTCTCTGTCCTCATAACCATTATATGTCATTGTTCTTGTAAGAATTACATGTATGGTAAATGTTTTTGTTATTATATATAATGAGTTATGAGTGGCTTTCACACATGTCAACAATCACCTGAAATTTCCTGACATTTTCGAGGTGAGCCGCACGTGTGAATGCCAACGGCTGTTTTATTAAGCCTGACTTTACCCCAACTTTTTCCTGCAAGCCCCCTAGAAAAATTCCCGTACGAAGCTGTGGTGAGCCAATATGTAAATTTCCAGAAATTCTCGAGGTGAGCTGCATGTGTGAAAGGCAACGGCTGTTTTTTAAGCCTGGCTTAACCCCAACTTTTTCCTGCAAGCCCCCTGGAAAAAATCCCGTATGAAGCAGACAGTAATCAGAAATATGAATTGCGCAGGGGCAGGCTAGTCTGATAATGTGTATATCATGTGACCGGTGTAATCATTAGTCACAAAGTGAAGCTCCTTTGTACTTTTTCCTGCTTGTCTGCATGTTTTTGTTTCCCCCCATTGTTACTTGATACTGTAAATTAGTCAAACTACAAATAACACTGATAGACTCTGTTGCTTTGCTACCATCTTATATTTCTTCAGCATCCTTTTTAGGTCATATTTTGCATTCTGAGACGCCCATACCACCACCACCCACTATCCAACAGGGAAACCCTCACACTGTGAGGAACCAGTGTGATTTTCAGGGGTAGGCTGTTTGAGCAGCCTGTGAAAACAGCATTAGAGGTGCTGGGAGGTGAATGTATTTACCTTTGGACAGACTACGGAGCAGGGCTTTTATTTTTTTTAGCTCTTTATGCTGGGTCAGGTTAGTCACCTACCTGTGGTTTCATGTTAATCGTACAGGCATGAGAGTGGTTGGTATCAGTCCACTGATACTCAGAAAGACAGAAAAGTACTGTACTGTAATTCACAAAATGTCAGACCGTTAAAACAGTCAGGTTGTTAACTATTACAGTCTATGCTCATTCACTGATATTCCTATGTGTCCTCGTGAATTCATATTACCAACTGATGGATGGAGTCTAATCGCAAAGGACTCCTCAGCTTTAACTGTATTGTGTGGGGTGTATAAAACATAAATTTCATTAATAGCCTTTGCCAGTTGTTCAATTAATCTGTCCTAGTTGGTCTGAGCAACAGCTTTTAAATCTGAGCTCAGTTACTGGCTTCATTTTGGCAGTCATGGACCAGTGGTTTTATCATGTATAAATGCTTAACAGTATCTAAAGGTCATGTCACTCCAGGCAGAATGAAGCGTAGTCATTGGTCCGGCACACTGATTCAACTTGACTGTTATAAGTCTGAGGACAGTTATAGCTGTCATCAGCCAGTAACAAGAAAGCGATGCCCAGAAATGGTGTCTCACATGTAGGTGTCTTTCCACCACTTCAATCATACTCTTTCTCTTTCACATACACTTACGTATTCAACCTCACACCTGAGAAGGTCATCTTAGGAAAACAAGTGAGGCATCAATTTATAGATTTGTCTCTTTTGGAATCACATCAAGGCAAAGGGACTTGAACTCTGGGATTTGAAGCAGCCGAACGATAATTGGTTGTCATTTGGCGGATTGAATTACATGGATGTAGATTCTACTCGATCAATGGCTGGCAAACAATTTAGCACTTGAAGCTTATTGATTTCCACGGCTTCCCAAACATGCTGTGGGGATTTTGAAAATCCTTGATGGCTCCAGGTATGCTTGTATTATGTTGAAGATGAGAACAAAGGAGTAACACAGAGAAAGACAGAGACTTCTGTTATGCTGTAAAGAATTGATTCTCCTTTAGAGAACAGTTGTACCAAAAAGCTGCTCTAAACTGTTTCTCTCCTACTGCCTCAACACCTTAGAAACTGTATAATCTGCCTGTGTTGGAGATGGAAATTGTCTGACAGTGAAACAGCTTAATGTAGAAGGCACTCCTGTTCGTCATAGCAAAGTCGTTGTGACTAGATAAGGGAAAAGTGTCTTGCAGTTACAGACTCCTCTCTGTTTTTTTGGTCAGACACTGCCTTCCTGCCATGGAAACTATCACTTTATCAGTCACATAAAGCTTGAGGTCTGAACAAGAGAATGACTTATGAGTCGCCTGTTCATCTGGACAACTATGACTGATTCTGAGCTACGAATGAGTTCATGACTCATGTGAATCACAAGTCAAAGAATCATGTGCTTAAGTCTTGAAAACGGATGGCAGGGAAGTCATGTTTGTCTGCCTTGCTGAAGCAGAATATAAGTCGACCAAAGCTTAATAAATAGGCAAATAAATTCATGTGTGGGTCCTGATGATCACATAGCCAGGAAATCCCCACAGGATAGACACAACTTGTGGCACCTCATGCCATTTCAGTGATAAAGCCACCATTGTCCTTTCAAGTAAGGGACAAATGAGCTACAGTCTAATGTTTGATTTGCTGTCATGATCAAATGTGTCTTTGTACACTCTGGATCCCAAATCTTATTTTTGATTTTCCGCCTCTATCATGTAAGTGTATTGATTTGGTCAGTGTGCACATGTTTATGAAACACTAAAATGGAACAGCAGCATTGTAGCAGTGGTTTTTCACAGCTCTGAACTGAAAAGCATTTCAGAAGTGTTTTTTTGAAATTGCTCTAACCAACAACGATGATATTTGGTTTGTGTAGGTGTTTTAAGTTCCTCGTGGCAAAATGGCACCACACAACACGGTGATCACAGTTTTTTTTTTTTCAAAGAGAAGTGGAGTTATTAAAGATGCCTGGGAAGGACTTCTACTTGTTTTCTTCCCCTTGGCAGAAAAAAGGCAAACTGATCCCCTGTCACAATTTCTGAATAAACTTCACACCTCCTTAAAATGCAACTGGAAGTGTGAAGTAAAAAAAAATTCTGAAGGTTTTTCACTCAGCCAGCTGGAACAAAAATTAAAACTATGATTTGTGAAGTGGAAAGTCTTTGGTAGCCAGTGACTGGTGGCTGCCATTATTTAAGGTAGCAAACATTTGATTGATTTGAGCTATTTCTCCCTAAATGTAGCTGAGATACTGTTCAGATTTCTAACAATGAAATCAAGATTAAGGAAGAATAATTTCTTCTGAGAGATTTTTCTTCAATAGCAGCAATCAGTCAACAAGCGCTCAACAATGTCTTTGGTTGCATGTGGTAGGGTCAAGACATGTCAAGTATCATTCAGCCAAAGTGCTTCTTGGCTTGTCAAAGAGCATCAGAATGCTCTGACCTTACACCTTTTTGATTTTGGATTATCGGAGGTGCGAGCAACCTATCTCTGTATCACTGTTTTTTTTCACACTTCGCACAAAACTCCCAAAAAATGTCCTGAAAAATGTTGGGATGAGCTGCATGTGTGCATGTGTAAGCTAACAACCACATGTTTTTCCTCAAACTCTACCTGGCATAATTCCTGCCAGCATCCTAGTACATTTTTTGTGTGAAGTTGGGCTGATTTGAGATCGCAAAAAAAGGATATTCAGGAAAATCATCATAAGCGAGTGGAAGGGGCTGGTGATGAATATATCCTGCAACTGACTAATGACAACTGACTGCATGCACATGACTGGTGCAATCACCATGCATGTTATCAACAGTACAGGAGAACTACAAGACTAGCAGGAGTAAGTTTAACAACGCACAAAGAACATGTAGCTTTGTCTTTCTAAGGTTGATTTGCTATTAATTTGGTACCTGTTTTAACGTAATGTTGATAAATTGATGGGATATACGATTGGGAGTCTGTAGATTTGTGTTTTATTTTGGAATTGACCAGATGTTCTGTGCGTTCCAGCCTGACTTCCTTTCCGGGTCGATCAAGTCTGTTCAGCTTGAACGGCATATTTGGAACGGAGCAGAGCAAAGTGGTGCTGCCAGAAAACACAAATGGACTGAGGCGCATATGGTGGAAACAGGGATTGATCACATGAGGAGTGTGTGGCACTGACGCAACATGGCGCTCACGGCTCCTGCCGAAATTGCATGTGATGTAAGCGATGCAGTTTACCCCAGTTGTGCCTTTGTTACTACCTTCGATGCCAGCTCAGTGGCGTGCCTCGGTGCGTTTACAATGTGGATGATGTGTAACATACAGTAGGTGTAAAAGTCCCACCTTGAACTTGCAATGTAAAAAGGGCTATACATTCAGTTTCCTAAAGATTACATGGCGACTAACATCGAGGACCTGGCCAAGTTACACAAATCACTGCCTGGATTTTAACCCGATTTCATTTTCATTTTAAAACCAATCAAACAAGCGTCTCAGCCAAGTCTAATAATACCATGTTGCTGTTATTTAAAACTGTTTTGACTGAGGTAAACTGTGTGATTTCAGTAACACTTTACAATAAGGGTACATTAATTAACATTAGTTAAGGCATTATTAAGCCTTAAATAATGGTTACTAACAGTTAATTAATGTGTCTATTAATCATTTATTAAGGGTGTTCATGTTAACTATGGCATTAATTAATACATTATTTAATCCTTATCAAGGATGCTATTAACATTAGTTAATGCAGTAATAAGCCTTAATTAACAGTAAATTCATACAATAATGAACATTAAGAAACCCTTAACAGATGTCTCTTGTTAACATTAATTAAGGGTTTACATGTTAATTAAGCCTATTAACTAATATTACTAAAAGCTTGATAAAGATGTTCATAAATCATCATAAGTGAGCATAACCATTAACTAACCATTAGTTAAGGCTTAATAATGCCTTAACTATGTTAATTAATGTACCCTTATTGTAAAGTGTTACTGTGATTTCTCATATGACAATAGAGAATAAGATATGGTCTGTATCGACGTCACTGAACCTTACAGTTCCAATGATCCCATGATTTAGCAGCTTGCTGCTATGAATAAAAAGAGTTGTTGTACTCAATCATTTCAATAAAGGAAAATCCAATTAATGATCCATGTGGAAGCTGAATTCTCTTTTTTATTCTAAAAGTAAAAGATAGCTCATAATTTTAACAGTCTTTCTTTCCATTTCAACACAATAACTTTATTGAAATACAACTCAATCTCGTGCAGTTTTCACACACACACCACAGAGTTATATACATGGTCCTGTAATCAAAAAACTGAACTCTACTTTGGAACTTGTTTCCAGCATATGTTGGCTCATAGACTGCAGTAATCTTTGCAGCTGCAACATCATCCTTTCACTACAATGTAGTATTAAGTGATGTGAGATTATCATTACACTCAAATCAGTTTACTTTAGGCAATAAAAACCACACATCCAGAGAATGTATCAAACACTTTCACAGGCATAATCTTTTAGTGTTTTCCAATAAACACTCAAGATTCAGAAGACTTTATTTGAACAAGACTGGAATAAAATAGATCATTAAAATAGATGCTGCATATTTCTCCACATGCATAATTATTATTATTGGCTACTTATTTAGTACAATTTAGACAGATAATAATCTGTAAAGAAGCATACATTTACATGATGAGGCATTACAGCAGAAAGCAATTCAAACTATTATCAAAGACAGAACTGCATAACAGTCTGTGAACTCAGGTCTGTTCAAGAAAAAACCCACCAAAAGGAGAACAAACTTTGGTTTATCTGTGATATAATTGAAGAAACAAAAGTGTTTTAATGCATGCATTCCCAAGCTAAATCTTGTGCTTACAATCAAGTGATTAAGCACTGTACTACAGCAGCGAAATAATAGAACTATGTAATTTAGAATGAAAGGAGATGTACTGTTCTTGGGAGTGAAGGAAATAGTAATACAAGCTCAGTACAACCAACACACGTCACCAGTAATCATGCATGCCCTTTGAAGGAAAGTACTGCCATAACCAGAGACTGCTATCAATATAACAGTATGTTCTCATTTATTTCAGGTCTTCTATAAAAGAAAAAGGTGCTGCTCAATCAGCAAACTCTTTGAACCAATTCACTGCTTAAGGCTGTATTACGCAACAGTTTGATAGAGTGTTCTGAATATCTGCAGTGAGTGAAAGCTCTCTGAACTTCATTATTCTTTAAGATGACTGCTCTCCAGAATGTTTTCAACAGAGTTCATTTGTATTTGTTCCAGTCCCATGCTGTTTTCTCCCCTGACTAAACACCATAGAGCAGGGTGGAGGTCAAGACAGAGGCAGCAGATAAGAGGGACACAGGAGAGAGGGGAGAAACGGAGGAGGGAGAGGAGGGTGTACTCCCTGACCGCAGAGCACAATGTCTTATCTTGTCCTCTGTCCTCCCTGTCGTTATCAACCGCACATGGATGTGGAGACTGTACACAGCTGCTCGCTGCCTGCAAAGAGAGGAAATATGAATGTAATGTAATGTTTTTGGTTTTTTTTTTACAAATGAAAGTCTGCTATTTGTCATGTTCAAGCAGCAGGAGTCTGTTAAGAAAATGACTCATAACTGTTAAAACTCAATAATAGTACTAGCAGTGACACTCATTTATAGTTTAGTTCCCAGTCTGACCAGAAAATGGTTTCATGGAAATTAATTCTCCCAGTGAATAGGCTTTAAGCATAGACTTTAAAAAATGGAGTAAACGTAGCCATGGTGACGCCATCCTTTGGTTAAGTTACTTTTTGACTAACCTAAGTATGGTATTTCCAGTGCTGTCATCTTGGGTTTTTTTTAAGCCAGAAGTTGCCATATTTGGACGAGACAGGTGATACACATTTAACCTTCTAATATGATTAAGAGGTCACATTCACAATGAGGGATGCATTTATTAAAACACAGAAGGATAATACTTGAGAGAATACTACCCACTCATTTGCAGGATGAGATCAGCAAATAGATGAGAAACACTACTTTGTCCAAGACTCCAAAGACGACACAAACCAAAAGTTTATCACAGTAGCTTTAACAAGATTTGTTAGGAAAATGTTTATTGAAGTGAGAAACCCCTTGAAAAAATGGTTATGTCGTTGCCTGCTTTCACACCATCTGACTCGTTTTTTTGTTGTTGCAACAAATGGTGTCTAACCCTGCTGACAATTAAAGACTGCTGGGGCACTTAAGCATGCCTCGTGTGTCTGAAACCAAAGGCTATGTCCACTTCTAAAATACAGTCTATGGAAGGAAAGTTGTGGAAGTGCATTACTTGTAAATCCTTACAGTAATATGGTTAGCCAATGTTAAGCTCCATGTACTTTTTGATACCTAGCTAGTGAGTTAATTAGCCAGATTTGTTGAAGTTTGTAGCTTATTTTTAAACAGATAACCGTAGACAAATCCATTCCTTGTGCTTTCTTGTGCTTTTGATTTTCAAAAGGCTGTGATATTTTAGAGTTTCACGATAAAGCAAATTATTTTGTTACATTGGACTTGTGCTTGTGTGGCGCTTTAGTCATGTCGCAACTCAAAGTGCTTTTTACACCACATGCCCATTCACACCACTTTCACACTAAATGGCTGATGCTGGTGTGAATGTTTGAAATGAGTTTTGATCTCCGTTCTCTAATAGATGAGTACATTAATAAGTTGGATGGCTCCATGTCAATCCTTCACATTCAAGTCCAGCAAAAACAACTCTTTGCAACGGTGATCTGTTGCAGTGGTCGCTGTATTTCTAATGAAATGACCTCTGCTGCTGTCTCCACTGTCTCCACTGTATTTTAAGGTTATTTATAACTGCACAATGTAGCTTATATTATATTCACCACTAGAAGGTATTCCCAATGATAAAAAGCTTGAACATCCTGTTCAGGTATTTATTCGATCATAATCAGAAAATGAAATGTAACACTTGTTGCTTTGAGCGAATATAGATGGATATTATATAACAGGGGTCTTTTACTTTTCATTCTGTATCCTCTGTTCTCTATTCATGGTTTCAAACAGCAATATCCAAGGATGAGCCTAGAGTGGATCTTGGATAAGCCTCTAGCCCTTGGCTTAGGTCCCCACCCCCATCTCTGTAGTGCTTGCTCTCCTTCTCTCTTTAGCTCTCAAACAGACACTCTAACGCACACATACACACACACACACACACACAAATACACACAAACAAGGACTCCAAAAGCACAACAGACACTCTGCCAATTTAATAAAGAGAGACTTTGTCATACGTATCTCTCCCACAGCTTCCTGGCCAGAGTGACAACAGTGTGGGTGAGTGGAAAAACAGGAAGAGGACAGGCGGAGTAGTTCTAGTGGGCAGTGGCCTGGCCTTTATGTGTGTGTTTGTGTGTCTGCACTGAAGCCTGTGCATGTGTATATACAGCATATGTGCTAACCCGCTAAGACATGTGCTCACTAGGACATTGCTCAACATTTAGCAGCAGTGGTGGTGGTGTAACGCAGATAGGCTTCCCAGTCAGGAAGGAGAACTTGCTGTTTCCTGGCGGGGAGGACTAGCTGTCAGCGCTCATGCAGTAGAGGGATACAGCTCCACCATTAGCAGACCTCATGATGGGAAGACCAATGGACAAAGGCCACAGGGGGAACTTTACCCAGGCACAGAGCTTTTGGGCGAACTCAATAATGCATGATTTGTGTTTTCTTTGTAGTACAGCATGATTGCTCTCTTGAATGTCCCCCTGGAGGATGTATATCTCTGAAAATGTTCAGATCCCTCCACTGTTATTGAATACACTCTAAAAGATGCATTGCGCCTTTTAGAACTGGGTTGTACTTTTAGAACCACCCCAGAGACCAAAGGTAGCCTTTTCTACCCCATTTGTAAGGTTTTCATCACTGTTATTCTGTAATATTTTCTTTTCCACACTGTCTCACTTAATTATTTTGCTGCTGTCAAAGATGTTGTAACCAACTGCTTGAATACTAACTGTGTGTCCAAACAGATTTCTGCTGGGAGTGAGTCATTTGGTAAATATAGGGAATGACAGCACTGACTTTCAATTTGGGCTCAGCTGTTTAGCAGTCTAGTTGGATCACACAAACACAGGAACACGATGACAGATGCACACACACAAACACACACACACAGCTGTCAGTGGTTTGAGTGTTCAAAGGAAGACGTTTAAATTTTTCAGTGCATACATGTAGGAGATGAAATTGCAGTGTGCAAACATGGCATGACATAAAAAACCTTTGAATATAGGTCACTTCACACAGGTTGCAGAGAGCTTTAAAACTGCCTCAAGTGTTATTGAACCCATGTATCAGCAGATGAGACTTGCTTTAGCTCGACAGCCACAGAGGCTCCCCAGATGGTGAACAGAAAAAGGAAATGGAGCCCAGACCAATCCAGATTCTTATTGTTCACAAAAAATGTTGTTAGAGCCAAGTGTTTGTAGAGCTGTGATACAGGCAGAACAACCTTGCAGCTAACTGTCAAACTAACACCTGACAAATAAGGATGAGTGAGGATAGGATGAAGCATCTAGCATATAAATGACCGTGCACATCTTGCATAACACTTTAGCTTACAGTAGCTGTCACCAACTTAAGTTTGCCAACAATAGCTAAAGTAGGCTAAAAATAGTCATGCAGCATATGACTAGACCTGCTCACTTCTTGAATCTGGCTTTTGCTTACATTAACAATCCATAAATAACTAATTATTAACATTGGAAACATTAGTCACGTAGCCTATGACAGTTAAGACTATGGGCTGTATAAAATTATGGATGACATAACAGCTTCACAAAAGTAAAGCCAAAACAATTGGTGCTCGTCCTTTTGACCTGCTACAGTAAAGAATATGCTCTGTCTCCTCCATGTAAGTATAAAGGTTTACAACATTTTTTTTAAAGATTTTTATTTAGAATTTAGCACAATTGATTTTCAATTATCTGCAATTTAACTACGGAATTTGGTATTCTGAGTATGCCAAGGTTAGCATTGCTAGCACTGCCAGCCTTCGATCGTCCCTGCAGGTTAACATCCACATGCTTGTATTTAAAGTGGTTATGACTTTCTCTGGTCAATATGTAAGTTTAACCTGATACATTCTACATACATTTTATCTAAGTTTTCTTGATCAAAATACTGCCCAACCACGCTGCTGCTCCTCCTGCTCACTGTGCTTGTTTACAGCCAGTATACGGCTATAGCCCCTAATAGTGGCAATGAGGCTGTGTTGCAGTTTGACCATAAAATTTGACCGGCATCTAGAGCCATTATAAGAATATTAACAATTTGTTTATCCGACTAGTAATTCTGTTGCAGACAAGCGAGGGTGTCAACGTATAACCATTTAGTCGGCAAAGGGCGCATATCGCTAGTTTGGACCTACCTCACCAATCAGCTTACAATGGGTAGAAGTCCAAATATCTTTTATTCAATTACAAAAGCTAAATAAAATGAGTCATGTATCTCATGCCCTTTTAAGTCTTAAATCAGACATTTTAAAAACAAATTTGAAAAGCTAGCTAGAAATAGCTAAGTTAGCTCACAATAGCTAGTTAGCTAATATTAGTCAATGGCAGTGCGAGGTTGACTAATGGTGTGCAATTTTAACGTTGGTAAGTGTTGTGTTTCTTCTGGCATCAGACTTTAGCTCACTGTAGTTGGCTAGACCCCTTACCCCTGCTTAACACAGGAGTAGGCTGTCCCCATTTACTAAAGAGGTGTGAGTAAAATAAACAGCAGTAAGGCCACAGGTATATTCAAGTTTTTAAGCAAGTGCACAATCTTGGTCTGCATGCATGTGTGCATGTTATGTTTGTTTGTAGAGGGAAAAAAGTGTCCCCGGGTGCTTTAGCCCCCGCCACAAACCCGACTCCTTCTGACATCTGTGAGTCAATTAGCTGACTGAAGAGAAAACATCCCTGCCCCCTCTCTCTCTCTCTCTCTCTCTCTCTCTCTCTCTCTCTCTCTCCACCACCCTCCCTTCCTCCCTCCTCTCCATGCATCCCTTCCTCCACCAAACAACTCCAGCCATCCAGCCAGTTTAGGTAGTGTAGCATAGCAGCTCTTGTCTGCCCCGGCTGGTGTGAGGCACTGGGGGGAGGGGTGCGAGTCAGGGCCAGGGGGGTGGGAGGGTAGTGGGGGTGATGAGGTTGGATGTCAAGAATGTGGCTCATGGTCTGCTCTTTTGTGTGTTTTGTGCAAGATGAATAGGCCCATGGCAGGCTGGGGTGCTAGTTGGCTGCATTTCCCCGTTGACTTGTGTGTTAGGGAAGCCTGAAGGCCCTGGCCTGCCCCTCTTGAAATGAGACACACGGATAATGATGGCTGCTGTGTGAACAACTTAAACGCCCACTACATATAGACATAACTATTTCAGAGAGTTATTTCCTCTATGGCTCATTCTTGTCTCAATATTGCCTCATTATCCCTGGTCTCTTCTGCCTGTCTCTATCCCTCTGTCCTCCCAGAGCCTACTATCAGGACAGTTATTGTTTGCTAAGCTGGTGTGGGGGCTGTTCTTTTTGTGCTCTGTGCATCCCATATTCCCTTCCCCACTCGTCCCCAATGCCCTCCACGTCCTCAGGCTACTGCTATGGAAATATGCTTCAGTCACATTGCTAATTATTTAAGAGTCGTCACCTCATTAAGAGTGCTGTGAGATAATGAATGATTAATAGGTCATTCTTCACAGCGTCACTGTCTCCCACTCCCTCCTATACAAGATACTTGTTTGACAGGTTTTTCTGGCTCTTTTCCGTCCAGTTCATGCATCCCTACTCGCTGCATCTGTGTATGTGCATGCTCCTGGAGGAAACTGGAAACGTCACCGGTGGCTTTAAGGCAGGAAGTGCAGTGAAGGGGACATGATTAGTGTTTGTGTCGACAATGATCCCTCAGGCTAGTAAATGCTGAAGAATGGTGTTGCTCAGAAATGCAGGCAGTGGGCTTGTGGTGCTGACTGTAAATGACTGACATTGCTTGGTAATGAGCCAAGATTGGATACATGAAACCTGCAAGGACTCTGGTCGTATTTGTTTAGCTTGCATTAAGTCATCGCTGGAGTGTGAACACCTGCAGGCACATATACCACTTATCATGTCTTTGCTATCAGGATAAGCATACTGGGAATTCTCAGCTGTAGCAAGGAAGTTGGTTCAGTGGTTATCTGGTGCCTCAAACATCCCCTCATGGTCTCTCCTCTGTCTCCACTTACATGAACTTGCATTCTTTGGGACTTTATGACGACTCTTTTCCTTTGACAGCTCCAGTATACTCATACTACATTGACATTAATAGTTCATATAAAGATGAGTTTTATCCACACAGTCATACAAGCAACAGTTCAGAAGTAATCTTATTCCACACTACATGCCTGAAATAATCATATGACGATTCAAGTAAGCTGCTGACATAAACAGGAAGCATATTGTCCTCTGTGTGATTGGTTGGTTAGATACAGAAAACAGAATTACCCAAGAACAACAGATGAGAAAAAGTGAGACCGGAGATTTCCTTGTTTGGGGTGGCACAGAGTGAAACTGTAAAGGAAAGTGTCACATGAATAAGGTGGTAAACTCAGCAACTGATAAGACTACTGACAGGACTAAAGTAAATGTTGCAAAAGTTCTGTTTTACAATGATAACCGTTTGGAGCCAGCCTCCATATGCAATAAACAAAGTGAGTCAACTTGTCCACTTGACAATGTCTTAAGGCAAAAGCATTTTTTCTAAACTATCACACATTGAGTGTCAGTGAATGTAATGGTTTTTTTTTTTTTACAAATGAAAGTCTGCTATTTGTCATGTTCAAGCAGCAGGAGTCTGTTAAGAAAATGACTCATAACTGTTAAAACTCAATAATAGTACTAGCAGTGACACTCATTTATAGTTTAGTTCCCAGTCTGACCAGAAAATGGTTTCATGGAAATTAATTCTCTCAGTGAATAGGCTTTAAGCATAGACTTTAAAAAATGGAGTAAACGTAGCCATGGTGACGCCATCCTTTGGTTAAGTTACTTTTTGACTAACCTAAGTATGGTATTTCCAGTGCTGTCATCTTGGGTTTTTTTAAGCCAGAAGTTGCCATATTTGGATGAGACAGGTGATACACATTTAACCTTCTAATATGATTAAGAGGTCACATTCACAATGAGTGATGCATTTATTAAAACACAGAAGGATAATACTAAAAGAGAATACTACCCACTCATTTGCAGGATGAGATCAGCAAATAGATGAGAAACACTACTTTGTCCAAGACTCCAAAGACGACACAAACCAAAAGTTTATCACAGTAGCTTTAACAAGATTTGTTAGGAAAATGTTTATTGAAGTGAGAAACCCCTTGAAAAAATGGTTATGTCGTTGCCTGCTTTCACACCATCTGACTCGTTTTTTTTGCAACCAATGGTGTCTAACCCTGCTGACAATTAAAGACTGCTGGGGCACTTAAGCATGCCTCGTGTGTCTGAAACCAAGGCTATGTCCACTTCTAAAATACAGTCAATGGAAGGAAAGTTGTGGAAGTGCATTACTTGTAAATCCTTACAGTAATATGGTTAGCCAATGTTAAGTTGACACATTGAGTGTCAGTGCTGATGTTACAGAGAGAGAAGGAGATAGAGAGAATAAAGGATTAATGAGTCAAATGAGGATAACAGAGCACATTTTTAGGAAAGTGTTTCCTCTGAGGAAATGATGGTGTTGTGCTCGGTTGAATAGAAATACTGCAGTGTTAGTAGAGACTTACAAGGATGTTCAAGAACTAGCTTACTTTGACACAACCAAAAATTGTCAGTAAAGGTGGTATGACTATTAAGCTGTTTTCACACATGCCCTCCTGAAAATTTCCGTGAGGCTGCCTGTGAAATCTTCCTGAGTTGGTTGTTTGGACAGGGTGTGGGGTCTCCGGAGGCGAGATAACAATGGAAAACAGCAAGATACCAAATAAGTGGCGGACGACACAATGCAATGCTAGTCCAACGAGTGCAATACTTCATATCATATTCAGAAAATCGACAAAAGAGTAGAGAAGAACATACTGGTGGACAGAAACAATAATCATAATGAAGCAGTTTCATAATGTTCACTAAGAATGCACCTATTGCCCACTTTACAGTCTATGGTAGCCCTGATCACAAGTTGTCAGCGGCCCCATTCCAATCACTCACTCGTGGTGAATTGTTCCTTCTCCTGCTGCTGAATGAAAATGTGTGTTTGCAAAAAAATTCCGGAGTTTTGTGAATGTGTAAAAGCACCATTAAAGGTTTTTGTTTCAACAACTAAAGTTAAACTTCATTTCAAGCAGTAGTAAGCGGTAGGAGCACAGAGGGAAGGAAAGTCCAGGTCCTTCTTATGCGCGGAACCAAGACCACAAACGCCTTCCAAGAGAAACTGTCCAAAGTGTTCACCAGTAACTTTCTGTACAATGAAACGTATATTTAGTTTCACATTACTCTATGACATAACCTTTGATTGTGGTTGTTGGGAAGAACAACTAACCTTTGCTTTCCGCTGTTGTTGGATGACAACATGAAAGTAATTTTAACACATGGATTCCGCAACAGCCCTGTAACAAGGCTCCACCATTAGACCACCTTTGTACTTGAACACTGTACCAAACAGAAACACCATTTTGGTGTCCCAGTGTTTGATTTTACAAAGCGTCTCAGCACGGAAGAACCAACTGAGGTACTGACTGTGTGAAAAGGGCTGAAGACTTCTTCACTGAACTATGAATTTAAAATGACTAATGTTTGCCCAAGAATTCTGTTATGACGATAAGATCATACAACCTGAATATGTTACAGACCTCTGTTTTTCCTAATTGAAACATCAGAGCGAGGAACACATTTTAATCTGAGATTGGCATGTGCAAAGACTTTTGAGCTTTTCTCACATAACAGTGAACTGTTTCATTGTATCGAGTGATTGCAACTACTTTATACATTTTGAAATGATTTGGCCTACTTTATATAGGCTGCTTTAAAGGTATCGATGTCAGTTACATTGTCTACAGCACAGCATCTTGTTTCCTCCACACAGGAAATCCAAAACCCCTTTTTGGTTTGTAGTTTGTTAGATGTCAAAGACAGAGCAGGGCTATACAGGCTAAAATAACCATGTAAAATCAAGTCAATCAAGTGTATCACCTTCAAACATTGACAAGCCAAAGTTTGTTTTCAGGACAAACAGTGTTCATGTAACTCCACATGGAATAATCCCAGAGGTTGTTGGAAAGCTGCTTTAATGTGGTATGTTCCAACCACCCCCCACCTCTGCAAATCACTACTTTCACTCAAGTCTCACCCCCCAACTTGTGGCCTCAGGTCTGTGAGTGGCAGTTTCCAGGTCCCCCCCCCCCTCTCATCCAAAGTCCCTCACCCACTTCTCCAACACAGCATGTTTTAGTCGGACCCTCCCCCCCCGATCCCTCCCCCGTTAGCCTTGACTCAGGCCTATTGCTCTCTCTCAGCTGCTCGGGCTGAACAGTGACTGTTGATTGGTGGTTGAGGCGGAGAAGGAAGCCTTGGGAGTATTTATAGAGACTCTCATTTACCAGAACAATAACAACCCTCCCCCACAGCGAGAGGGTGAGAGAAGCAAACTGACTTTTGGTTTTACATCTCCGGGGACATTAAGGACACACTTTGTTGAATAAGGTGTATGTCCATTCATGTTGATGCTTTGTTGCAATGATTAGAGTATAGAGGGAAATTCATTGAAAGTGATTGGGCAAACAGTTTATAGTTAAAATAAAAATTGGGCTATTGAAAGAAAACTTCTTGGTTTCTACAAAAGTATGCTACACATTCACAAATGCTATAAGAGTTTAGATGATTGTGTTTATTTATACGACTCCTGTGAGGGCTACAACTGAAAAGGCTTATAGGTATAGATCACCACAATTAGAAGCAACAGCACTAAGTAGTTTAAAGTATTTATGTTTCCGTTGCACGCCGGAGCCAAAGTGTATAGTGTCCTGAAACAATTCATCAGTTAATTTCAAAGCATTAAAACATCGCACTGAGAATCCCTTTATCTGAAAGAAGCTAACACAAAGTATATCAGGAAAGTTAATACCAGGGATGCAATTAAAATCAATTTATTCTAAAGGATGTGGCACACTCCTGTGTATGGCTCCACCTCGTCTGTACCCGCCATAAGGCACTATACATTACTGACTTTGGCAGTCACTGCTGGCAGAGACAGTGTTGGCAGGATTAGTTGGGTTTCAAGGATTGAACCGGTATTAGATCAGTGACAATTAGTTGATGGTGACAGAGATTAAAGATGACTTGGATGATGAGTTCAGTGTTCACTGGTACATGATTACTGAGGTTTAAAGACGGAAGGGTAAATGTCCATCTCCGCCTGCAGAAAATAGAAAGTGGTATCAGCTGACAGAGGTCGTTAGTTCGGCCATTGGCCTGCATTCAAACCTAGGAGTAAGATTTAAAAGAAGACAAAGCAAGAATCCTTTATATTGTAGTTGATGTTGTTAAGATATTTAACCTGGAAACCAAACAAATCTGCAGGCTTGTATTTTGCTTGCTGTGCTTTTGGCTTGTCCCCAATCCATTCAGATGACCTGATTCAGCCCTTTATCTCATTTAGGGCAGGGTTTTTTTTAAAAGGGTAATGACTTGGGGAAAAGGAGCCACAGGTCGGACTAGAACCTGCTGGAAGGACTAGAACCTCTGTAAATTGGGTTTGACCTAACCGATAAACAAACCAGCATCCCAAATTTAGGGCAGCTTTTTTTTTTTTTTGTACTTTATTTTTCCAAAAGTAAAACACTAATGTGACAAAACGAAAAGACATACGTAAAGCATACTATAAAAACAAAAACAAAACAATCAAACAAACCAGTAACATCAAAACACCAGTCCAAATTCATATGTCATGGGTATGTAAACCATCCCACTTAAAAAACAATAACACTAGTATATAAATAAGCAACAACAAATAAACAAACAAACACACAAGACAAAAACCCTGCTGCCCATGGTTCGACCCCCGGTTCCACAACTGGGACCGATAACTTGAGATTAAGTTCAAGTAGATACAGTATCTAAATTTAGGGCAGGTTTAAGTGCTTTTAAGGGGCTCTCACACATGCACAAAACTCCATCCAAACTTTCTAATGCAACTTTGCCCAGAATTCTTCATGCCTTCCCCGACTAAAAATTGCATGGGAAGTCAGGATGAACAGATGTGAGAACGCAGCAGGAAAATTCAGTGCTATCGAGTGAGAGGGGCTTATAACATTTATATCCTGTGACCGGCGTGCGATGGCGTGCCACGATCCCAGTACCCGTTTCATGATGTTTTCTGATTGCCAGTATGTTTTCTGATTGCCAGTATGTTCTCCTCTGCTCATTAGTATGTTGTGAATATGTTGAACTACAGTTAGCCTTTATCTGAAGGGAAAAGTTGTCAGCTAGCATTGGACTGGGTTCCTTTGTCCGCCATTTTTGAATTGTTCTGTTCATGTCCTGCATCATGGGACCCTTCACAGGAAGCTAGTTTGAGCTAGCTACCTAGCCTAGCAGCTGACTACTACGTCAAACATATCACTTGTCTAATTGGCTATAGACCAGGGGCTGTTTGGTCCACACATGCCTGCTTGTAGTAAAAAAAATATAAGGATATAGGTTACAGACTTCATCACATTTATAAATGGGTAGAGCAAGGCCAAGCTACAAGATAATAGGGGTACATTTATAGTCCTTTGAAATTAATTTTTATTACATTTTATTGTCATCATACAAGTCAAGGATAAATAAAGTTTTATCTCTCTGTTTCTCTTGTGCAGCGTTCGAAACCTTTAGCTGGACACTATTACATTAAAAAACACCTTCAAGACCATTTCAGATGTAAAAATACAACACGTTTTGCAGCTCTTGGTAGAAACTATTCTTCTGTCTGCTGGACTGAGAGCATATGGTCTGATTTCTACCAACAGATAGATGAAGGTAGATTGTTTCAAATGTTGAGATACTGATTTGAGTCTCTTTTCTAACAGACATACCAAAGGAGTTAGTTGGCTGCCAGTTGGAATATCTTGTTCTTTCCAGGAAGATCAAGTTATTTTTCTACCAACTTGCAGACCCAAAACAAAAAGATGGTCATGAATGCATTCACTAGCAGCCGACTCTTCTGTTCAGAACATCCACCTTCTAGTCCTTTTTCTCTCCAGGAGGACTCATGGAACCTGTAGAGAAGCATCTGAACATTTGCCACAAGATCTCCAAAGACTCTGTTCACTCCCTTCATTTGCAAAATAGTGGATTCAAAGCACATGTTCTGTGGTCTTTATGGTCAACTTCCAACAACTTGGATGTTGTAAGGCTGCAAACAGAGCACCAGTAGGGTATGCAGACTTAATACATAGTCCTCTGACAAAGCAGTTATCAGCTATGTGTTGTCTGCCACCTCAAAAGTAGAGTCAACAAGGAATGCTGAGGCCTTTTACCAAGGGAGCTCAAACTGATTTGCAGAGAGAACATGAGCATGAGTTATGTTAGAGGGGGAAACCTGTGTGAAATCAACCCATACTGCAACCCCAGCACTTTTATTGCATGTTTACAGTGTAGCATAAGGGTGTGTCCAAGCTGGGAATGGAAGCAACCCTTCCAGCCTATTGCTCCTATAAACTCAGTCACATAAACTCTCTGGTTTGCGCTTTATCACCCAAATAAAGACACACATGCACAATCTCACACAAGCGTAGAAATCAATACATGGCTCAAGGCAAGATGTGTTGAGGCCTGACCCTGAAACCATAGAGCACAGCTAGAAATGTGGGAGAATCTGTGAAACATGCACACAATACCAAGCAGCCTATGAAGGAATAAGGATGCAGTATATCCCTCGTCTTTCTAATTACAAAACACACTTGGTCAGTGGGTATATAATTACAAAACGCATATCTTCCACCACAATCATGGCTGATTAGGATTTCATGCAAATGTCTTAGGATGTAAACAGACACAGAGATGTGATTGGTGAGCTCCAGAAGGATTGGACATATTGGAAGTGTTCTTTAATGCAAATGACACCATTAGTAAAAGCGCGTGGCCTCAGAAAAAAAAAAAAAAAAAAAAAAAGGCTTTCTTGGTGCATTTTAAAATGCCTCTTTGTCATAGTGTCGCAAACTGAAGTAACCTTAGGCCGAAAATGTGATGCTGTGCTACAAGAGGGCTCATCCCAACACAACAGAAACTTGTGTTGATTGTGTGTTTTGTTTGGATTGACTGGCTGGGTGAGTTTTTTCACATAGCACCAACACCTGGGAGTGGCTTATTAACACTTAGCTTAAAGTGGCCGGACAATGTCAAACAATGACGAACGCCTGCCAGTGGTTGCCCATTTATAGACGAATTCCCAGGACAATAGATTGGCTCGCTGTCCCAAAGTGGTTCCATTCATTTGCGATTGCAGGCAAGAGGTTGTTGTCCTGGAGTGGGCAATCAAGAGACATGTGCATCTACAGAGTGGAGGTACAAACACACACTCACACACACACGAATGCCCAGACGCAGAAAACACACACAAGGTGCCTGCATCCAAAGTCCATACACGTAAATCAAGCAAGCACACAAAGCATGCACAGCAGTAGTTACACTGGCGCTGCAGCCAGAGTGGACTAGAATAGCATACAGGGCTACATTCCTCTGCCCTCCCTCCTCTGCCTCTCTGAGGCCAGCACACAGCAGACTGGTGGGTCACATGGACACACAGTGATCACAGTGATCTTGGAGATGAGGTGTACATGCACATACCGGGGCAACACCGCTGCTACACCTACACACAGGGCAAATAGATAAGTAGGTGCAGACAAGTTGGGGACGCGGAATTTCAAAACAGCAATACATTGCAGGTAAAAGCATGCAGAGATACACAGAAAACAAAAATCTATCTATCTATCTATCTATCTATCTATCTATCTATTATCTATCTATCTATCTATCTATTATCTATCTATCTATCTATCTAGCTATCTAGCTATCTATCTATCTTAAAATCAATAATTGCCCTTTAATTGTCCTAACTGCCATAAGAGCAGCAGTTCCAAACAAAGATAAACAAGATGTCTAAATTCTTGTTCAAAAAGAAACAGTGGGGAGGAGGGTATTTAAATTGGCTACTGTGTCACAGCCACTCCAAACAGCCCCTTTTTTTCTACGCCCATGCACAATTATATTAAGTAGGGCCAATAGGAACAAAGAAGAGGCAGGACCGAGGCTCCACCTCTCCCCGACTGCCTTCCTCTGAGCTTTTTAGATGTACATAATCCCTGAGTTGACCCAGAAAATAGGCAGTCGTTTCAAGATCTGATGCGGCAGTCTTTGTGCACACCGTCCCCGTTAGAGCATGAAGCGTAACCCTGTGGAATACATACTGTAATTCAGAGGAGATTTGCCTTTGCAGGGGGAAACTGTTTAAAAAGACGGAGCCGAGGCAAAGTCGCGCAACTTTGTGAAAACGTAGCGGTTACGGGTAAGTGATTCTTTATCGGGTTTATTTGAAGGAGAATTTGGGGTTTTGGTCTGTGGTGGTCTCCGAGGCTGCTACTCCATTGTTTGCATTCGCTTGTTTCTAAACTCGAGATTGGAGAAAATGATATTGTGTTTGACTACACTGTCGGGAATAATGTAATACAAACATTTGAACAGATCGGAGTCCCCCGGAGAAAATCGAAGCCTTTGTTGAATTTTCCTGCCCTGTTAGAAATGTGGTGATTCAGCTGTTGGGGAGATGTTGCATGATGTCAGTGTTCTTTGTTGCAACCTTACGTGCGTAAAATGTAACAGATTTTTTCTGCCTTTAGTTGACATGCAACGTACAGGGGATTTAAAGAATGCTTTACGCGATGCATACGTTTTTTTCCTCCTTTGTCGATCCCCGTGCATTTATCATCGCGTCTAAAATGTATCCAAACAATGCATGTTGAACCTGAGATGCCAACCTGGGCGTTCATTCATAGGCACAAAGAGGGGAGGTTTGGTAAAGACTAAATACGGGGTTTCAGTGCCAAAAGGTAAAACAACCATGCAGATATTTTTTTAAAGAGGATAGCGTGTTTAACTGATTAGGCTGATTTGTGACGGTGGACCTGGGAATGTATGTTTCTTGTTATTCAATTAAGGTGAAGCATGTGGGCACGACGTTGAAATAAACCAATAGGTAGGCTAGGAAATAGTTCTGGGCCGTTTCAATGGCTAAACGTGTTAAATGCACAAGGAAACACCAACTGGTTGATGCTGTAATGTTATGTTTGCCCTGCTGCACTTTCCATGAAATGCTTCCAAACATCTTGTCACCCTTGCATTGTCCTAACAGTGTCTCCTTTGCTCGCAGACAGGAGGCATGGCCGACCATCTGATGATGCCCATGAATCACAGCTCAGCAGGCGCCAGTCTCCACGGTTACAGGATGGGCATGAATGGCGGCCTGCAGGCAGGTCACCAGCAGCATGCCAACCAGCAGGGCATGCGGGCACTGCCCAATGGTCAGATGATGCACTACGGCGGAGCCCAGGCCAACATGGAGAGCGCCATGAGGCAGCGACAGGGCATGGTGGGCGGGCCCATGAATGGACAGCTTAACGGGGCCCAGATGGGTCATCACCAGATGACCTCTGGTAACATGATGTATAACGGTCAACCACAGCAACAGCAACATCACCCTCAGCAGCAGCAGCATCACATGCACCCACAGCAGCAACAACAACACCAGCAGCAGCAGCAAGCCCAGCACCCGCAGCAGCAACAGCAACAACAACAACAGCAGCAGCAACAACAGCAACAGTTCATGAACGGAGGGTTAACATCACAACAGCTAATGGCCAGCATGCAGCTGCAGAAACTGAACACCCAGTACCATGGACATCCACTGGGGCCTATGGGTGGAAACCACATGGGGCCCACTGCACAGTACCGCATGAACCCAGCTCAGCTGGCTAACATGCAGCACATGGCTGGGCCGGCTCTGGCCTTGAATGGCATGGATGCGGACATGATTGACGAGGAGGTTCTGACCTCGCTGGTCATGGAGCTCGGTTTGGACCGGGTTCAGGAGCTGCCAGAACTTTTCCTGGGCCAGAATGAGTTTGATTTCATTTCAGACTTTGTGAACAAACAGCAGCCCAGTACTGTTAGCTGCTGAGAGGACCTTATTTTACAGGGGAGCACAACTGGAGACAGAAGAGTGAGAATTGTCCGGGATGGATGGAGAGAGCTCATCTCTTCGCATTTTCTTTTGCGGACACCTCCATGTTCAGCTAAAGTTGTGGTGAAGGGTGCACAGAAGAGAACTCTGGATATCCACAGGGAACACACAGGGTCTCACGTGTGGCCAGAGGAAGGCTGGCTTTGAGGCCAAGCACCACCTCTCTTGTTGCCTGGACATGAATGTAATACATTAATGATGAAATTCTTAAAAAGCCACTCTGAACAATGCTATGACACTGTGTAGCCTCCAACTCTGGACCCCATGAAAGCTAACCAGTTAAGAGGTGTATTTATTTGTTCCTATCTGAGAAAACTGATATAAAGAACAACCGCCACTTGTTTTTGGGAACCAAGTGGTATAGATGATTTTTTTCCCCCCACCAAGTAGGATGGGAGACTAAATGAAATTTCCCCACTCATGAATTATCTTTGTTCCCATTCTATCTGGTCTAGCATTAAATATAAGCTCAGATGGTAAGGTTGTCTGAAAAGACGGTGAGTCAGACTTGACAGAAGTACAATGTTATTTTATCTGAATGGGAGTCTCATCCAGATCTCAAAAATGGTTCACTTTTTCTGTAAAGTGCTGCCTTTTTAGACGTGATGTTCTCAAAAATCCTACTGCTTGTACTGTATGAAGCTGTAAAACTCCAACATGTCCACACTGTTGTGTTCTATTGGAGATGTAGAACCGCCTTAATCGCGCAGATTCTTATTTATTGGTTGTTTATATTGTCCCCTCTTTTTTTGTGGTCAAGATTGGGGGGGGATGGTCTTTGTGAAAGGGGTTGTTGAGGATCAATAAAGATGGCCTGGATAGAAATGTGGCCTGCTTTTCCATTCATTGCACAGTTCTTCCCCCGGGCAGTGGAGAGCTAGCTAAGTGCTTAAGTTAACCTGTGGGTGAAGGGAAACCTCAGTTTCTCTCAAGTCCGGGCCGGGAATATTTAAACAGATGCATAATTGATGCTTTTTGAAAAGGATATATGCCCTTCTCTTTTCTTATCTGTTCCTTATTTTGACATTTTCACTGCTATAAAGACAAAGAGTCACTGACAGGAACATGACTGACACATTGTGATAATTAAAAGCTTCCCTTCTGGTTAGCAAAAGAGCAGCTGGATTGTGTCGGTGTACATCTGATATGACATCCCAGGTAATGATAGCCAAATTAGATTTACTATTCAGCATTGTTTTTCTTGGTTGTAATCAGGCTAATGCCACGCACTGACATTTAAGGTTGTTACAATATTTACGGTCATTTCTAGATATTCCTTCAAAGGTTGGGGGGGGGGGGCACAAAGCAACATTTGAATAATTGGTTTCTCTCCAGCACCCAAACATTTGTTTCCCTTGCAGAGTGTTGTGAGTGTGTGGATGTGTGATTGGGGGAGGTGGAAATTACCAAAGAATGCTTACCTTGATGGGGGTTTAACAGACTTAAAGCTTGTAAGCCCTGACTCAAAGACAACGCTGCTCTCTCCCCCCCCCCCCCCCCCCCCCCCCAGCGCCCAGTCCATGGTGGGAGAAACTGACCATTGGCTCAAAACAAATGACTTATGCAAATTGAAAAAAAACAATCCACGCTTTAAACACGGTTGGTTGAGTAAAACAACTTATAACTCCTTATAATTCATTATGAAATGAGGGTAAAGAGATTCTCTGTGGTGGCTGAGTTTACTGGATTGTTTTCTACCTCCAGGCTATAAAATGTTTGATTGTGGTCCTGTTGGGAATAACATCATCACGTTGAGCTTCTTATGTTGACAGGAAAGAGCTCTCTGCAATAAGGGGGAAGTGAGAGCAATGTAGGAAAAGGAGTTGCTGATCGCCCAGATTTTGTCAATGTTTCGCTTTCAGCAACCTTCTACCATTAGTGCTAAAGACTGACTTGTTTAAATGGCATATTGCAAAGTTAAATATCCTATCATATATATTTATATCAGGGCTTAATTCCTGTAACACAGACTTGTGGGAAGGTGTGTGTGTGTGTGTTTTCAAAGGCTGACACTTATCAAGAATGTCTCATAAGTAGGCCAACAGCCTTGGCACAGTGCTTAGTAACGGTTGCAGGTCCTTTGCTCAGAGCCAATCTGGTGGGATGATCTGGTGTGTGTGGCACATGGGACATGTTGGCTCAATGTCAGAACTCTGTCTCCTCATATATCTCATAATTGCACGCTGCACGGTGAGCTCCTTGTTTAGCCCCAATTAACTGCAGAGGGTTTTTTTTGGATTCTTGGTTGTGACTCTGCTATAGGCAAAAAAAAAACAGTCCTGTTTGCTCTCCCAATCCCTTGTTATGACTGCCGACGGCCCTACAGAGGTCGGTCTATAGATGCAGGCTGAGCAGGGTGGGACACCCTGAGACGGTTTACAGTTACTTCTGTTTTTCTTGCTTTCTCGTTTCCAGCCCACCCACGGCAGCTGCTCAATACAATGCTGTGTCTTCCTGTGGCTGTTTTCTCAGTATAAGTCAGCGAGCAAAAGCCACATTTTGATAGAGATGCAAAGTGAAAGAGACAAGATTAAAAGAAGGCTAAAAGAATTGCCAGGTTTACAATTATAAATGAGCTGGAGGGATTTTTGATCTTCTTCTTGGGGATTTCTTCGCTGGTTTTTCCCCGCAACAGTTTTTACAATTCCATTTAAAGCCCTTACTTAAACGTCAACACGATGAATGCTAAACGCAATCCAGATTGGATTCCTCTATTCTTACTGCATAATTGTGTGCACATTGTATGTGTGTGGATGCATTCAGTACTGTCAAGTTGGTTTCTTTGCAGGCTTTAGTCCAGCTGGTGCCAAGCCAGGGCTCATGGTAATCTCAGGCCCTAGTGCCAGTGATGGATAGGTGGTCATTTGCTGCTGTCACGCATGGCCACGTCCTCACATGCACGCTAGCACACAAACAGACACTCACACACATGGAGTATCCGCACACACAGCCTGATCAAACAGACGAACAGGGATACCTCAATATCAGTGTGAAGCCACTGGAGGATAAAGGTTTTTACGTCTCATCTGTGGTCATTGTGTTCCTTACATGCACAGTGTGTTGGTAGAAAATGACCCATTATTGGTGTAAATGAGAAAACCTCTTAGTGAAGGGAAATCTGTTAAAATTAAATTAAATTAAAACATAACTGAGCAAACCATTGCAGAGCTGATTCATTTTGAGGTGACTAAGAAGTATGCCCATGTGTGAATAACTGTCAAGTGTCAAGCACTGAGTGAAACACACAGTGAAAGTGAGACACATGGTTAAAAAAAACCTGCGTTTCCCAGATGAGCAGATGAGTTATTTATTGACAACAAAGGGCATGTTTCACTCTCTGTGTGTGAAGAGGACACATGTTTGAACTTGCCTGCTTCAACAAGAGACTTTGGAGGTTTTTTTTTTTTAGTGCATTTAATGTGTTAACCTTGTGTGTGTTTGTAGACTTGTGTGTGAATGTTTGTGCTGGCAGGGGGTGAATAAACAGCAGAATCCCCTCAGGGGCAGGGTTCATGCAGTGGACATGTTGCTCAAGCCGAACTTCCTGATTTTCTGGCTGCTCACTCACCTTGTAGCTGCACTCGACATGCGGCCGTATAGCAGATTCTTCTCTTTCCACCCTTTTTGTTTTTACCGACCTTAAAAAGCATCACACACATTACAGGGATTTTATTACAGCAAGGTCTTCTCTGGAAAACATCAGTTGCTGCACAGTTGGATTCTGCTGCTGGCCTTTTTAGTCAAACTCAGCGTCTTCTAAAGCAACAAAACTCTTCCCTTTCCCCACACGAGGGGGAAAAGCAATATAATCACATCACGCTTTATCTCCGGGAGCCACATAGCTGAGCCGTGTCTCAGTGATTTTTTTTTGGTTTTCCATATGAACCCAGCGGAGGCTTTTAAATGCAGCCGTGTACCTTGCTTAAACGCAGCCTCCAGAGCTAAGTGGCTGATTTTGGCATGTTGGGGCAGGTGACACAGAGGTTGCCTAGTGACTAACGACTCCACCTCCGCCTCCTCGTCCTCTTCCTATGACCCCTCCCCTTCCCCAAAATCTGAGGTTGAATGGTTTGCCAGTTCTTTGAAGTAGAAGGAGGGGGTGTAAATAATTAATTTTCCTGCACACAGCTGACACGTCCCCGTCGAGCCGGCTCAAACACACGGAGGTGTCCCAGCAATGTCTAAAGGTGGTAAATATTTAAGGGCTGTGTGATTTACACGCTAGAGCCAAACCGAGCAGTGCAGCAGCTTTCGCAATGGGGGCAGAAAGTTAACGTCATGTGTCAGCACAAATCCTGCAGGGGTGAACCGCTGACAACCATTGTCAAAATCACGTTTCATACATTTTTTTTCTAAATTTTAAAGTCCTTCAACCATCTGGGATTATCAAATGGGAAAGGTTGAAATCACACTAATTCAGCCGTAGAAATTAGCGTAAATGTCCTCTTTATTTTATTTCTAATTCTAAGAAGTATCCATGAAAAGTACAGCATATACAATCAAAAACAAGTCCCTGCACATATTCCCCTTGTGAAGACGAACATGTCGAATGTTTGTTGACAGGTGTCAGCAAGGTGTTAAATCTATCAAGGTGTTCCTGTTTTAACACCTTTACTGTTCCGAAGAATGAAGAGGTGAGTCTGACAGTTTCTGCAAAACATTAGAAGCTTCACTAAGGCGATGCTTTCCCAGAAGTCACTATTGTTGTCTTCACCCTCCTGTTCTGGCTGTTTTATTAGACTCGGCCTCGTCTAACATGCGCAGGGAAATGAATTGTGCTTGCCGGGGGGGAAGAGTTACAGGTTGGTAGGTTAGAGTCGAGGGAAATAGTATTACCACGAGCTATGTTCTGTACACAGTGTCTGTGTGAGCAGGGCTTTAAGCCTGCGTGCTAATCTGGTGACAGTGGCAAGCACATTGCTACAAAGGCAGGGTAACAGGCTATAGGCTGGGGGTGGAATTAATACGAGAGCGCGGTTCTTGTCAGGCTTTACAAGTGTTATCCTGCTGGAGAATTCTACTGACACTGTTATCAATGTGTCAATGCCAACAAAATAATCATGTGCATACCTTACATTTGATCATTTGTACTTTGTAGACTCAGATCTTTCCTTCTTTATAGTTTAGTGTATTTATGCGGGCTCTGTGCCCTTTTTTTCATAGAGAGTTAATACCCACCATCGTGCGTGCTATTAACATTTTCATTGCAGGGAAATCCTGACATTAGCCCGTCCACGCCATCTGTACACGCAGGCATGACAGGATGAGTGTGTTGGGGCGAGCGCTGTCATTGCACAGTTCTTCGTTCTCAGCAGATATTATCTCCCAATCACAAGTCACCAGAGACACGCAAGCGTAGCAGGTCTACGGCCTCATTTATGGAAGCTGATTAGATTAAATTCAGTGGGAAGTTTGTCACTTGACATTGATGTCAGTGTCATGGCTAAGAAGGCTAATTTAAAAATACAAATAATATAGTTGGATCTTCTTCTGTTAGGTGTCCTGTTTCCTCTCAATTGTTTATCCAATCCCTCATTGTACAGTTTTCTAAAACCTCTAAAGTTCTGATAAAAACCTGACCAATAGAAGACTGTAGTGTCCAATAAAGCACAACATTTGGTCACCTTACTGCACAGCAAAACACAATACTTTACCTAAAAAGTCTTGGGTCTGCTCAGGTAAACTAGAGCCACACATTCTGATATCCGTATCTAAGTATACGCCTTCCATTTTGAACTGATGTGATTTCTTGTTTTTGTAGAATGTATAATGCTGAAACAATGCTTGGCATGATGTAGAAATGATGTAATCACATAGTTTGCAGAGCAGACTGCACTCTGACCCTTGAGTTTTTCAAACTGCGGGCCGACCTCAGCACATGCACACAGTCACAGCTGAGCGGACACTGGTCAGCACCACAGTTGGATGACATTGTATTATAATTAAGTATGCTTTAGTAAAGTGAAGTAAGTTTCGAGTGCTTTTGCAAAATCATATTGGTTCACAATTCACTTGGAATATATTTGTTTTCCTCAGGGTAAAAAAAAAAGCCATAATATTGGTAATCTGTGTATTTTCCACTCTTAAATCAGTATCGCTATCAGTCTAAAAACTACACTTCTTAAAGCACATAGATAATGAATGTGTCCACAATCTGTATGAAAAGATCAACACGAGAAAGATATGTACGTAAACAGGCGTCTTATACAAAGCGTGCATGTCAACTGACTGCCTCTAAGGCATGCTGGGAATTCTGGTATCAGCTGGAGAGAAGGCTTTGGAATGGGAGCACCCTCTTTTTGTGTTGATTCTCTTTCTAGCTCTACACACATTTGTCTGTAGAGTGAACATGCCAGGCTGGTTCTGCATGAACTGAAGTGATACCTGAAAGCAAAGAACCGAAAGTGTTGAGTTTGTCCTCCCCCCCCCCCCCCCCTCCTGCTCTCACAGTTGGAACTGATGTGCCAGCCCACAAAACTTCCTTTCACATATAGTGAAACTCTCACCGCTCTACATAGTGTACAACTCTTGGGGGTAAAGACAGAGCATGACTCAGGAGCACTGCACAGTAATGTTGGTAAATATCTGGACAGAAATTCCCCCAAGTACCTCGTGTTACAGTAATCTATAACTTTGAAGTGATGACGCATTTCTTTAAACTCATGTTATATATTTAGCTTTTTTTGTGAAATGAAATCTCCCAGAAGAAAAAAAAAAAAATCCCCACAGTAGTGTTGGGAGCTAAAGTAAAAACTTGCCTCACAAACCCAATATGCAGCACAAGGAGCTGTTGTTTCTATAAATAGCACTGGCTTCACGCACAACACTTTGACTACTATAGCACATCAACAAGCACAGGCATCAGCCACGAGCCCTGAGCTTGTCACATGTGCCTGAGCTGAACACACAAACACAGCACAGATTGTGTGTATGTGTCATATGCTCTCTCACACACACACACACACACAGGCGTGCATTCATACTCATCCATGTCAGTTAGAATCAGAGGGTTTGGTCACTGTTTTCAACCCCATGTTTTCCTGTTTTCACTTGAAGGATGTGGTTACATGATTCTGTCTTATGCTGAGTTTGCTTCAGCAGACACAAGTATCTCTGTCGCCCACAGGTCTAATGGCCCACTCATGTACTCACAGAGGCAAATGACAGCGATATTCACAAGGAACAGCGTGAACAATAGGTCCACGTACTCATAAAAAAGGAAAGATCTTCTTTAAATAATTCAGAATAACTACACAGCAATAAAGGAGAATTGCTGACAAGGGAGCTGTAAAATAATAACAGCCACATGAAGTTATCTTTAGGTGGGTGTAAAAATATCACTGAGATGATCATGCTGTTTGTAACAGATGGAGATATGGCCACCCATGGCAGTGCATGATAGTGAGGCCCAAGGAGAAATGGCAAGGAGACGCCAGTGCACACAGGTAAACAGGGCGGTGCTGCCCTCTGTTGGTGAGCCGCTGCAAATGAAAACAACAACAGGTAAATGGGCCTGGACGTATTCTTCAGCGGTAAACTTGTGAATTAAATAACAATAATGTTATAAATTGAGGTGCATGCATGTTCTTATGACACCTTTAACTTAGTACATTTTAAATGACACGCATCTCAAATGTTTCATGTGACATATATAGACTCAATATAAAATGTAGGATAAATAAAAAGGATTAAACATCTTCATTCAGATTTATAAACAAAACCATTTCTGGTAACAGACTGTAAACAAAAGACACTGTAAATAACTTTCTTATACATAACTGAAGAGTACAGAACAGGTCAACCATCAGCTGAATTATTATATATTTATTGAACAATGTTTAGTATGATAGGGCTCTCCACGTAAGAACTCTTTTTATATAGTATAAAAATTAAAAAAGTACAAATAACATAGAACAGACAAGGCATTGTAAACAACATCCAGAATGAGAGAAAAGAACAGATTTCCTCATGGCAGTATTGTCAGGATAAAGTGTGTTTTTACTGTAAAGTCTTTCTCCTATATCGAATGTTGTCATTGAAAAAATGCTGCCTCAAACAGAGACATTAAGAAGGAACATTCCCAGCAACTGGAATTAATTTAGTGTCTGCTCTTTGTCCTTCAAAGGGTTCTTTCTTTTAACTTATCCCACATAAACCGTTGAAAAAAGTCCATAAATTCATGACGTAGAAAATATGAAATGTACAGATTAAATGTAACAGAATATAAGCAGGCTTCAAATGCCTTTTAACGGTTGAAATGGCCACGTGTTACTTTTCAAGTTATACTGAAATGCAAGACTGTTGATGGGTGATCCTACGTATCCCATGCTGCCTCAGGGCTGGATTGTGCTACACAAAATAAACATTCCTCATTGGATGAGGTCAGGAGAGGGTGTGTTGTACCAGATACGGGGCTCTGATAGAAAGCTGCTACATGTAAATGGTCAGAATATGTCTGCTATGCAGTGCATGATATACTGATCCTAGAAAAGGGGGATGGGGTTGGTGTTTAGTCCCGTTGGAAGGCTGGTCGGCCAGCCTCCTCATGCACGTTTCAGCTTATCGATGTGGAAGGTGAGTTTGAGGGCGGGCCCGAGCTTCAAACCCATGTATTTCATCATCATGTCACTTCGCAGCAACAGCAGTGCTTTGCCATCAATCTCCTGCAGAAGTGGGAAGGGAGGAGAAGACGTGATATTTTCTAATACAGAAAAGGGTTACTTTAAGTTATTTTCTGCAATAATGAAAGAATACATACATGTTTTCTGAAAAGGTCAGCATGTGGGGCCAGCACAGGGTCAATATCTCTGATATATTGCATAACGTCCTCCACAGTCCACAGGTTAGGGTCCTGACCGCTGGGCCTCGGGCTCTCCCGGAAACTGCCTGAGATTGAAATAGCTCAAAATTAAATCCATTAAAAAAAAAGATTGTTTATCCATTTTTTAAATGTGCTTATATGTATGTGAACTAGTAATCTCAAAAGTCTTCTTAAAGTTTCATTGTCTGTAGTCCATACTCTTTCCTTTGTTTTTTTTTTAGATTTAATTTTTGTGCTTTTTTCCTTTATTTAGTTAGGACAGTGGACAGAGTGGATATCAGGAGAGAGAGTGAGGAATGACATTTGGGAAAGGAGCCACAAGTCAGACTCCAACCCAAGCCGCCCTCTTGGAGGACTACATCCTCTGTACATGGGGCGCAACCTAACTGCTAGGCCATCAGCGTCCCATCTTTCCTGTGTTTTGCCGTAGCAGCTCAGCTGGGATTGACAAATATAGTACACTACTTCGTTCTACACTATGTGTAGGACCAGGATTTTTCACAAGAATAAGGACTCAAAACCTGGTTAGTAAATAACAAGGAGTACTGAAAATCAGGCTGTGACACGCTAGACCACCATAGTGTTAGCTCAATCATCAGAGGAAAGTGACTTTACAGACATTTATTACACTCAAAATCTTGGAGATTTTTTTTTTGTTATCAACTAACTGACCAGGGACTTTAATACAATGAAGCTTGTAATACAAAACTTCATTCAAACAATGCTAAATGTATCAAGGAACAATAGTTCCCATTGTAATCATAAGCCTGTGGAAAAAAATCAGACAACTCATTGTTTCATAGCGCTGTTGTGTGTTGTGTTATTGAGTCATGTTGAGTATTTTCTTCAGATTCAGACTCCAAAATACCAGATGGACAATTCAGTTTCACAGCCTACTGAGTCATGTAGACAGGTAGGCTGCTGGGTCGCACACTGTGGAGCGCCCCCTACATGCATTGTGTATGATTTTTATCTTCTGGGAAAAAAAACAGTTTTGACCATTTTGATGATTTTAATGATTTTGTGTGAATGAAGAGAGACACAGTGTTTCCTGTATCAGCGTCTCCTCCTACCTGTGGAGTTGTTATGATGCAGCAGCTTGGAGGGCGACCTCATGCCAGGAGTTTGTATTGTAGAGTTCGGAGAGAGAGGACTCTTCTTTAAGTGCTCTGACACGGCAACACTGTTCTCCATGAAGGACGGAGCTGGGAGCAGAACAAACCAGAAGACTCAATCAGTGAGATCAAATAAACACATCATTGTAGAAACATTACTAAAGGTTAAAATTAATGAATGTATTAATAAACAAATGATTCTGCAACATGTATAAAAATGCAAATAACATTTATTTTAATTAATTCTACGTGTTAACTCTCAGGAAGTCCTGCAGTGTTTTGACTCTGTGTCCTGTCCTTCTACACGAGTGGGATGCCCTTTAAAAGGGGGAGCTTACCCTTTAACATAAATCTCTTCAAATATTCCATTAACTTAATTAAAAGCGGAGGAAATTGAAAGATGATTAAATGATTAAACTCCTGCCCCTGAACTTAACACCGCTTACTCCTGAGCCAAGAGCTTCTTCTCCTTTACTGCCGGCTTTAATAGCTTTCTATAAGAATTTACTGGACAGCTTAGAGCACTCGATTATTGGAGTGAAATGTCTTTACATAAACTGTGGTGCCGCTTTAAGGCCTGGGAGCCATTGTTTATACAAACAGGTACAGTGGAAGGAGTGGAAGGTTTTTTTAGTCAGTGAAATGCTTTGATTGAGGTGGATTTTCAGTTGATTGTTCAACACAAATAAAACTAAGAGAAAAACAGAATATTTCGCCTTCACATTGACCTGGTGACCCACCTGAAGGGTATGTTTTGTCATTTTCTACTCATCCTATTTATATATTATTTTTTACTTGTACAAATGGCACCTTATAACATCCAGAGCAGAAAAGAATAAAAAACAAGAAACTATAAAGTGACATACCATCAATGGAGTGTCGGGGGATTTTGGCAAGTTTCTGAGGGAGGGGACTGTTGTAGTCCTGGAGGAACCGCTTGGTGCCTCGGCCGGGACCCGTTGTCAGACTGTCTCCAAAATTTCGCTTCTCTGAAACTAACACATAGAGGAGGAATAAGTTCTCTACCTAACTCTACCTCTATGAACAAAGGCAACCAAAATAGCATAACAAGAAAAGCACACCAAGCATCCTCTGAGGTTATAATTGAACCTTCAACATGATACAAATCCTTTTTTGTTTTTTTACTTTCAGGTTGGCCATGAACAGCACATTTCATCAAACTTTTCTACTCCACTCAAATAAATAACTAAGCATGAAACGTTCTCTCATCTTTTTTTGTTTATCTTGTTCTTAAAACATCTAAACTCTCGAGAGATGGTTTGAAGTTGTCTACGTTGAAGTTATGTTGCTCTTTTTGTCCAGCTGTGTCAGAATATATAATTCCCATTGAGAAACATATGAAGTGTGTAACTCTGACCTGTAGTGTAAGTGTGAGTGTCGTAGTGCAGGCCTCCTCTGGCTACAGGCTGGCTGCCAAACAGAGGATCACAGTGGAGGTTGTGACACAGTTTCTCCAGGAAGCGGAGCACGTAGGTGACACTGCTGACTGTGGGCAGAGTCAGAGTGCGCTGCTGCTGGTCAAAGAAAGCTATGGAGGACAAACGGGAAGAAAGGAGTGAGGATTATTATCTGTTCAATGAGAAGTCTTGTTGCATGTGTGATGAAATGAGGGTAACTAACCTTAAAAACAAAAAAAAACTACACACTAGAGGAGAGTGACCGGGAGAACACTAAAAGAAAAATAATCATATTCTTACCTGAAATGACTTCACCTCCTTGTCCAGACTTGAGGCAGGAGAAGACCGTGCCCTGATTGTGCGCGGAGTCCACACAGGCCTGAACACACTGCTGAAGCACCGAAGAGGCCCGGCCTGGTCCAAAGTGGTCTGGGAGCTTCTGGATACGCCGCTGGTCCAAATGGGGTCCCACCTTGCCGTACTTATTTAGATACACGCAAACTAGGGGACAAACAACAGACAAAGGAGTTAAACAGAGGGTCAAATGACTTATCTGATTGAATAAAAATAGAATTATAACGCATTACTGTAGTAGACACTTTGCACACATTTTGTCTCTTTCCTTATTGATGCCACACTGTATTCATGTGACAGAATGAGCCACATTCTTAAACATGGACTGAACATCCAGGAGAGGTTTATCCTTCAATAATAACATGCAGTATTGTCCGTGTCTGTGTGGTATTGCACCTGTGGGAGCCTGTAGTGCAGAGTTGGGGATGGTGGCGTTGTCCAGAGGCACAGTGCTGGTGTCGGGCTCTGGAGTGCTGCTGGTGGGAGACGTGGGGACTGGATTAGGTACCACACGAGGTTTCCTCTGGATACAAAACACACATATGTAGAGATTCAGGACAGCGTTGGTCTTTTAACTTTTTCAATAAAAGGTCCAACATATGGTGTTGAGTGTTAGTGTTCACCTTGCATTTAGTCATTATGTTTAAATTTGAACTCCTTGAACAAGTGTGCTGTCCTGTCAGAGCTACAGTGTGTTTAACATTCTGCATTTTTTTCTATGTTTTTTCCCTGGCAGTAAAAACAAACTCCCAGTCAGGGACGATAAAGTTAAAACACAGAACAAAAGCAGCTTGCATGTCTCTGCCAAGTGTTTCCATTCAGCTCTCTTCAGAACATTATTGAGACTGGGTGAGTGAGTGCGGCTACCTGCTTTGCCAGCATACAAACTAAAGCTGCCAAAATTACTCGTGGACAACCACAGGGCTTCTTTACCTGTTGTTGCCTTTGAAACAAAAAAGCTGCTCAATCTGCATTGTGTGAGAAACACGGACAAACTCAACGGCATTCACTCATAGATTTAACTCCCGTACGTTAGAGGTTACACTTTTTCATTTTCTTTGTATTCCAAACATTTTCTCCTAAGCTGTGGTCCCTCCAATACTAGTGAGAAAGGTAGTAACACAGAGAGAAGAGCAGATGAAGCTGAGCAAATATATACTGTATCATGCAAAACAATGAGTAGCTGATAGGCCTTTTGTGGGCTCAATACTTTGTCAAAGGAAAAAAGACAATGACTTAAAGGCTCCTGTGACAGGTGATGTAAAACATGTTCTATAAAGTAATTGGCTGATAAGATACCTCACGTGGCAAAATGTTTTATTTGAAATCCTGCAGTTCAGTGTTGCCTGTGTTCATTTCTAAGTACAGAGTGGCTACCTTGCTGCCTGGCTTTGGCCCTCTTTTCTTTGGGATCTTGATAGGTTCAGCCTGAGTCTGGACCTGCTGCAGAGCTATCCTCTGTGCCCAGTTAGCCGGTAGTCTGCCTCTGGTCCGGGCTGGTCCCGTCACAGGCCGTCCTGGGCCAGCCATGGCATCTCCCAGCCACCCTGCTCTCTTTGCCCAGCCCAACTGCAAAACAAAGGAAAACATTAGGCGTCAAGTGGAGCCAACTTTTTTATGATGTGAGCCTTTGTCATGATACCGGGTTCATGTAAAAAGTATTAACATGCAACTTAAGCTTCTGGTTAAAAAGAACCTCATCACCTTTTTCCAGCCTTTTTGAGATGCCAGTTCAGTATGATTTACTTAACTAATCTTATTCATTCCATTAGTATTAGGTAGTATTGTCTAGATTGTGAATACACAAAAATGTCATAAATATGTATTCAGCTACTAAGGTAAACTGACCATACCATCAAAGACAACTTTCTGTCCATATTTCGCTTCATCACCCCTTTCCTACCTTGCTGCCAGGCTTGGGCCCTCGCTTCTTGGGGACCTTGATGGGCTCCAGGCCTTTGCCCGCCTGGATGCTCTGTGGTCCCAGTGCTGAGCCCTTCTGGCCCCACAGGCCTGTCACCTTGGTTTTCCTGCGGCCTGGCTTGCGACCTCTCTGACCTGGAGGTCTGCCCACCGTGGGGGTAGGATGCATGGCTGGGCTCTCCACACTCCCGTCTGTTAGTGCCCCGAGGCTCTTAGGCAACACTACTGGGGGGGGGGGGGGGGGGGGGGGGGGGGGGGGGGCAAAGATGGACAGACACAGAAGGAAAAGGGAACTGAGTGAAAATATGCATAACACTTGAGCAAAAAAGAACTAATGAAGACTTAAAGGTACAGGCTCATGGAAATATAATGATGTCTGTACAGTCAGAGCAGATACTGGTCATGATGACTTGCATTCATGAGGTTAAATAATGTGTCCAAACCAATTGGAGCATTTGATATAAATGGTGTAGACTAGCTTTTACGTGAAAGTGTTACGTGATGGGAAAGATCTGACAAAAAGATATTAGTTCATTCAAAATAAATCACACCACTCAATCCCCACGCAACATTCACGTAACACCAACAAAAAGCAGAATGAGTCATGCACCCCTCTGCACTCACATCCCAGAATCCTTTGTGCTGTAGGCTGTAATGTCCCTGATTGACTCCAAACCACCGAGAGGAAAGTTATATAACACACACACAAACACACACAAACACACACACACACACACACACACACACACACATAAATACTGTTCTCAAATGGTAAACAGAAAGTCTCGTCCCCTCCTTTTTCTTTATGTTGCATCCAAGTTTTTTTTTTAAAGTTAAACAACCCTTCAGGTCATTCGCTGCAGAACTAAATCCCGACTGCTTAAAGCACCCGAGGTTCAGCTTCTTGCAGCAGCACAGCAGCAGAGGAGTCAATCAGTCCCAGCAGTGAAACACTTTCCCTCAGTTGAACCATCCTCCCCACTTATACGCCTTAGGACCCCCCCTCTGTACATCTTTAAAAACTGAAGTGTGCTTCACAGCGAGAGTGTGAACAGGTGAAAGGAGGACAGAGGGTCAGGGGCTGTGACGGGTTGCTACATATGACTGCTCATTTGTAGAACTTTAAAATGAACCCAGAGGATTTCTTAAAACGTATTTCATATGCTCTTACTCGTGGTATAACATCAAAACACCACCGACAATCAAGGTTCATTCACAGAGAAAAAAACAGATTTGTCACTGAGCGCTTGGGATTTGTATTTGGCATAAGGTTTGAAGGAATCTCTTCAAACTTCTCTCTTCAAATGAGGAGAAAACAAATGTATTTTTGGAACCCAAAGCACTGATAATTTGTATTTCATTAAACAACAGCCACATGACTTCCTTGATTTAGTCCCCATCACTTTGTTTTATATAGCCTATATCATTATCATGAATGAATGATTCTGCCATCAGCAGACCGCCATACTTTACAAACTCAGCGCAAAATATGATATCAAAAATATATGAAGAAATTCAAAACATAATTCAGGCACAAATCAACACAGCTGCAGTTACAACAAACATTGTGAGAAATTCTGTTTATTTGATGGATTGCCCCTTGAGATGAACCATCTCGTTTTCGAGGGGGTCCAACACAAAAACAAAAACACAACAGTACAGTGTGATACAGACAGTCAAGCACAAAATACACACATAAACATAAAGGCTCTCGAACACCCATCCGCCCACGTATCCCTCCCGCAAAGCCACAGCACCCGCACAAAGTCATCAGAGGTAGATGCACATAATGACATACTGTATGTAATCAAGATATTAGAGGGCTAAGAATACATTACCATTAGAAGCAGCAACATGATTTGTGAGAAAAGGTAGCAGTGATTTCTTAAAAATGTGTAGTGAATTTATTGTTCTGATGTTTATAGGTAGATTGTTCCAGTCAGAGGGAGCTTTGTAGTTAAATGCTCGTCTGCCGATTTCTTTATTGGTTTTGGGAACAAGAAAAAAAGGATGTCTTAAAGAATATGTGGAATTGTGTGGTGTTAAATGTTGTTTTAAACAAAAGGGAACATTGAAGTGGATAGATTTGAAAATACATTGGAGCCAATGGTAATGTCTTCTTGCAGTCAGGGGTAACCAGTTCAAAGTTTGGTACATGGAGCAGTGATGAGTTCGGTAGGGACACCTTAAAACAAATCTGCAGAGGCTATTGTAAATAACATTAAGAGGTTGAAGATGTGTTTCAAATGTACTCTGATAAACAATGTCGCCATAATCCAGTATTGGTAATAACAATTGCATAACAATTATTTTCCTCATCAGTAAAGTAAAGCAATTTATAGAGCGATAGAGAATACCTAGGTTGCGACTTAATTTGTTTGTAATGGATTCAATATGTTGTTTAAAAGACAGAGCAGGATCAATCCAGAGACCCAGGTATTTAAAAGAGGAGACAAGTTCAAGGGATGATCTATCATTAAAAGAAATGGTCAGATCTGGAGTTTCTCCAAGGCCTTGTCTAGTACCAAGCAACATGATTTATTTTTGTTTAGTGATAGTTTGTTGGTGGTAAACCAGTTTTGAACAAGGGCAAACTCACTTTGTAATGATCTTTCAATTGAGGATCTATTAGCATTGGATGTATAGATTACGGTGTCGTCAGCATATAAGTATATTTGACAGTCTGAGCAAATTTTGGGAAGATCGTTAATGAAGATGAAGAAAAGGAGTGGTCCCAGGCGTGAGCCTTGTGGCACACCCTTCTCGACAGTCAGGTAATTTGATAAGTTTCCGTTAAAGCTAACACACTGGCGTCTGTTACGAAGGTAGGAGTTGAACCAAAGTAGAGTATTTCGAGTTACACCAATAGAATTAAGTTTGTCCAGAAGTAAATAGTGGTCAACAATGTCGAAGGCCTTGGTTAGGTCGAGAAAGATTGCACCAGTGAGTTTGCCGTTTTCAGATGCAGAAAAAACATTGTTTGTAAAAAGAGCTGTAGATGTTGAGAAGTTAGGTTAGGAAGAAGCCAGACTGGCATGGAGACAAAATGTTAAAGATGTTAACATAGTGGGATAGTTGATTGAAAATGAGTTTCTCGAAGATTTTAGCTAAAGAATTTATAATTGATATTGGGCGGTAATTGTTAGTGTCGCGAGGGTCGCCTCCCTTATGAACTGGAGTGACTATGGCACATTTCCAAGTGGAAGGGAGAGTACAAGTTGATATAGAAAGGTTAAATAGGTCGCAAAGTGGGTACATCAAGATATGAGCAGCTAACTTAATAAATTTAGTCTCAATGTCATCTGGTCCAGTTCCACAGTCATCCTTTAGTTCATTAATTGCATGTTATACTTCGACAGGTAATATTTTTGGTAAAGAGAAACTGCTTCTACAAGTAGAACTATTGCGACAGCTGCAACTCAGTGTGTTGAGTTTGCGACAATGTTTACAGCAAACAAACTAGTCATGCTTTTGACAGCAGGAGTTGGTAAGCAGGTATCAACTTGTTGACAACTTTAAAAGTTGTTGCATAAACGGAACACAAATACAGGCATTAAAGTAATAGGAAACCAAATCAGTCAGCATATCGTTCAGGCCAGATGAATAATATACTGAGAGTATAGAAGATCGGGAGAGAGCAAAAGGCGTCTGTCAGAGAGAAGTGTTTAGGTTAGCATTCATGCTATGGGGAGTTAGCCTCGCAGAAGAAAGCGTCAGCCTCTTCGGGGGAGCAAAAAAGTTTTGTCTTACCATCATGGAACACTTTCAGCGAGCAGGGGAAAATCATGGAGTATTTGAAGTCCAGGTCCCGCAGCCTTTTCTTAATCGTATCAAACTGTCGGCGTTTCTGGACAAGAGCAGCACTGAAGTCCGGGTAGATATGCACTCAAGTTCCATTGTACACAAGCTCTCTCTTTTCCCTGGAGAGCTTCATGATCTTCAGCTTGTCCTGGAAATGGAGAAGTTTGACCAGGATCGGCCTTGGCCCGGCTCAGAGTTTTGTTGTTGGATGAAGGACGGGGAGCAATGACAGCGCTCGATGACAGGAGGAGTAGGGAAATTAGCTTCTCCAAGAAGCTGCGGTATCAGGCGATTCATGAATGAATGAATCGAAGCATATCCCGACTTTCTCAGACTTTTCAGGGATAGAGATGAAACGTAGGTTGGAAGCACGGCTTCGGTTCTCAGCGTCTTCAGATCGTCCTGTACATCATCCTCGTTAGAGCCAACTCTGTGCTCAAGCTCCGTGACTTGCTCTCCGAGTGTGGATACAGAGCTTTCTATTTTGTTAAGGCTGACTTTAATAGTTTCAAGTTTTAAATCCATGTGTGATATCATTTGCTGCATCCCTTCCCAGATAGTTTGAAGGGAGATAGGTTCTTGAGCCATTGTGAGGCCTGTCTCCATTACCTCTCACAGTGAGTAGATTGTTTGTCTTGTGAGTTTGGTGAAAAAAGTTGCTCCTGATCAGGTTTCAGAGATATCACAAGTTGCTGTGATTGTTGTCAAGACATTTAAGTTGCAAATATGTCTCAGAAGGACCTCAATACAGAAATGTTTGAGCCAGCAGACTGCAGCTTGTTAGAGACACTCACACCACGGCAGCCATCTTGCCTCAGTCTTGCCTCAACATGTCACGGACTGTGTGAGTGTGCAGATCAAGGCTTATAATGTCACTTTATTACTATCATTAGTGCACAATAAATCTGAATATAAGTCACATTTATTTCCTTAAATGAATTATATTCTCAAATCTGGAGTGTCGGACAGTTTAAGTATGTTCCAGCTTTAACCCCAAACGGTAGCAGTATGTCGATAATAAATAAGTTAAAAGCACTTTTCAGTTCATAAAGTAAAATACTTGAGTGCTTTATTTAGTCTCTGTTAGGATGATAACTGTACTGCATTTGTGAAATCTTTCACAGTCATAATTTTCACAAGGAAAAAACATACAGGAAAGACAAAGTGTTTGTCAGTCTCTCACCATCAGCTCACAGACCTCTGTGATCAAGAGATCTGATTGGTCAGTAGGCCGAGTTCCCAACTGGTTGATCTCTTATCCCAAACACAACTTGCTTCAGAGTTTAGGTGTTTTCAGCACAAGTTATCAAGGCGATCTATCCCATCCCCCAAAGTCTGCTGATCTAATTCACAGCCATGTTGCTGCTGTTTGTTGATCTCCAAGCATCGTTCATTTTGCAAAAACAGCCGACAAAACTCACTCATAGAACTTACTTGTAAAACAACTATCTGCAAGTCGGTTTAACACAAATATAAGCAAGAAAAATATATTAGAATGGCAATATGCAAATGAAGCACCGTAACAGTGCAGGCATTACCTACATAAACTGTGACTGAGCCAGCAAAAGATGAAGAAGAGACAAAAAAAGTTCTGAAAAGTATCAGCCTGGTGTTGAAGAAACTGTTTGAAAAGAGAAGACTGAAGAAATCAGAGCTCATTTTCGTTTTGCTCTACCTTCATGTCCCTGCTGGCAGATATGTGTGAACAACACCTTAAAAAGGCCCGGAGAATAAACCCTAATAAAGAAGCAAGCTGCTGACAGCTGTGAGACTGCCTTCAAATTTATCCCTCACACTCCCGTCCAGGAAAACACACGCCTTCCCTATCTTTTAAGAGAAAAGTGTTTCAGGAATCACATGAACCACTGAGGGAATGTGCACGTGAAAGCATTTAGAGCAGGGCTAGTTTTAAATACATAAAAAAAAAACTAAATAAGTAAGGTGCTTAACTTAGCTGTAGAAGCCAAAGCAGCTGGCAAAGCTTTATAAGTGTGCATGGAAAAACAACCGCACAGTATAGGGCAGGATAGCTGGCTTCACACATGCACCTGCAATCCTGTGCACACACACACACACACGGTGCACAAACTGAAAAGCACTGGTATTCATCTGGGATCAGCCGAGGGCAGATTTACAAGAGGAGCAACCACGTTCATTAACACAGGTTGTGGCCCGTGGGGCAGTATTTATTAAACACACTTTCACACAGACGTACAAAATCAATGCAAAGCTCAGTCTGCAGGCAACAGCTACTTTTCAGACTGTGAATCCAGGAAAACAAGACAACTGATTGATCGTCCACAGGCCGGACGATTCCTAGATAATATGTTTAAAAGGTTTAAAGAGCTCGAGGTTACATGCTCACTGATCAATGGCAGCACTTGTTAAAACAGCCAAACAAACGCACAACAAGCAACCATTATTTTTTCCCCTCTGCCCTGAGTGCACTGAGTTCATCGAGTTCACAAAACCACCACATACAGCTCGCTTCATATTACAGGAAGATAACTTCATAAGAGCTTTGAATCCATCGCTCCGGCTGCATGTCTGTAACTTTGTTCATCTTTTACTCACCTCTCTTGTCCAAACAAAAAGTCAAAAGTGGTGATTGTCTGCACAGCTGTCCTCAGATTCACCCTCTCTTCCTGCCCTGTCCTCCTCTACCACTCTTCCCCTGCGTTGCTCCTCCTTTTTCCTCCCGTCTCCTCCTCTCCCCTCCCACCATCTGCTGACAATGTAAACAATCCAATCCTTTAACGGCATATGTCTGTCTTTTCTCCTCGCTTCTGTCCCCTCACTTAACTCATTCCCTCCGATGTGTCTGATCAGACTGTAAGTCCGGGTGCCAGCGAGAGGCCTGTGGAGGGGCACCCTGGCTCCTTTCAAACGCGTCATGGCCCCAACTCTGCCAACTGGGTTCATGCCAGGCCTTCATAAAACACACTAGCAAGGCTACAAAGACATGTCCTGCCTCCCCACTTCCCTCCTTTCCTTTTCCACTCTTTCTGTGCATTCTAAACAGATGAGTACGTTTGACCTTGTGAATGATAACCCTCATATCCTCCTTTTCCTGTTGTTGTTTCTAAAATAAATCGCCTGAACTGGTTTAAAGTTTTAGGTTTAAAAAAGTGTTTTTTTTCAACATGTTGAGAATGTTAACAAGGCTAAAACTTCCAGAAATCTCCACCCGATACAGAAAATGTTTACTAAATAGAAACACAACGACTGTACAGATTGTGGTCAACGGATCACCCAGATTGTTTTGCACATGTATGGAAAACAACTGGTCTCGAGTTAAAGTGAGCCAACGTGTGGTGATGATTTGATCATCTGTTTCTCGTGATGCCTTCAGGCGGATAATGAACTCAGATCACACTGCAATGTCATCACAAACCAAAGCAGAATATATCGATTAAATCTGATCGTCACAGTTTAAAAAAAAACCCCTCATGCATCAGATCTTTGATTTTAAAGCAGAACTGTAAAATCTTCTACCACGAGCACGCTTGTTGTGTACTGGATCTGCTGTAGAAAGGGGTCCCGATTACCAGAAACGATGCAAAACAAGAGTGAGAGCACTGAATAAAAGCAGCATCTTTACAGTGTATTGATGTCCCACATAAGCAGGGCATGTATTATGACTTCCCTTATGAAGATGATAAAGTCACACTCAGTCAGTCACAGTGAACTTCATGCATTCAACCTTGATAACTACCACTTGAATATAATATTTCATACATTGAAGTCGCGTTGAGTCGTGGTTTACTGCTTATGACTCCTAACTGCTAGCCTGAGCTGCCAGTACCATGTCATCTACTACTGTGTTTGTACTGTGAAACATACTTGTACAAGTTTAGTGATATTAACCCACCCACCTCTTTCTCCTGCATGCTCCACCCAGCCCCCCAGAAGGTTTAGAAGGTTAGTACTGAAGTGATGAATCAGGAGAAAACTGATTCTCTCAGGTATCATTTAGATAGGGGGGCAAGGCCACACATAGTCGACAGTCTCTCCTGGAAGGTATGGTGTTCAAATGTTCAAAGGAAAAGTTGACTCCTATCTCAACTCTACTCAGCCGGCAAAACACTGCATGATGTGGGAGTGAATGTCAGATAACTGTTTTTGGAAAGTTATAAAAATGCATAGACACAGCCTCCATAAAAATCTGACATCTGAGGGGAGGACGTTTCCAGAAACGTTTCTAAAAAGCAGTGAGCACTTATACTGAGGCATAGAGCAGCTAAAGTAAGTGCAATGATATTAGATGGTCCTTTGGATGAACTTTTAAAAAGACAAGCAACCTTTTTCACAACACGTCCTCCCTTATGTTAGGTGCTGACCTTTGGTTCCAGGCGGCTGAAGATTGTCTCCAGTTAGCGTGCACCAGCCCACGGGGAAGATGTCCCGCGAGTCGTACCGGCAGTAGTAGTCAAAAGCTCCACGCCAGCCGTCAAAGGTGACCAGCACCTCGACACCACGCAGGGCACCCACTGTGGCCGGGCAGATAAAGTGGGGATTCTTACGGTCCACTGCCTCCAGCTTCATGCCTACCTGGAAAGAGTTCTGCTCCGGAGCAGGGGGCTCCTGCTGGGGAACATGGAGAGGAAAGAAACGGGGGTCAAGTACGAAGTTCTCTGTGCATGATATTTTTACAGAGTAAACTAATCAAACAAAGCCAGTATTAACAAGTCGTAAAAGTAAGACTTGTAAAAGAAAACATGATACCTTCTTCTCTGATGATACAGCTAATAGGTTTTCATAAAGTTCTGAGCTGGTGAGCCTCGTACAGGTACCTTGTGAAAGATGCGAGAGGGCGCCATCTCTGCTCCATTTAGTGTTTTTAGAAGAAACATGGGCCAGGACGATGCATTGAGACGGAAACCTGAAGAAGAAGAAGCCAATTGTTGTGACACCAAAAGGTTCTGTTAAAAATATGAAACAGGGACGCAGAATAATCCTGGAAATACTATTACAGTAACAACTTTGACAAATTAATTCATTCACTATCAGGAGAAAAACTCCTCTCTGGCTCCAACTCCCCAAATATCTGTTAACCTACTTTTTATTTTACTGTAGAAGGAGAATATTTGAGTTGTTATTTTGGCTCTAAGAATTCAGAAAGGGAATTTTTTTCCCATAATAATGTTTGGTATATTTAACAAAGGACTTCCTGTAAAACTTGAAAACTTCACTTATTCACACATAAATAACAGAAAAAAAAAACAAATATGGCCACCCTCAGCATCACTTTGTGTGATCTGTCTAAATAGTCAAATATGAGAGTTCTGGCGTGTTCATTGGTATGCGATACAGATATGTTGTGGGTTGGAGGCTGAGTCAGGCAGTTATTTATAAGCATTAACATGACATACTGACACTCTGTGCTGTCAGTCACTGACACCTGGTGGGCATAATGAAAACCCTTCAAAATGAAAAGTTAAGAAACATACTGTTATTACAAAAGAAAACTCAAAGTATCGCCTTCATTTGGTCTGTGTGTGTCCTTACCGAGAGGTGGTTGAAGCATGCCTCCGTTTTTCTCACAGTTGCCAATGGGCTGGATCTCCGAGGAGTCCACCAGGCGCCAGAAGTCGTTCTTGTTGTCGGAGCCGTCCAAGCGCAGCCGCAGCCGCGAGCCCGTCAGGCCCACCACTGTGGCGATGCAGGTGGATGTGGTGTTCCGCGGGTCCTGGGCCTCCAGCTTCATCCCCGCCTTAAACTCATTAAGTGGCGGTGTGATGCTCTAGATAGTGACAATGGACAAATGTTGAGAGAGGCAGCACTACAATGGGAGCAGAAGCAGGACTCAGGCTATTCAGATCTCCACAGAAGAGATAGAGAGAAATAGATTTGATAAGGACAGTCAAGAGGGGAGCCATCAGTGATGCTCACCTGTCTGAAACATGAAGAAGGTGCGGCAGTAGCACCCGTCTCTTTGAGGTATTTCTCCCAGCTGAAATGTCCTAAAGATAAAGAAGACGAGTAACACAACAGTTAGAGAGTACAACAGTATTGTTCAGATGTGTTTTTCCTTTTGTAGAAAGTTTGATGAACCTTTTTTATTCAGTTTTACCTGACGTGGTTTGTGAGCTCCAACACAAATAGACAAAGAAGTGGAATTCTATTATCAACCTTTGTGCCAGACTTAATCTTGATGATGGATGAAGCCAAGCCGAGGCAAATCCTCGGGCACTGTTTCCAGCTGAAATTGCCCAAACTCACTTCATATATCACCGGCTGATGTGGCTTATTTACCTTGATACTGTGAGGGCACCCGGGAGGGCCGTCCACTCCGGGCATGCTTGATCCGTCTGGCATCTTTCCACTCTATAGCTGGAGGGGCCAAGAGAGACAGAATTAGCGCTCAACTACAGGTGATTTTCACATCACTCACTACCTTGCAATACCTGCCAAACTCATTACAAGGTAATAAGGCTATTACAAGATAATGTATACAAATCTGCCCACACAGAAAAAGAAAAAAGCCCATGGTAGGAATAAACCTTTAGCTTCTGCTGCAAACTGCTACAATTGTCTTTACTTAATTTCTTCACATAAATTAGAAGTTTTGTAATAATATCAAAATAGTCAATAATCAATTCTTACCTTTCTGAGGCACGGGTTTCCTCATGCTCCAACAATACAGACCAAGCTCACAACACAACAGTGGCCTCCACTCTAAAGAGAAAAAGATCCATGAAATGTAGATTTGTGAACTACACACAACTGTGAGATCTAAGGAGACAAACTTTTAAATCATGTTTGTTATGGCTTTGACAAGTGAATTCATCAGATTATTTTACATTGCAGTCAAAATACTTTTATGCATTCAGACCACTGATCGAGATACAACATGTAACTTGTACCGTGTTTCAAAGGGAAACCATCAAGCTACCCTTGCTGTCTCTGTAGTTCAGTGGTCTGCTCTCCAGGCAGGAGGTCATCATAGGAGGCTACCATAGGCCAGTTCAATAGAGGGGACTTAGATCATACCAACATTGTACTACATATGGATTTAATCTGAAGTTTCACCCTTTAAAGATTCCTTTGACCATCCTAATACATCAAAGCTACTTGCTATACAAACAGTACTTGGTATAAGTGCAAGGGACGAAACATTTATTGCAATACAAAGTCAAACACATAACAGCAAAACTAACTTTTAAAATCAAAACTTCACATAAGAGTTTAATCAACACTTTTCTTACATGTTTTTGGTGTCAATCAATTCAGTTACGTACAATTGAAAATCCCCTACAACCTAACATAATTACTCCAATTCATTAATTTAAGAGTATATAGTGTTTGCCTTCTGAAAATAAGAAATGCCCTTTATGTGTTTAAATGACTATATATGCTCTAATGATCAGATAGTGGACAAAAGTCCCCCCCCCCCCCCATCCCCCACCAACACAGGTTTTATGTCTGTTACCCCCCCAGACACTGGGGCTGACCAACTTTACCAGCCAGACACAACAAACAGGTCAACAGGTCACAGTGATGTACACAAGTGCTTCACTGTGACCTTCTTTAGACACAACACAAATACAAACACTCTTTCACATGAGAATGGCTAAACATGGTATAACAAACAAGTTGATACTGACACAGTAGGTCTGCCAAATATTTTGAAAAACGTCCGCTTTATAACAAGAGCTTACGTGAATACATGTAAACTTACTTAGATAAGACACTGTTAAAACACCTACCTTAAAACTTCATCCCCGTTTAGCAGCGTTTCTCCTCCCCGGATGATTTTCTTTTCAATGGAAGTGCGCCTTTTTCCTCCGCCAAGGGGGGGTGGCGTCCAAGTTAAAGCGGCCCCGCTCCCTGTTTTTTTTTTTTTTTTTTTTTCCCGACAGTGACAGGAGGACAGACATATGAGAGGTCAGCAGGTACTAACACCCTCCTCCTCCTCCTGCTGCTGATAACACCGGTCAGGTGAGTGTTAAAAAAAACAGAACTACCACCTCTTCTTGTCTGACACTGACACAGAACATTTCGTCCATTTACATCCAAATGATCACGTCTCAAGTTGCAGAAACATGTTGCGCTCCATTCAAAACACAAAAGCCAACACATGGGACCCCCCCCGCCCTCTCCTGTGCTACATTTGCATACGCGCTAGCTGCTTATTAACGTGACAGCATCACTAATCATGCTACCCGGGAGTTAACACTGCAGTGGCTGCATCGTTACACGCTGTAAAACAGGCGAGATGAATGGAGATGAGACGTGCACAGTGCAGCCAGCTCCTCCAGCATGCTATGCTACGCACGGCTACACAGGAGACATGCCCACTGCCCAGGATGCTAGTTTAGCATGCTAGGCGGCTCGCTAGCTCGTATGATCTGATTTATAAATATTAGCATTAGCAAAAAAAACGGGGGAGCAATACCAGCACGCTGAGGCTAGCTGCTGGTAATGAGGGCGTAACACTGAAGTCTAGCCTGAAAGAAGACGTTGCTCGGCGTATCCGAGGATGTTTACCTTGCTTAGTAACGTGTTTGTTTGTTTCTGATGTGGATTTAGCGCTTGTCCGCCATTTTTTTCCCTGACTCGGTGAGGAGGGGGTGTTCTGCCAACATTTCTGTGTCTGGCAGTCAGACAGACAGGCAGGAGGGCAAACTGGAGGGTGGAGACGGTGAAACGACGACCCCTAGTGGCCGAAACAATGCATTACCACCGCAGTCTTAAAACTCAGTATATAGTGTTTTATATCAATTCAAATCTTAACATTACTGTATTGTCTTTTTATCCTACTACAATTTTAAATATTTTCCTCTTGTGTTTTTATTTTAATATCCTGTTGCTTTTATGTGTCGTATTTTATTTTTATACATATATTTTATTTTTAATTCTTATTGGTGTTCATTGGTCTCTCAATGATTTTAGCAATGATTTTATAAACTACTTTTCGTCAATAACTTTTCTGCACTCTTGTTAAGCACTTGGAACTGCAATTTAATTTGTCTGAAAGGTGCTATATAAATAAAGATTGATTGATTGATTGATTACCAACGCAGGGGAAAATATAACATGTCAGAATAAATTATTATTATTATTTTTTTTTTTAAATGATTGTGTTTCCCAAACTTGAAATACCGTGTTTGTAAAAGTTCAGAATTACTCACAAATTTATATTTGATCTGCTATTTGAAATGCTGCAATTTAATTTATTCAAAAGGAACCTGTATGAATATGCAGACAGCCTGCAGTTACGAGTGTAAGATTTAAAAGTGAAGTAAATTCATATATTTGAGTTAATCCATGTATTTAAGTTTAAGTTAAAAATAAGTTAACATTTGTGCAGTGAACTATTTACATATTTGAGTTTACAAAGTTAATATTGATGATTCATGTTTTAATGTTTGCAATAGCACCTAGTAATCAAATGATATTGAATCTACTTCTGTGTTTGCCTTGAGTTTAATCATCCTAACCTCTGATTGGCTAATGACGGGACGTGATGAGTAACAAGGAAGTGTGGTGGTTGTTGTGTAGCAGAACAATGTGGATGACAGTAAAGTGCTGCTGAGAAAGTTATCCGTCTCCATCCTTCTGTTTCTCTTAACTAGAGTGATCCATCCACCACACATCGGACCCTCACGTTACACGAGTTACACCTATAACACTGCACTACACAAATTGTTCTGAACCCTCTGTATTAGATACAATCCTACAGTATTGTCCAATTGAGGTGTAATTGGTGTTTCTGTAGGCCCACTGTGTTTGTTTGTTTTTTCCTTAATACATTGTTAATACCAGTTCCAATAGGTATTGATCGTGATGTCACATAGTTCAGTATTTTTTTTGCACTTCCACACTGATGCACTAAGGCCTATTCCTAAAAGATTACTTTTACATCCTACTACACACTTTTTTTGATAATTCTATCGATCCATCTTATGTTCATCAGGAGACTCTTGAACTGTTCATAAAAAGGCAGGCAGCTGACAGTTTATTATCAGTAGTTGGCTCTTTAATTCAAAATAAAGTGCCATTAATAGTAAGCACTGCAGCCATTTTATCACACAGCATTAATAACCACACTTATTAATTTATTGCAGGAATATGAATATAAATGAAAAATGAGTGAAACTGGATTCTCAGTAAACTCTGTTGTTGCAGCATTACTGTTAACAGAGCGCTGCTCTAGTTTCATTTGTTCTAGTTTTGGGTGTTTGACTAAAATGTGGGATACTTGCCTTGAGCACAACATGAACAAAATGTGATTATCAGTGCACACGAAGCCTGACTTATTAAACGTTATTTGTTCCAGTAACGATTATTGCAACAATTTAAGAAGAAGAATGAAAGCATCAACATGTATTACAAACAGAGAAATTTAATAATGCAAACATAATATAATCCACAATCCCAACTTCTAATAAATACAGTATGCCAGCAGTAGTGTATGACACCTAGCAAAGTACAAAGTACCCCAGATAAATTGTGTAGGTGTGAAAATTAGAAATAGGGTCCATTTGGTAATGCCATGCCAATTAGGTCTGGGTAGCAGCACTAACTATGTGATTTGGAGGAACACCCAGCGGTTCAATTGTGTGTAATGGTCACCTGGCAGCACTGCTAATGCCCATTTCAGCCTACGCTGGGCAGGCCATGGCCCAGTGGCCCCCTGCACCCCAGGCAATTATGTTTGGTTTCACACGGTGAAAGGGGTTAATTGGCAGCGCCCACGCGCCTGATTGGACCTGTTTCACGCCTGTCGGCCTTCATCGCATCAAAGGAAGCCCGAGTCCACCAGGCACCATTATTAGAACACACACACACACACACACCTCATAGACACATACTGTACACAGACTGTTGTTCTTAGATCTGATGTTCTCATGATTGTACATCTGGAAAGAAAATACACATGCAAATAACATACACAAGTAGTATAAACACACACGTACACACACTTAAAAAAAACAAAACAAATACACAACAAATATAAAAGTATTCAAGCAGAAATAACTTACTACACTTCAGCATTCATTGTCCTCATTGAGAAGCATAAGTGCGTTCACACTCACTTTGAACGCAGGCATTATGCAAATAACTCTGAATGATCCCAACTGCGACCACTAGGGGTCAGTGTTGTTTAACACAAAGCAAAGCCAGGTCATTCTTCCCCTTTCTTCTCTATGTATTCATCTCATCCTGATGGATTTGTGCTTTCCAATGAGTACAGCTCAATACATCTTGTCACTTCGCTATCCTCCTTTAAACCCTCAAACTTTTATCAGATTCTTTGTAAAGTTTTAATTTTCTTTTAAATTTGTAAAATAAAAATTCCCAGTGTTGTTTCCGTCTCACAGGCGTGATTCACAGATGCATTTGAGCACCGATTGTGTTCTCGTTCTGCTGCCTGCGTTCCTGTAATTATAGACAAACCAAGTGTCGTGCGGTGAAGCCATGCCTGCTGTATATTGTGTGCCTGTCTGTTTGTCAGGGCCTCCATGTGGTTCTAGTTTTTTATTAATAAGGCTTCAACCACTGAGCTACCAGCAGTCTATGAAAGTCCATCAGCCATTATACAAGCCAGTTTGACAGGCAAATAACAACACTGACAACGTGTACCCATCCAAAAACAGTCTTGCGCGAGTAGGAAAAAAAATAATCACAATTTCACAAGAAGCAACAGATTGGACATGTTAGTGGGTATAAATCTGTAAGAGATATTTTTGTGAAAGAACAACTCGTAAGTGACTCGAGTGAATTCCCTTTGGTACAGCATACTTTAACTTTAAACTTATTAAAGCGATTAAAAGTAGACAGGAACGGCTTTATCGTTATGTGAACCAAACGAAATGTGCTGTGCATCTCCCAAAGCACACATAACATTCATTACATGCTCGCATACATTTAATCACCCGTGTACACTTGTGTAATATAAAAGAGTCAGCATTAACAAGAGGAACTGCTCTTGTGAGGAGACGGTGGGGAAAATTCAAGACAAGATGGACTGGAAGTGACTGCAACCACATGTCACACAAGCTCTTTGATAAGATAGTTACAGACAGGATAAACTGGATGTTATTTATTTATGTTTTCAGGTTTAAAAGGCAGAAAATGTCTGGCAAAAAGTTTCCTTCTACGCACTCCATAGACATGCAAATCAATTAAAGGAAGCGTGCCGTCTGATTTGCAGATGAAAAGTCTTTGATAGCTGTCATCAGAGCAAATTTCAGAGGTAGTTTCCTTTTAGCTTGTTGGAAAGGTTTCACAGATTTCTGTAATACACCATATATATGTATATTATATAGCGAGAGAGAGCGTCTAAATGTTCAATTTCAAAATGACCTTTTGTGTCAATACAAATGTAGATTCTCATATAAGTGTTTGCTCCTTTCTCCTGGCAGCTGTATCAGTGTTTTTTCTGTGTGTTTAATGTGTCTTAGATGCTCTTTTCATTTTCTCGCACTAATTGAATCTGGCACTCTTTGCTGGCAATGTTTAGTTTTTTTTTAGTTTTTTTTTTTTTTATTTCTAAACATGTTGCTGTAGGTGTCCCCTAGCCAATGGCATGGCTCCACCGCCTCGGTCTGTTTTCTGCACATATACAGACAGTACGGCAAGGATCTTTTCCCACTGTGGCTCCTTGTCACTTTCAGCGCTCTGGCACGCTCCAACAAAGTCGCCCCTCTCAAACACACACACACACACACACACACACACACACACACACACACACACACACACACACACACACACACACACACACATCCGTGCACATGAACACACAGTAAGAGTGGGATTGCGTGTGTTCCTTCCCCGACTGTGCCACAGAGGACTCTGCGCTTGTTCGGTAGACAAGGACATGCATGCACACACACACACACACACACACACACACACACACATGCTCATAAAGTCCTGATACACACTTCCCATTTCTGCTGGCATCCTGGGAGGGACATGCGAGAGAGAGAGAGAGAGAGGGAGCAAGAGCATATGTTGGATAGACGTTTGTCGAGGGGGGATATTTCTCTTTGGATGTTGTCTTACAAGCTCTGACGGCGTGGCGTAGAAAGAAGGCATTTTTTCGTCCAATTTATTAATCCTTTTAGGCAATGTTCTCTGTTCAGAAATGCAAATTGAATCAATCTGAGGCTGACTTTAAGACTTTTCAAGTGGGATTTAATTAGAAGCCAGGGCCTGCAGTTTTTAATGAGAGAGGGGGTGGAGAGATGGAGAAAAAGAGGGAGAGAGAGAGAGAGAGAAAGAGAGAGGCATGGGGAGGGAGAGTGGGTTGCGGTTTTGATCTAGGGGTCCTGCTGGAGAAAGGATACACAAACACCCACAACATACATACACACACACACACACACACACACATGCATGCACACACCAATGCACCCCGTCGAGCCGAGTACGAGGCGGATGCCCGCTGTTTGGTTTCTTCTTTACTTCCCTCATCTCCGTCTTGTGAGAGTTCAGCCAGAGATCTAGTTCCTTCAGTATACATCTCAAACTCTCACATAAAGCCAGCAGATCTCGTCATACATGGAGAGTATAGCTTCATGATGCTCTTCAGTTTTAGAGCTGCTTCAAAATGAAGGACCTTAAAAAGTTCCATATCGCGTGTTTAAGATCCGCCATTCATTTGAATCTGTGTACGTTTTCAGCTAAGTGAGGAGATGGCTTAGTAGCTGATTCGTCTGTTGCGAAACAGTCAAAGCAGGGACCTTCTGAATTCATGCTTCCAGCTTTAGTTTTTCAGCTGTGTTACGTTAAAGCTGCAAAGTCACAGAAAACAAATACAAAGATTTCTTCAAAGTGGGGCTGATCTGCCTGATATGAGAGAAATAGAAGCAGTGTTTCTTCGTGATATGAAGAGCCATGAAATAAAAACTTGAATGAGTGCATATCAGCTTTATTCATAGTTATGTCTTTGTTATGTCTTTGAATTTTTGCACTAAATTGAAACACATTCATCTGAGGGTCGCGGATTGAGCCTCACATGACTGCATTCAAATCATGATGAAAGCATGGCCGTTATACTCAGGCCTCCATCAGACAACTCCAATGGGACCATGCTAAGTGATGAATCTTATTTATTTCAATACATTCAGACTGCTATGTGTTTTTTGTGAATGCTCATATCACGATTACAATGATATAATGATTAATCCTGCAGCCGTTGTTGCTTCATAAACATTTATACCCAGACGCCAATCATCTCATTATGCATCCTGTGCATGTTGTGAATGCTGTTTTGAGGCACTTTTTATGATTATTTTTTTTTCCACTAAAAATGAACTCATGTCTACTTTAGAGCTTGAAAGAAATTAGATTTTAGATTTTCAAGTAGAAGTATTAGTTAAACATTGGTATTGGGTGATATCGGCCCTGTTGGCAGATAATATAGCATGTCTTGATGTCAGTAGTTGATGAGTATCTGTTGTGTCGCATCAATTGAGTGACAGTAAACCAGTACAACTAACTGCTGATTCAAAGAAGAGGTATTTATTGGGCAGAAGAAGTACCATGTCGGACAACCTCCTTTTTTTTTCAGAGTCAAAAGTGAAAGAAAATGTCCGAAGTGTGGGAGTCTTGCATCGTGTTTGGGAAAGATGAGCGACATGAGCGGCAATTTGTAAGACATGTTCCAGTGACATTTCAAGAGGAGGGGCTACTGTTTAAATACATCCAATCATATGCAGCTCGTTTGAAAAACATGAGACAAAGAATGAGGAAGAAATGAAAAAGCATCGCTCTTAGAAAATTTGCTGAATTGTTTTCTCTTTATTCCTCCCCAGTTTGATCACATCCCCTCACATTCATCTTACAACCCTGAGATGTGTTACCACTACTGGAGCTCATTTTGCCCATACTTTTTTCTAGAGGTAAATGAGTGTCTACATACATATGTGCCCTCTGAGTGTATGTACGTGTATGTGGTTAGTATGTATGAAGACCACGAGTGCCGATATGTAAGCTATTTTTGGTCTCTGTGGTTATTTGGACAGATCTTCTCGTCACTCCCTTTCTAAATGATTCTAGCAGACAGCTCCTCCCCCGAGGGAAAAAAACTGGTCCCTGGATTTATCAGAGATTTCACCGCCGTTTGGCTATCACGTGCTATTCCTCTGATACATTTTGGGGAAATATGGTGCTGTTAAAAAGGGTGAAGTCGGCCTGTGGTGTCGGGGATGTGGTTTGAGAGCTCACGCTCGCCTCGCTCCCTCCCGTCTGGCTGTTTCCTGTCACCCTTTCAAATTGGGGCCAAATCTGGAGAGCGCTGGCGTTTATTTCCGGGGCTGTGTGACATCTTCAGAGCTACGATGTTTGATTTTTTTTCCCGTCTACATTTACGCTTTTGGCATGCCATCCAAAAAGAGAAGTGCTTAGTGCTTCTTACTTGACCATTTCCACTTTGAGAGTTTTTCTCTGTGCTGCTGTCTTTCATAAAAGCTCCGGTTTGCCAATGTAGTGGAAAAGCGGCAAAAGATAAATGTCAGGAAGATTATTTCAAGCTGGCAAAGCTTAATATAGGTAGGGCTAAACATGAAATGATATGCAGGAAAACAACAATTTTAGATGCCAGCGGAGTTGATGTACAGTATTGAAAGAGCCGTGGAAGGAGGGGAAGACGTGAAGAGACGACTTTTAGGCTGCCACGGCGAGACATGAATTCATCCATTAAAGGGAGAACTCTAGTGTGTGCCTCGCAAAATGCTTGACGTCTAGTTGATACTGTCAATGTTTAAATAATACTAATTAATCTCCATTATTGAAACATGTAATTAATCTTGCTCTCACCCTCTCTGGCTGTCTGTCTCCTTCTCGCTCACATTTAATGGAACATGAAAGGGAAACCCAGAGAGCAAACGCTGTGTTGTGGTCCTAGCGGGGAGCTCATTGAGGGACTCACATCAGAGGAGAAGACAGGCAAAGAGACAGACGAGTGGACGTGTTTTGACAAACAGACAGTTGGTCCAAAACTCCTCCTCATCGTACTGCTCTGTGCCTCCTCTCCCTCTCTCTCTCTCTCTCTCTCTCTCTCCCCCCCCCCCCCCCCCCCCCACTCTGTGTCTTTGAACTTGGCCTTCATTAACAATCTGCTGATTAACAGGCTTGGGAACACGGGGGGGGGGGGGGGGGGGGGGGGGGGGGTAGACGGATCAGAGGAGGAGAGAAAGAAGGAGGAGAGAGAGACAGAGATGGAAAGAAAGAATAAGAGAGGGATACAAGTTTGGGCCAAAGTAATGCTATGTTTAGACCGACATATTTTGTGTCAAAATATTTGCTGCAACCTCATTTATTTAAGGGAGACCACTTTAGTGTGTATGCAGAGGGTTTCAACAACAAAACAAAAATCAACCTTATGCAACTTCATACTGCAGTGTAACCAAGTGGATGATCAATAACTGTAAATAAAAGCACACATCCCTATTCACAATGACATTCTGCCCATGTTGGGGACAAGAAAAATCATCTTATTTTATTTAGACGTCTTTCTTGTTAGTGGTCACCCTATAATCTTTGGGAAAAAAAAAATGACAGAGATTGATTGAAAGTTTAAAAAAGTTTAAGATTGCCCTGCCCAGAATTCGGGATTGAGCCTGATTATAAAATATGTGTATCCACCTGAATGTGCCCGATAAATTGCCTGTTTAGATCTAGAAGACTGTTGTTCGTCAAATCATCTACTTTCTGTGTCATTACAACCCATTGAATTCCTGTAGTCAGTTTTCATAGGCAGTGGTGTGTCTAGAGGGTTTCCAGGGGTGGCATGGGCCCCACTTGAAATAAAAATCCTTAATTATGATTTGCTACTTACCTTATCAGAGGCAGGACTTGTGTTACATTAAAACAAATGGGCTGTGTCTCAAAAGGCTACAAGTAGCTTGCTTTTCATTTCAATATAGCACATAGTCCTTTGATAGTCCTTTAAATTGTGACTTTGGGCATAAATCTTGAAATCAATACGAACCCACGCCGCCACACAGACACAAAACATTTTCATTATTCATTACCGTAGCAATAATGAGCCTAAAAAAACAGCCTGTTGACAAGGCGAACGGACCAACTTATTTTTTTATATTTTTGTCAGAAACACAAGTCTGATCGAGTGCAGCTATCTTTTTATGGACATTATTACCTGCAGACGAGAACCTGTTCAGAGCATACTGACGTTCCTGGTACACACAAATATTTGCGAGCCAGTTTGTAGAGTTGCCTGTTTGTAGTAGTCTCTCCACCAAAGCAGAGGGCTGCTGTCTGCAGAGAGAGGAGTCTCCCTCAACTAAGTTTGTATCTTCTGAACTGCTCCCCATTTGCTTTTTCCACAACATTACTGTCTTGTACATTTTGAATTTCGAATGAGTCATTACAGCTTGAAAGTGAACTTTCTCCACAAGATTAGAATGAATGATCAAATTTAAAATAAGAACTGACAGCCCTACTGAGCAGTCACAAAGGTCTGGACACCTGCTCCTCCGGAGGGTTGATATGTGGTGGTAAGGCTCTTTAGTATACCTCTGAGTTAGAGGAGACTGTCATCATCTATTAGTAAGGCGGGGCAACCGATATTTATCTTAAGGCAGCTACCCCTAGTGGTAATTATGATGGCAGCAAAGTACAGGAAAACCGTGACCAGTAGTGTCACACAGTATAAACAGCCTCTGTTATAAACAGTGACATGTAAGACTCCTTTTGCATATTTAGTAAGTGTGAACTAGCCAATTAGAGACAGAGTAGAGAGGGTCGTCCCTTCACCATCCAGGGAAAATTTGCAGTATAATACTGAATATTGTCAATCAATCAAGTCCGTGCACTACACCACTGACTATGACGTTGTATTAAGAGCAAGAAAGTGTGTCAGAAGCTGTTCTGGGCTGATCTGTCAAACAAACAGGACTTTACGCATTAGCTTGTGAAGTTGACACCAAAGATTCAGATGAATTATTGAACAACTTTAAAACACGTTTTTTCTTAACCATCTTCTTATTAATAAGTCAACCCCCCAACAAACTGTTGTAACACCATTACTGCAATAATAAGCACAACCATTAGTGTATATAAACCTTGACTTTAATGCAGGGCCCATGCCTCGTAGATGACTTCATAATGTGAGATGGAGGATAAAATAATCGAGTCTCTGATAACATTCCAGACTCATAAAGTTCTTATAGCATTGCTCTTCAGTCTTTTGGCATCCGATGAGCCTGTTGAGTAATAGATCTAACATTCAGACCGTCCCTGGATTCCATTTCATCATCACTGATACCTGCAGCCTCTTGTGTTTGTTTGTTAACATGTTGCAGTTTGAATGATCCGTTAGCTTTCCCTCTTTGCACCCGATATCATGAAAGAGGATGTTTTTCAGAGCCAGAAGGGATTCATCTGTCCTCAGATTTCGGCATAGTGTGGAGAAAAAGTGAGCTTTAAAAGATCATCAGTTGAGGTTTGTTCAGCAATCACGACAAGGAAACAACTTTTTGAAGTTCATTCATCGTTTTAGATGTTCGCCGTGATGCTAGGTTGGGTTGTTTTGTCACCTGATAGATGGCAAATAAGAAGGGATTCAGCTATTTCACTATTTGGTATTTAGGGAGTTTATGTGGAAAAAAACTACTCCATCAGTACAACACTGATCTAAACTGGACAACATTTTTTCATTAATCCAACTGTGCAAAAATCTGTGCGATATCTCAGCTGTGCAATACTCTAAACTGTTTGTGCCCATTGCTTATATTTCTCATTTTATTCCCATTTCCTTTTCTTTGTCCTACATTTCTTCTTTCTATATTCTGTTTCAGAGACATTGCAGTGTCCAAATTTCCCTCCAGGCTAATATAAAGTATTTCTGATTCAGATGTTGTAGCTGTAAACGGAATATTCCTAATTCATCTAGTTTGTATGAAAAAAAAGATTTTACAAAGAGATGCAAAAAGAGGAGAATGTATCGCTGGAAAACTCGGAGATGTTGGCCGATACCGGAAGAGAGACACTGGACAACACAGAGAGGGAGAGACGGCCTGAAACAGAGGGAGAAACAGACGCAGAAAGTCGGGCTGATGGGCAGAGACAGAGAGCGAGAGGCTCCGTGTGATGGACAGAGAGAAAGAGACAGACTGGCAGAGAAAGAGAGGCGAGAGATTGGGCCTGTTCTGAATTAATGACTGCTCTCATCAGAAGATGAATGTTCTCCCCTCGGAACTGAGCCTCGCGAAAAGAAAAAAAAAGAAAGTCAGTCCTACGAATAATGAATACACAAATAAATAAATAAGCCAATAAATAAATGAATAAACGTGACAGAACTCCTGAAAGACAGATTATGATCGATGTGAAGTCAGTGCTGTGCGTTTTTGTGTGCCTGTGGGAGTTTTTCTTTTTCTTTTTTTTCAAGCATTTTACTTTTGTGTGTTATGGCGAAGTATGAGTTTGTATCCATGATATATATGTGGTTTGTTGTGTGCTAGTTAGGGGCTGTAAACATGCATGTACTTATTGTGTGTTTCATGCTGCGCACGTGTGTAATCCTGGTACGACTGTGTGTGCTGCTGTTCTTGTTTCTGTGCGTGTGAGTTTCTGTTTGTGTGTTGCTATTTACTTGCATGTGGGATTGTGCAAGTTTCTGTGTGGGGGTGTGTGTGTGTGTGTGTTAGTAGGGGGCTCTCTGGTGAGTCTCCTTAACATCAAACAGCTGGAAGTAATAAAATATTTAGGAAGCGCTGGGAGTCTGTGAATATTAATACTGCCTTTTCCTTCTGTCTCTCAAATCTCCCTCTCTTTTTCCCATCTTTCTCTTCTTTTTTTTAACTCCCAGATTCTCCCTCCTTCCACCCTGACTCACCCATCCTCTCTCTCTTCTCTTCCAAGCTCGTCCTATCGCTCCCCCCCCCCCCCCCCCCCCCCCTTTGCTTCTCATGGTTTTAAACTCCTTCTCTTTCTATCTCCTGTGATTCCACTCTCTTTAACCTTGTTTGTGGGGAATCACAGTAGTTTAATTGGGAGTCCGCTCCGACCACTGGCACTGAGAGTGATGGAGGGAGAAAAGAGGAGTTGACCTTTGACATGCTGTCTGGCTAGCGGCGTCTGCATCTCGCTGTGTGGGGGATAAGCAGTGTCACAAGTCGTGTGCGCCACCAGGCAGCAGAGTTCACCACGCTGCACCCTGCCATGTCAAACATGAGAGTGGACCAACAGGCAGACAGGCCACTCGGCCCCTGAACGAGGAGGGCCACAGGACCTTTTGGCCCCAGCACAGTGGAGACCTGCAGCTCTAATTTAAGAACATTATGTTCGATTCAGAGTTTGCGACTCACTCACATGTAAAAAAATTTTTTAAAGATTTATTTTTGGGCTTTTTTGTGCCTTTATTGTAGAGACAGGACAGTGGATAGAGTTGGAAATCAGGGAAAGCGAGAGTAGGGAACGACATGCGAGAAAGGAGCCACAGGCTGGATTCGAACCTGGGCCGCCTGCCCTGAGAACCACAGCCTCCACACATGGGGCGTGCGCACCAACCACTGCGCCCCCAGCGCCCCACCTCACTCACATTTTAAATGACACATCTGCAAACACCAAAAATGCCAAACCCAGGGTACAACAGCAGATAAGTGATACATTTAAATGAAAGATATAACTCCTCATAAGTATCTGTTCCCCATCTGTCTGTCTCCAAGCATCTGGGTTTTTTTGGGTTTTTTTTTTAAAGAAGAGCTTTTCTTCTCACCTTTAAATATTTCAAGTTGCATGTAAATAATAAAAGATAAACAGTTAAAGATCAATGAAACAACATTAAAATCAATATAATATATTTTTTTGTTAGACCCCTAACTAAAAGCCAGACTGAATAGATTTGTCTTTAGTATAAAAGTTTCAATATTTCCACCTACTCTCAGATCCTCAGGGAAAAACACACAAAATAACAATATAACTTGACAATTGTCAAAATAGCTCATTTCCTTTTTGTCCCAGCAGTTACGTTCTTTTTTATACTTAATATTTTGCATGTGTTCATTCAAGTTATGGATATTTCTCATGTTTAAGTCAAACATTTCATTTAGGTCTTGTACAGACTCCAGGTGACTCATGACAACCACACTGACGGTTCATCATCCGAATGCAATGCTAGCACTTCTTTCAGCACATTGCAGCCTTTACTGTTCATGAAAACAATGATCAATGAAGAGAAAATAAAACAAAGAGCACGTCTGCAATATGAACTTGAAGCATCATCAACAGTCTCCTTCTTTGTGACTGTGTCTGTTGGGTTATTTTGAGAATCTCATTGTTTTCTCACAGGGGAAAAAAATTTTTTTTAGAAACTTTGAGAGGCATGTGTTAGACATATTAATCTCTCCGTCCAGTACATAAAAAAATCTAAATAAAAGTAGCTTCTTTGTAGCACTTTAAAGGACATATTTGCCATCTCCTCTGTCAGTATTTTGGTTTGGGTTTTTCATTAGGCTTGTAATAAAGAAGACATTTACTACTACAATTTGTACAAACCTTGACTCTTGGATGTCTTCCGCATTTTCAATAAAGTTAACATATTTCAAGAAATAAACAGCAACCTGACAGGTTGTACATGAGAACTTTTACTGAATGAGCCTGGATCCATTTGTGTGCTGTGAATGGCTGAGCTGAGCCCTGAAGTCACACTCAGGCAAGTGTAAAAAAACAGGAAAAAAAAGTCCTACACTACACAAGGGCACTCATTACAACATATAATACATTCATATACACAATGTAAGACAGGCACACCAAACACACAGACATGTCAGGCAGGAGGACAAACAAACTTGTGAATTACATCAAGGTCATTTGTCTCTGGCAGAAAGCATTCCTGTATGATTGTGTCAGAGTGCGCATGCAAAGAAACAAATAATTACGCTGCTTATTGCATGGCAATTTAAACAAAAGAACACACTTTAAGACAGGAAGCACAGTGAGACTTGTGGCCATGCAGACAGCGAGGCAGAGTGAGACGGCAGCCTGACGGTGAGACACACTTTGGGCAGGGAGACAAAGAGATATAGTCATACTGAAGGACAGGCAGATAGGAGGGCTGGCTGTTGTCAGGAGCAGTGACAACAACGGCAGCAATGTAATTATAGGCTCTTTGATTAAAATCAATCTCATTTCTGCCGCTCACGGCTCATTTTGTCTGCTGAAAAGATCTCTGCCTCTCTGACACCCCGGCTGAGGAGAGACAGGCGGGATCACTTCTTCCTGGACTGATCTGGACAGGAAGAGTAGCCATCTGTCTGTGTTAAAGTTAAAGTTGTCCCTCTGAAATATGATTCCTGCAACAAACCATTGTTTCATCTGCTATCCCTCTCCTTCAGACTGGACATTGTTAGACTGTGAGCTCAAGTAGACCATATTCTGTTTTTTTATTCTGGCCGTGCTCCGGCTAGTTGAATAGAAAAATGGAGTGCTGAATATTGGGCGTTCGTTACATAAATGTGAAGTGGTTGGTTTCTGGTGTTGTGTGACTTTTCTTCATACAAACTTGGGGGGCAATCTCTTACTGGTCGAGAGTTAGTGTTTTGGATGGTGGCCTGTGAGGTCAGCTATAGGCTCATTTAAAGGGAAATCACCAGTTTGAGGAAACTTATAGACCAAACTTCTATCTGATTTCTGTGTTTTTGTCACCTGGACAACTCCTACCTAAACACAGTTTAACCGTCTCAGCAATAGACACAGTAAGTAAGAAATATATCTACCAGACAAAGGTAGCCTAGCCCTATAAGTCTTCAAACACGCGTCTGAAATTGACTATGGCAGCTTTTGCGAGAAATAACAGCAGTATAATAAAAAGCGTTGTCGCCAACCACTTTTCCCTGTCTACTTTCTCACTGAATTCAATCGTGCAGAATGATTCAAAACAACTCATACTCATTTCAATAAGCTAATTCTTGTCTGACTAAGCCACTGAGGGGGGAATTTGGGAACCACTTCAGACCACAGGCTAGATAAAACATGGACCGCAAGTCTCAATGACGTCGCCCATTGGTTATTGAAGGGGAGTTTTGAAGCCCGAAGATGGCAGCCACCATGTTGAGAATGCTGTCTCAACCTAACATTTGATCAACCTAGTGCCTGACAGAGGTTGCCGTTGAGGCAGGTCTTTAGCCTATCAGCAAACAGCTATGACGCACCTGCTTGCAGTCATATCAGTCATAATTATAAAAAAAAAACTCCTTCAAAGATCCTTCAGAAAATCAACTCCACTTTGTTCATATAGCACTTTACCCACAACATATTTGATTCAAAGTGCTGAACAGCGCAGATAGAGGGAAAAAACAAAGCGTCAGGCAGGGCAGAATGACACTTAGAGTCAATGACCACAGACAAGAGAGTTAACTGTTTTTAAGAAGGACTTATGGTCATTGATTCCACAAGTGAAAAGTCTCTTTTCTAAGCCAAGCAGAGAAAGACACACAAAATGGGTGAGTGACACGAAAACAGACACACTCACAGAGAGTGGAAGAAGTCGAGAATTCACAGACTGACAGAGAGAGAGAGACAGAGAGGAAAGGCGTCAGTGTGGAGAGGATTTATGAGTGGGGCCTGTCTGTTGGCTATGGGCCTGGTCCCTCTGTGGTCCACTCCTCTGTAATATTCGCTGCTCCTCAGGCTCCCATGTGTCTGCCTGTGGCTGCAGTGTGCACACATGCACATTCACACACACACACACACACACACACACACACACACACACTTCCATGAGTACAAATACTGTACAAATTCTCACATGCAGGCTGCTCACTCCAGAGGAATCCAGTCACTGTAGAATTACCCTTCTGCTATGTCATTGACTGTCACCATCTGCTCCTGCTTTTGTCTCATTTCTCTCATTGTCTGCTTTTCATCCTGTCTGTCCACCTGACCCTACATGCAGACATCACGCCAGGAAAAAAAACCAACAGCCAGAGCATTCCACCCTGAAAGAATCCAACTACATCCAACATAAAAATGCTATTTGCAACAATTGCTGCTTTAGACCACAGAAGACAAAACAGTAAACAATTCAAACAAAACCTATAATTTCAAGGAACTGACCGTTTATACCAACACACATTGAGCCACCATGCACACAGATTTACAAATATGATTCAGACATGATTCATGTGTGACTATGAGTCAGCGGGTACCCAGGCAGCTCATGAATGAGCCACTCATAGTGACGCATGAATAAAACAGCTGAAGCCAGTCAGCTCACAACTTCAGTGCCCCGCTTGAACCAGTGCGGCGCTCTTTTCAAGCCACAAGCCGTGATGCAAGCTAAAGGTTGAAAATGAAAGTTTCACATAAATGTCTGTGGAGGCATCCAGACGTGAAAGGGGGGTTGCTTCAGGACGAGCGGGAGTTGCCGGGGTCTAATGAGAATACTTGACCAACAAGAACGTCGTTTGTGAACCTCTGTTCAAAGCGAAGTGATAATTCTTAATTAATTTCCCCTCAATTTGAAACAGAACAGTGCAAAGAAATAATTGGATTTATAAAAGAAACGGCCATGCAAACATGTAAAACATCTATTCACCTACTGTATGAGTTCAGCCTCAGCCTGCAGTTGTGGCCTTTAGTGGCTGCGCTTTACAAGGCGAAGCTGGAAGCCAAACGTGTTTTGTGTGTTTCAGTGATGTTTTTACAGTCTGACATGCATCTTGAGGTTTTGTTTGGTGGTTACTGAATGCTGTCACGATGATAAAATACAGTAAAAATGCAAACACAACCATCCACATACAAGTGCTTCATGTCTGAAAAACCAGAAAAAGACTGTGAACTTGTCATTTTAAGTTGTCATGGAGAGCCAGGATGATGTCGTCTAAATAGAGGAGACAGCAAGGTCTTTATGGTTTACTGTTTAGTGCGACTAAAGCTGTGTTTCCACCAAATGTTCCAGGAACTATTAGTTCCAGGATCTTCTTTTTTAAAGGTTTATTTTTGGGGCTATTTTTGTATGCCTTTATTGAGAAATAGGACGATGAATAGAGTCAGAAATCTGGGGGAGAGAGAGAGAGGGGAATGACACGCAGGAAGGGAGCCACAGGTCGGATTCGAACCTGGGCTGCCCGCTTGGAGGACTATAGTCTCTGTGGATGGGGCAAGCACACTAACATCTATACTACCCTCCCACAGGACCTTCTTTTTTTTTTAAAAAAACCTTCCTCCATCCCTCAATTTCAAAAATGCATATGGTTACATTACATTTTTAAAAACATCTGTTTCAGACAGTTTTAGAGAAATTACAACCATGCCTTTTATTTCAACCAATAAAAATAACCACAGCTTCGTTCCCATTGCACTTTCCCCTGTCTTAAATCTGAAGTTCACTTGTGTATTATGGTGAAAAAACAACTTCCTTAAAGCATTGTAAATATTTCAGCACAGTAAAACCACTTCTGTCCTGCCAGTCTTTTGAATGCAGTAATTGACAGATCAAAAAAACTTTAGAGCTGCAAGGCACAACCCATAAGTCCCCGTACTTTATGGCTAGTACATCCGGAGCAGGGACCTTTAAGGAGGGACTGCTGCAGTGGGAATGCACCTTTTGGACATATTATTGTGATTTCTGCATGAGGGTTTGAATGGGGATTCCTCTGCAACCCCAGTTATTAATACCACAGCAGTATCCCGCTAGGCCGAGTCCAACAAGATCAAAGACAAGCAGGGTGGAGGATGATGAAGAGTGAGGGAAGGAAAAGGCTGTGAGTGAGGGTGAGATGGATGCTAGGGGGAACAAAAGCGTCTTTGGGATAATTTTGAGGTTTAAAAAAAGGGAAGGTAGAAACATTAAAAGTGACAGAAGAAAAGAAAAACAAAGATGAAGAAGAGGAGGAGGAGGACAGCAGGTTTGGAAGAGATGCTTGGTAAGGTCAGGGAGAGAAGAGTACATCTCTGAGTGTTTGTGATGTGGGCTTGTGAATGTGAGTGTGCGTCCACACGTTCAAAGAGAGCACATGAGGGATTTGACAATAAGAAAGACGGAGAGAAAAGGAGAATGGGGAAGAGGAATATAAAAACATCAGTGGCATTCCAAACAACAAAAGGAAGAAAAAAGACAGAGGGACAACTGAAGAAGAAAAAAGAAGAATAGAAAAAAAATGAAAAGTTTAGAAATGGCTCATATGTGTGTGATGGTGTGTGTGTTTGTGCGTGTGTGTGTGTGTGTTTGTGTGGGTGAAACTCCCTCTCAGTAGATTTGTCCCTTGCAGCTTCTGGTGCTGAACTTCTCTCTGCCCAGGACACTCCTACAGAGGACACTGAAAGACAAACGTGACACATCCAAACGTCTTTTGAGCCTGAGACCGTTCATACATCTTAATAGAAGTCTGATGCAATGAAGGGTTTCCTGCTGCGCTTTATAGCCGAGTTGAAATTAGGACCACTGCTACAAACAGTTAAAAGAAACTTTTTTTTAGATGATGTAAAAAACAATATTAAGAAGCAAAAACAGCAGAGGCACCATTTCATACAGGCAATACTTTCTATTAAACCAGTGTAACGACTCTTGAGTTCATATTGCAATTAAATTGATCAGAAAAAAAACGACTATTTAAACACATCGGGGAAGTGACCTGTTAACACTACATTGCATGGTTATATGTCTTCAAATACGGAGTTGCCACCCAATAAGTATTCAAATCCCAAGTGGACTTAGGGCGCACTCACATAGGGAAATCCGTACCATCATGCCGAAGCACATTTGACCCCCAAAGTCCAGTTCGTTTTGGATGTGTTTTGGTCTCTCATCCACATGTAACCCCGGCCAAAGGTAGCAGTAGCAGCGGACCCAGCTGTAAGGTCACGCTCAGGTAACAACCAAAGTTGAGCTCACATTTTCATTCATACTGAGGTAAATGTATCACGTCTACATTCATTTCAGATGTATCTTTTTCTTAGCTACGAGTTCAGAGAGCACCCCTCCATCCCCAGTTCCTACCAAAAGACCCAGTTGTGCAGAAACTCAGTTGACTTTACTGATGGAGTGCAAGGAGAAATGGAGATAGTGGAGGAATGCCACTGTGTGGTGACAAAGGTTGTGGTGAAGGGGGTAAACTCCTTTGCCACTGCTGAGTCAGCAGTGTTTGGTTTGGCAAAATACATAATTGATATCTGGTTATTTAGAACTATATCCATAGTTGTTGTCTTATAAATAGTGTATGTATTGTATCACATTTGGGATGGGAAGTTATAAGATTGGGTTACACATGAGTGCTGTCACAGTTTCCTCCCTGAGTGAGGATTCACTGTCAGCAGGACTTGACTGAGGAAGAAGCAGTGAGTCAAAACGTTAGTCCTTTCCTGTGATGTTGTAACAAAAACAAAGGTATTTGTTTATATTATGTTTTAATTGGTATATTTCGCTTATTTCGTTATCTAGAGTTCAGACAATTTAAGATGCTTCTGATTCCTGCATGGTAAAATCAATATAGTCTATAATATTTTGAAAAGACCCAATGATTTACAACACTACTCTAGACTTTAGGTCAAATCTATATATGTAGAATAATGATTGATAAATACTGAAAATGCCATGAGCCCAAATCCATAAAACATCACTGCTTTCTTCCCTCCAAACATTACATGACTGTCAAACCTGAAGAGAGCTTCTGTGAATGTGGGTCTAAAGAGAGAGGGGTCTATGAATGGGTGCTGAATGTGTGTGTGCCAGTGTGCCAGTGTGCATGCATGTGTGAAGCTGGGTTCACTTATGTAACAACCACAAGACACAGACAGTGGGAGGTGGAATTAGGAATTACAAATCCAGGAAGAGGGTGGGAATTAAGGGAGACAGTGACACAGACAGAGCATTGTGTACTGAGGCGACAGAAGTGACGGAAAGCATCGATCAGGGGCGCGATTTCGCCCATGAAATAATATAAATCGTATTAACTACGAAAGTGGGGATGCTTCCAGTGATAATTGACAGGCAGACTGTCAGACACACACACACACACACACACACACACACACACACACACACAGACACACAGAGAAAGCCCTGTGAGAGAGTCTGTGCTCAGAAGTGGCCTTCTGTGATCCCTGCCACTTCCAAACAGCATCAGGGAAGAGTGCTGCTCTGGCCGCCAGCCGGGCTGTCGCCATAGGGACCCAATTCAAAGAACCCCCGGCCAAACCATCTGAAAGATGTGGAAAGGGGTGATTTGAAGATGCAAAGACACAGGCTGGGTGTTGATTCATTGCTTAAAAACCCATAGACTAGCTATTATCCGGCCAACTAATCAAAGCCCCCAGCTCCTCTTTACTCTCCCTGTGTCTTTTTTTTTCTTCTGTCTCCTTTTTCTATTATCTGCGTTTCTTTGCTTCTGCTGCTTGCTTTGAAGTTGTATTAGCGAGATGAGAATCCCGAATTCCGTCTCTGAGTTGACGTCTTGTCTCTGGCTGCTCTCATTCTCCCTCTGTGTCTCCTTTCCCCACTTTAGCTCACAGAGAAGAATTCAAAGTGTACTCTTAATGGCTTACATGTGTTTCGATTAAGAAGCTGGCATGCACTTCCCATTTTAATGGGCTTTCTGTGCTCTTATAGTTCACTGCCGGGCCAGGTTGTGCGGTGCGGATTCGGAGGTAAAGTATTTTTCGGTGCCAGGCCGTGGCAGGAATGTGGTTAGTCAGATGGCAGGAATGTGGCGTGGCAGACGGACATATTCTTCCTCCTTTCAGACACTTATGTGGGCACAGATGCTTGGACAAAACAGGCATTGAATGATGTGGTTAATGTAAAAGTTATGAAGTTATGTAAAATTCTGTCCTTCATCTATTTAAGTTAAGGATACTGATTGAGCGAGATGAGTAGCTCTGCTGGTTTATGCTAGCAGACATTAGGACACACAGCTTGGCCTTCAGACTAAGTAGAGGCATCTTAAAAGGAGTCTCGCTCTTACAAGCATTAAAGCAACCTGTACAAAAGTGATTTACCCGGCAAGTGTTCAGAGTGCAAACGTATACTGGATTTTTTTGTGGGAATTAACACTTTTCTTCTGTTCAACTCAAGTCACTCAAACTCATCAAAGTTGGTGTAAAAAGTGAAGCGATCATACTGTAACTCAATTTGTGTTTGTGGAATCAAACATCAGTTCTTCTCACATGAAGGGGAATTCAATACTAAACCTTTTCAGGGAAATATTACTGCTTGTTGCAAAATCAGTCAGTCAGAATGGCTATTGTTTACATCCAGAAAACTGCTCATTATACTCTGTAACAAGTAACTGCAATACATGAAGAAACATCCAATCGATTCGCAGCTTACATCCACTGATAGCCACAGAATGCAGCCAATTCAAATTTGTTTGATTTGCTTGTATAAAAAAGTTAGTCCAAATTTCTTTTCTCTAGCCAATTCAAACTTTTATTCATTTTAATTGTTCTAATTGTCTTAGTTCCTCCATTAATCCATCCATTAATCTTAATCAACGACAACACAGTGATATACACTGCATACAAGCCTACACAAGGAGGGCCCCTCTTGCTCGCTGTGTCTCTGTTTTTCTCTCCATCTGTGACATACTTTGCAGGCCCAAACCACCCTGCGGTTACAGAAAGAAGAAGAAGAGAAAACACACTGGGTGTAAAATGATCAATGTGGCATGTGAGCTAATCATGTGTTGGTGGGGTGTTGGTTTTTTTGGCGGAGGAGCGAGGAGGCTGCCGATGCATGTGATGCAATCATCACCTCAAGTCCAGCGTGTGGTTACAGTGGGCCGTGCCCTGGGTAGTTTGTGGCGCGCCCGCAGGGTCATGCCAGGGGATGTGTGTGGGTGCTCGGTTGCCGAAGGCCTGAACAGGGTGGAGAGGGGGCGGTGGTCGGGGGGGGGGGGGGTTGACTGAGGTAAATGTGAGATGAGGAGAAGCTGAAGAGACAATGATGGACAGATGAATGGAGGGAGGAAATGGAAGGAGCCGAGACGCACACAAACACATGCACACACGCACTGACACATTTACAACCACTCCAAGTCACCCTATTATTATCATTATGCAAGTGTGACTGCAAATGGTCCCCCTGAGCTCCGACAGGACTGAGCAATGAGCCCGTAAACAGATATGGGCGATGGTGTAGCAGCGTTGGCATTTTTGAGGAGGAAGCAGCCAAACACACACACACACACACACACACACACACACACACACACACACACACACACACACGCAAATCCATTCACATACACTCCTTCTTCCCTTCGACCTCTGCTCTCTGAGGGAAGACAGTGTGAGCTACACAGCCTGCCGTAGGGACTGAGCGACACTGTGCCCAGCTGCATGCCAACTGCGCCTGCGGGCTGCCCTAACTCCTGCACCCAAGGGAGCAAACAGCCTCTACTGCTCTCTCTACATATCACCATCTCTCCCTTTCCTTCGCTTGTCCTGCCTCTCAGCTTCTCTCTGTCCTTCTCCGTCTCCCAAATGTTGTTAATCTCTCCTCTTTCTCCTGCTGCTCGGTCTCGCTTTCTCTTTCTTTCTTCCTCGTCCACATCCTCCTCTCCCTCTCGCTCACACTGCCAGTCCTAGAGAGTGAGTGACAGGCTGCGAATTGCTCGGAGGCTATACCCAGATAAAAGGCAAGGAATGCACATAAGAATACACACACACACACACACACACACACACACACACACACACACACACTCTTCGCTGGGAATCACATCCACTGTCACACAAATAGACACAAGTACTGCCATCCTCGTGTTGGCGAGAGCAATACACACTCGACACAGGGAATGTGGAGTGACAATCTCTTTGTCCAGTCCCCCACTGATGCATGTGTGCTTGGTCACTCATTGTAATGGTACCCAGCATCCATCTGTGCGAGAGAACGAGGGAGAGAAAGTGTGGGTGTGAGGCTGAGACGGGGAGAAAGGGAGACAGATTGTGAAAGAGAGTGTGTGCGCATATGTGCGTGTGTGTTTGTGTGAGAGGGAGAGATATTGCGTCTCACAGTGTGCGGTGTCAGGTCTGGCTGTGTGAGCTGACACTGATTATAGTCTTCACAGCTCACTCCCATCACAGGCAACTACAGCCACGGCCAAAGCCCTATATTTCAAAAAGTTGCAACACTGTGCAGGTTCCAGAATTGCTTTCATGCCTCCAGCAGTTTGGCCAGTGGCTTCCCAGAATGAAATTTAGAAACCATACTGTCTGAGTGCTCTGAATTAAAATAGAGAACTGAGAACTAATTGGGCCTTAGTACTGAGATTTAAGTTTTTTGTTTTTTTTAACATCGAGTAGCCTATTCATATTCGTGTTAACTCATTCTTTGATTATGTCTTTGACTGAAATAAAAAATGATGTCTATGTAATTTATGTCAGATTGCTGTACAGCTGCCTGAGGTTAAACAACATTTCATATTGGAGAACGTTGGCTTCTCGTAACACACTTAAAAAATGGGCTTAGAAGAAAAAAAAAAAATCAGAATTTCTCTATACGGTATGATGATGTGGATTTTACCTGATAAAAGTCAAAAGATAAAAACAAATGGATTTTGGAAACATATCCATACACATAGCATACTTAACCATAGAGTACCAAAAGATATGATGCAATATGATATTACACAAAACAATTTAATACGATACCGTATGTTAAAATGCAATATACAATACAATAAGATGCAATATATCAGCACATTCAATACAACTGTTGTGGCTGATATCAACCTGGATCCTATGGGACTGTTGTAGGCCTACAGCAGGAGCCCATGAACCCCCAATCTTTACCAAAGAGACTTGAGACACTTGACTTAAAAACACTTGGAAATGGAGCTTTTTGAAAATTACTTGCCCGGAACTATATCAGCAAGAATCTACTAAACACAACAGAACACAATTTTACGAAGGACATTTTAAGTCTGACTTTAACGGTCTTCTCTCTAAACCAGAATATTCGTCTGTGAAGGTACTGCTAACCTGTTCCTTTGGGTCAGGGTGGTATTCTTAAATATAATGGATAAACTTGTATAGTCTACATTGTGTCAAAATATGATAGAACACAATACAATATAATTGAACACCATATCATTCGATAAAACCATACGATATGACTCGATACCATACGATACAACAAAATATTATGTGATGCGATACAGAACAATACAACACAATATAATAACATGCCATCAGATACAATAAAATTCCATACAATACTATAAGATACAATATAATAGAATACCACAATATGAAAAAAATATATATGATAACACACCACATGATACAATACACTACAATATGATACGATGCAATGCAATACAATAAAATACTGATAAATACAATAGCATACATTTTTATATAATGTGATAAAAACTATATCATCTATAATATAACATCATGTGATACGGCACAATACCATTCAATAAGATACAATACTCTTTATATGGAGAACTCTGTCTCAGACTCGATGCTGCACACTTAAAGTTGTCTCTGCAGTATTTTCTGGTTCTTTCACAATAAAATAGTGATGTAGAAAAAAAATATTGTTATTGAGTGTTAGCTTTCATTAGTACGGAAGCCCTAAGCAGACATGGATCAATACATTTCATTTCATTCCGTCTTCCCAGTGATAACAAGTGCATTTCCGTTGTTTTCTTGAGGTCTTTGGAGGACAGAGCTGGTTTTCCTGTGATAACAAGTTTATTTTGGAAATTTGGAGAGAGAAAACCAGTGTTGTTGTCGTCCCAAGATAAATAGGCTGAGATCTTGAGAAAACAACCGAAATGTACCCGCCTGGAAAAACTGAGTTGCATAAAATGTATTGATGCATGTCCACTTAGGGCTTCCATACTTAAGGATAAAATTACAGATAATATTAACTATAATATTTAAACAAATTTAGATTTTATATACATTGTTAAATATCATACGTGGTAATTTTTGTATAAAAACTGAAATCTGTTTTCTATGTAAAACACTTTGCTCTGCTCTCATTGAAACACATGCTCCTGTCTTTTTTTTTTTTTTTTGCCAAATGATAGGCCATACTGCAGAGTGTATAATTATTGTAACAAGCCTTCTGTCTTGCCCCGTATACACCAATGACGAGGAAGCATTCACAAAAACAAACAGTGACACTGATGAAAGATGTCTGCTCTTAGATGCTCACATTGAAAGGCTACCAAACCATAAAACTCCATTCTATCTGTGGCCTCTTTTTCTTTTTTATTTTCATGTGCTTTCCTTTTTCTCAGTGTCATCGACTGCTTTATGCCTGATATAAAAAGCAGTGCATGGCAAACGAAGCGCATAATGGGCAGATTTGACTAACGTGTCAGTGCAGAGGAGTGAAAAAGAGGGGGGGGGGGGACGAGGGTAAGGCAGGTGAGAGAAGGAGGGGAGATAGAGCGATTGAAGGAGAGGAAAAAAGAGAAGAAGAGAGACAGATAGAGGCAGAGGGGTGGTGACCTGTGCACTATCCTACAACTGAGGTAGCCGCCCTGGCATCTGCAGGCACAGCAGGCATCAGATGACATGTTACACGACTCGAAGGCTGTGACTGAAGTAGATTGGACCGGCACATTCATGCTGAGTCGTGGTGGTGGAGAGACTCCGCTGTCGGATAAAGTGACTCTCGGTCAGATGAAAACAGATGGTAAACTAAGAGGACGTCCAGTCTGAATCAGTCTGAATCACGAGTATGAGCAAAATCCAGGCAGGTTGAGTTCAAACCCAGCACAGGTTTGACGCGAGAGCCAAACCAACAGGCATCGAGAGTCGGTCCATGCATCGCTCGCTCAAACCTGACTCACCGTGATACAGTTAATATGTGAACGACGCTGCTGTGGAGTCCATCGAGGCCGTTCACTCTATTTCTCCTCTCTGTCATGTGAATCACGTACACCATGAGTACATTTGACTCCAGCTGATGTGTGCTGACATGTAAGAGCCCATGGTGTGAATGTTATCCACGGGTTAACGCTGTTTATGTGCACAGTGAGATGATGTAACTGGGGGTCAAGCTTTGACTATAGCGCACTGGCCTCCACATATTGTAATGAGTGCAGTAGTTACATCAGCAAGTATATAAAGATCAACAAACTGTAAACGCCTTGGGGTTAAATCATGATATATATATATATATATATATATATATATATGAGGATGCAACAGGCGTATATGGAAAAAATATCTTCATTCTTGGTCTCTGCAGTCATTAAGCTTCTACTGCCTTCACAAATTTCCTTATATTTATTTCTTACTATCACATGATTGTAGAACATGTTAAGTCTGATAGTTAACCTTACAAGCATTTTTGATGCATTTATTTCGAGGTACTGTGGGTCAGTGGATAGAGTAAGAAATTGGGGGGAGAGTGAGAGAGAGAGAGTGGGGAATAACATGTGGGGGAAGGATTGTGATTTAGTCTTGTAGGGCTTTCACACTTGCAGAAAACTCCTGAAAAACTCCTCATATTCACCTGAGGAGCTGTATGTCTGAACACAAACAACCTAATTTTTCACTTGGACTTCACCCAGAGTTTCTCCTGCCAGCCCCCGAGTATTTTTTCAGCAGCAAGTCCGAGTGAGCTGATGTGAGAACGCAGCAGGATATTATCTGGAGAGTTCATCTCGAGCCAACGGGAGGGGGGGGAGTGACGTTTACGGTGACAGGAGTCAGTGCATAGAGTGTATACACTTGACCACTACGATCTACGATACTACGACAACACTACGATAGTCCTCGATGCAGCGTCCATGGGTTGGAATCCAACCTTGACCCTTCGCTGCATGTCATTCCACAACCTTTCCTCCACTCTCTTCCTGTCTCTCTTAGCAGTTCTTTCCAATAAATGCGAAAATGGTTCTTAAAAAAACAACGACTTTGAAATCAATTCTTAAGTTGAATTTAACTGAAAATTTACTTTGGTCTCCCTCCCATTTGCTTAAGTTCATGTTGATCATATCTGTTTTAGTACAGTAGTTTACACAAGGTTGCATGATTATGACTGTGACACAATTTACATTTATTACAGGCTTTTGTCAAAGTATTGATCAGGCTGTTTGAGTTAAATTAAGCTGCAATAAAAATGATTGAAGGCGCACAAAGATCTTCAACGAATTATGTGCAATTGATTATAACAACGTTTTTCAAATCACAATCATGAGGTATGAATCGTGATAATATCCTGACTATGGGCCTCTGATTCCTTTACACAGTCACCAGGTGAAAGAATGCAGAGCATGACCAGAAAACCACCTCATGATATGATGTTATTGAGGTGTTTTACAGGCAACACCAGGTAGCTGCATCCTCTAGTATGTGTTTGAACCAAATGGGAGTTTAATGAAGTTGAAGAAATATCTATCACATGTCGAATCTATTTGTCCTGGCTGCTGTTCAGAACTCGATTCAGGTTCCACTTACTCTCTCCGACCCAGCTGCAGAATAAGCACAGAGTTCTGCCTATTTTCACACCTTTCAAACCTTATCCTTCCTATCGTTCTAAAAAAGCACGGGTAACAAAGTTAAAGTTACATCTAATTTCAAACGATGGTATTCCCCTTTTCGCTGCTGTTGAGCTGTTGAAGTCTTGACTGGCTCCAGATGTGCACTTTTTTAAGTCTTGTTGTCGTTTTTTCGATGGTTGGCCTTAGCGATGCATAAAACGCATCGTGGAAGAATACTGGTTTGTGGGCACAGACAGACGTGCGAGGAGCAGGTGCATGCTGTAGTGTGCAGTCCTGCTCCCACCTCCCCCTTCGCCCTCCAATGTTTAATGACTGTGGTACAGCCCTCTGCTGTGGCTTTGCCCCACCCCCTCTGCCTTTCTGAGCATTTGAAATGTGCCCGCCAGATGTTGAGAGCTTGCACCTGTAGGTAATGCTGCCTTTGCCGCAATCTCTGTGGATCCGTGATGAACTCACACACACACACACACACACACACACACACACACACAAATAAGAACATATGCATGGATGTGCACATTGACAGATGTTTGAACGTCCATGTGCCCGGCAGAAGTGCATGCTCACTGAGAAGCTGGATCGGCAGCCAACATGTTGACACACAGAAATGACAGAATCAGCCACATACACTGCTCCATCTTTAACCCCTCATTCATCTCTGATCATTCCATCATCATTTCAGGACGCCATCCAGGTTATGCCACCCTGGTGCTACACACCTCCCTCCCACGTCTCGCCCTCCCTCTGCCTCCTCTCCTTTCTTTCGATATTGTGTGCCATTACGCTTCAGCCTTGGTAACTGGAGACCGGCTGGCTGGCTGGCTGGCTGGCTGGCTTTAAGTTAATGGAGAGGAGTGAAGAGTGTACGGAGAGGCTACAGGAGAGACAGCCTTCTTTCCTCGCACGCTGCTGTCAGAAAGCATACGGGCCTGATTAACGACAACAGCCACAATAGCTCTTTATGCATTCTCTCCCCTCTGCTGGCCTGCTGCCAACTCTCCCTCAGGGAAGGAGAGGTATACGTGGTGTGAGGACCGAGGAGTGTGTGTGTGTGTGTGTGTGTGTGTGTGTGTGTGTGTGGCAGAGAGAGTGAGGAAGGTGAGGTATGTAATATGCTCTGATTTTACGTGTGTGTGTGTGTGTGAGGTGCGAAGGGGAGCATTTGAAAAGTGCTAAAGAGAAAATTCAGACGCTACGAATCCAATTCACAAGTCTCCCATCGCCAATTCTCCCCGTGCGACATGAAAAATAAAAAGCTACTAACTGCAGTGTCTTTTATTCATAATGTCTACCAACATCTCACAAAATGACCTTATTGTAACCCTTGTTCTAAGCGGTAAAACTAGTCGAAACTGGTGTTCCAAATATAATTGGGAGTTGGATGAAAATAGCCCTAAAAACTTTGCATTTCTGTAAGATTTTGGGTCTCAAGTCTCCACTGATGCTGAATTCTTGTGGGTGAGTGTGTGTGCGTGCATGTGTGTTTGTGCAATGTGCAAGTGTGTGTGTGTGTGTGTGTGCGTGTGTGCGTGTGTGTGTGTGTGTGTGTGTGTGTGTGTGTGGCTAGCTAGCAGCTATCTCCCCTCGCTCCTAACACAGAAAGGTTGAGAAGAGCCATCTTTCATCTCCTCTGCATCATCACAGCGTCTGCATTATTAATGGCCCTGATTACTGTAATCAAAAATTCTTATTTATTTGGAGGAGTTGGAGGAGGAGGAGGAAGAGGGGAGGGGGAGGGGAGAGGAGGCGGCGGCGGTGGTGAGGCCTGGGCTTCTCTCTCCAGACAAAAAACCTTTGGTCTCAAGCTTTAATTTTTCAGAAATAGAGATGCCGCAGTGCCCTATCTTCCCCAAGTTCGGAGCTAAGCTAGTTAGGCGCACATAAACATGCAAATACCGAGGCACAGACGTTCAAACTTTTTCCTTTTCAGTCTTTGAGCATTTCCATACTCACACACACACACACACACACACACACACACGCACGCAGCTGCACACGCGCATAGAGGAAACTGTCAATAATAGCATCTTAACGAAGACAATCATCTAGACCTCCAGACAGCCAGAGCGATAAAAAGCAGAACGCACTCATCCTTGCCTTTCATCTGGTTTCGAGCTTCTTTTCCACCTCCTTTCCCTCCTTCAATAAAGTCTGTCTGTCTCCTTGCCTTCCTCATTCTCCTCCTCCTCCTCCTCCTCCTCCTCCTTCTTCTCTCTTGCTTCCTCCACCATCCACTCCACCCTGTCTAATCTTTCCAGGCACTGCCATTTGCATGCAAATAGTCCATTACCCGGTGGCAGGGAGACACAGCCAGGAGCTCACTACTAGGTAATCAAGGACAAAAGAAGTGCAGGAGTGAGGGGAGAAAAGACGAGGGGAGAAAAGAAGAGAAAGACAGAGCAGAGAGAGGGAGGGAGCGCTGCGAAAGATCACAGGTGAATTAACGTTAAGAAAGAAAGGCACAAAGCAACTTGGCAGACAGAAGAAAGGAGAGGTGAGGCAAGGAGAGGAGAAATTTAGTACGACTCGCGGAGAGATGACGTGTTTGAAGAGGTGATTGGAGGCAAGGATCTTTGTAATGCTAAAGTTACAAGTTAAGTTGAAGACAAGAATGAGCGGAGTGCAGCTTTGAGAGTGAGAAGGATCAAAGAACACTTTACTGCAGCTTGTCAGCCTGTCAATCTACGGCAGGTTTACTGTTAGCATCTAGAGGAAAGGTTTCTCCCTGCATGTTTTGTCTGAATGTTAAAGCACCGCTTGCAACAAACAGCCTGTCACTGTGGCAGTGCCCATAAGAGGGCAAATCTGTAGCAATTCAAACGAATTAAAAGCATAGCTTGACATTTTGAATATATTTGTTTTTTTGTTTTTTTTGTCAGTAGATATTTGTCGCAGTAAAGGAACAACATCCGTTGTGCCGCTTCTGTATAAATAACGTTAGCATTCCTCACAAGTCTTGCACTTAGATGTGTTTTAAGGAATCTTGCAAAAGACAAGGGTAGAAAACCATTTTGAACATTGTGAAAAGTGTTGATGAAAATGGTCTTTCAAGAAATGTCAGATATTGTCAATGCGTCACAAAAGTAGCTTCAGGTACATTGAATGTCTCTGAGTGGTTCTTACACATAGATTCAACCAATATGCGGGATACAATATAGTATCCAAATTGTATTACAAATGTTTGCTGAAAAGTCTGTAAGTTAATTGTTGTTGAACAACTGGAACTCATTTTAAGCAATGCTCAAATGTTCTAAAACCGTAATGAGTGATAATGTCTTAAATGTGAGAACTTACTTTCCCCCCCTCTGGCTTTGGGCTTTCTCAGTTGAATATCTTTCCTAACTTAGATCTTTCTTGTAGGGCCGTGTCCTGGGATGGCCCAACTGAGGCTTCTTTTTTTCCCCCGATTCTGCAATAATCACATCAACTTTTAAGAAACACAAGATACTCGCAACATATACATCTTGCATGTATATACAGACAAAACTGCAAACAAACATCTGCATGCTGAAGATGAGCCCGATTAGTGGATGACAATATAAGTCCCAGCTCTGGAAAGGCAAATAGCCAATCATAGATAAGGATATTGAGGTGGCACCTGGGGTGGCCAATTAGATTTGAAGGTGGCCCATCCCACCCCTCTGGACACGCCCCTGTTTTCTCTCCACTGAGGACATCATCTTAAATTCTCAGAATTTGGAAATTGTTGTAATTATTTGTGAAATTTAAAAATAGGCTCACATTAAAATGATACAATGTTGCTGTTTAATGGTTATCTGTTATACAATCCTGGTGTTACATATTAGCATGCTAATACTAGCCTCTCACTCTAAAAACAAAGTAAACTTTTGGAACACGGATAAAGCAGCTGGAGAGTCTGACCTAAAACCAAAATATTGGACACATTAACCAAGTATATCTGTACCATGGAATCTGTAACAATCTGCAAAATGTTAGAATATTTCATGAGATGTGAAATTTAATGTAAAATAATTTATGCTAATAACAACTGTTGAAAGTTGCCATCTCTGGAACTGAGCTGCTGGCATTGCAAAAGTGTCTGGATTTCTTATTTCAGGTTTCTCACGAGGGGTTTTGATGGCAATGTTTCCCATTTTCTGACATATTACAGACTGTGATTAAATGATTCATACGAAAACTGATTGGAAGAGTAAGACATTGTGGATTTGAAGACAGTCTTTTAAATTGTAATTATGTAAGTCATCTTAAATCACAAGTCATCTGAACACATTAAGTTCCAGCTCGTCTCGAGATTGGACAGATCCGATCTAATATCGGTATCGGGTCCGATATTGACGCTTCATATGTGGTGAAATCGGATCAGAACTGATAAAAAGTGGATCAGTGCATCTCTAGTGACGGCCATATAAGAGCACAGCATCAAGAAATGTTAAAGTTGAATCAGTCGACTTTGTCAGTTGCATGGAGAATAAGATTGCCTCCTAATTATGAAAAGGCTGCAAACAGATGATGACATCTCAAGGAAATATCTTCAACAGTTTGTGATGTTACACTGCATCCCTCGCCCATCATTATGTCCTTGCAGGTAACCTTTTCGCACATAATCCTCAACATTACCTCTCGCAGCTTTTGTGCCACCTCTATGTCGGTATCATCCATTAGCTAGTCTCACATTCGGCGCCTCTCTCTCTCCTCCTCTCGATAGATGCTTGAAGTAGCTAAACTTCTCGTTAAAGGAGAAGAAGAAGAAGAAGAAGAAGAAGAAATGCATGAACGTCAAAGGAAATGAGCTCCCCCACCATCGCCGCAGCCACCTCCGAACTCCTCCTGTCCCCCCTCCTCCTCCTCCTCCTCCTCCTCCTCTTCTCTGCGAGGAAGTTGATTGCGGCCCGTTTGATGTCCTAAACGCAGCGTGCTAAGATTTGCTCTCTGTTCCTCGCCGAGGCCGTTTGAAGCTCTGCATGAGCGACACACATTTTCAACGTTACACTCTGCTTAAACGGGCAATTATTTTTTTCTTCCCCCTTTTTTTTTTTTTATGTTTGGCTTTAGAATCATATAAGGAGGAGGGAGGGGTGAGGAGGGAGACAGGGAGCGATGACTTGCACCCACACATTCCTCTAACTGAGACGTAAATATGCGCGGTGCAACGACCTTTCTTCTAAGACAGGCGCTTCACTGTTTCCTAAACTTTTTTCCTGTCACAAGCATTACAGAAATTACACCTCCTGCAGATATCACCAGCATGCACCTATTAAGACCCATATATTACTGTCAGTAGTGCTTGGTTGAACCTGCCTCAACCACTTCTCAGCATCTCTAAGCACTTCATAAGCTTCCTGCTTCCTTGTCGGCCGTGCGAATATAAAAGAGTCCTCCCTGATACAAGTTGATGTAAAGAGGTTTTATTCATTTCATGAAGCGGTACTGAAGTCGCCTCAGGCTCGCTTCTTTCGAACACCCACTACAGCTGCTCTAAGACAGTGGCCCAGTAGGAGAAAAAAAAAAACTCTTTAGCCTTGGACCTGCTCCTCACCCACTCACTCATCTCCATGTGAAGCAAGGTCACTACTTCTGTAGGTTTATCATTTCACAGACTTGCATTTGACATGCAGTCGATCCAGAGCTCTGGCAGACTGTGATATCTCTTTGGCTACGGGTGTACTGTGGCAGATTGGTAACATATGCAAACACACACACACACACACACACACACACACACACACACACACACACACACACACACACGCTCAGGCACAAATACACACTGAGACACACACACACACACACACTTCTCTCAGAGCTTGGCCTGTGCCCAGTAATGCACTCCCCTTTTATGACCCTTGCTTTATGGTTTATTTAAAAAGTAACAGTCCCTTTATAGGTCATTAAAGCACAAATAAAAGACAGCAGACGGCCTGCACTGGATAGAGAGAGAGCAGACGCCAGCCAGATTGGCATGAGACACACACACACACACACACACACACACACGAGCGAATGAAAGGGTGCATCCGAGGCCAAGGGTTGTGGCCTTCTTGGTGAGAGCGAGTGGTTTCACATCATCACTTTGCACATCATTAACCTGCTTGTATTTTCGAACAGCGTGCACATATGCAATAATAAACAGACAGATTAATTACGCATTTTCAAGACAGATATATAAAGATAATTCATGCAAATGCTAAGTTAATGCAAGCACACACTCACAGCAGACATCCTGGCAGACATGCATGATCCACATGTAAGTGTATCTCTTTAGCTTGTCTCTCTCTCTCTCTCTCTCTCGCTTTCTTTCTCTCGCTCACTTACCCTCTGCTCATTCACGCAGACTTTGACCTGTGTGTGTGATGGCAAAATGGGCATGATTAACTGTACAAAAATGTCAGCCAAGAATAATGGCTGAAATGTAATGGCTGAAATGTAATTACTGAACGAGTGTGGTCCATGGAGAGATGAGGAAGACGGAGAGGGAAAGGAGAGGCAGGAGTGAGAGAGGGATAAACAATACATTACTGCATTCTTTGAGTGTATTAGATGAATGTTATGGATTTATATTAAACACTATTTGGTGCACATGTTCTACAGCATGAGTCCAAATAAATGTGTTGGAATAATTACATTCACGTGTCCATTAATAGAAGCAGTGCATTTTTATTGGTGCAGAGCATAGACTGCAGTCTGCAGACAAGTGTTTTGTGTGTTTCCAAACAAGCATGCTCACATATGTTCCAATGACTTACGGTGACATGTCTGAACTGCTCTGTATATCCAATCAGCTTCATGATTGATTATGACTCTGCAGGGCCATTGGAATTACTTGAGAGTCTTTCGGGGCGTCGTAAATCTTATTGCGCATCTTCAGTGAAGTACAATAAAGAGATGTGGTACTTATTATGAACATGTGACGATAAGTAGCGAGAATTAATGGAGAGTTAGGTTGTATGTGAAGCGTCAGGTCTGCACCAAACATGTTCTGCTGCTTCAGATAAATTTAATTTAGTGTAATGTCCCCAGACTAATATTTGAAGAACTGCTGTTTGCACATGTGTTGTTGTTGATAATACAAGGAAGGACATGGAGAAGGGCATGGGGGGGTGTTTTAAAGCTCCTTTCAGGAACTTTCTGTTTTATGTGTATTTTGGCGCCCCCTGTGGACAAAGTGGGACGCCTCATGCCTTTTGTTGATCTTGCCCCATACATCTCATTCTGCTTTCTTTCAACAGTCAAACATGTCACTCTCTGCGAACATGTACAAAAGAAAATGTTGTGCAGTAGATGGTCTCGTATGACACCTACCCTGTGGTCGGTTACAGGCACTAACCACTGACTTCTGCATACAGAGCTTCTGTATGAATCATTTAAGAGCTTCAAAGCTGGTAGACTATTCAACGCTATTTCCTGGCATATTTTTAGAGACGGTTCTCCTCGTGGAAAAAGTAAGTTGTGATACTCTTTTTTATTACTGGTGTGAGAAGTGGGTGTGTGTGTGTTTTATCAGTGTGTGTCATCAATTTTTGAAATCGTTTGCTATCAGGAACAGGGTTGCAAAGGTCCTATTCTCTCTCTCTCTCTTGCTTGCTTGCTCACTCGCTCCCTCTCTTGCTTTTCTCTCGCTCTCTCTCTCTATCGGATCATCTCTCTCTCATCTAACCGACCACGGAGTGAGGGGGAGAGAGAGAAAGAGAGAGAGAGAGGGCGCAGAGAGCGAGGCCATAGTCTTATTAGTGATAATGAGAGAGAGCCACTCTGCCAATTTACATCCGTAATCTGATATTAGCTCCTGCCACCCGCACTAAAGGAGCACACACACACACACACACACACGCACACACAGAACAAGACAGGCGAGCACACATCTGCAGACAGACATGGACGTGCACACACTCACATGTTGGAAATTAGTTATTCATATTCATGAAAAAGCGGCAGAACTGCTTTCGGGGTGAAAAACTATGGTGCCCCTTGAGTACAAAGGAAATGTGCTCCAAGAACCAGAAATATCAAAACACATAGAAGACAGATCATAATGAGACAGTAACTTTGGTAATGCTAACTTGCTAAATATAGGAAGTTATGATTTCACACTGCAAATGGAGAGCGTTTTTCTCCATGCTTTCACTTTAACTCATGGATGCTGCAGATTTGGAGCGTATTGTTATTTTGTTTCATTTTTGTACTTGCATTTTGCATAATTCAAGCATGCATGTCATACAAATGTCATTTTTTTCAGTTAAAATTGCCTCTTTTTAAGCTATATAGAACTGATATTTTTATGGTTTCCTATTTTTTTTTTTTCAATTGGAAAATTTAATCATCAAAATTATGATATGCAGAACTTTGTGGGAGATCATTTTATACAAGGGTTTAAAAAAAATCTAATTCCTGTACGTATAGGACCTGTTAAGAAGCTGCATATCAGTAAAAAAAAAAAAAAGGACACAGACTGTAGGGTCAAAGGTTATGTTGACCAATTAAAATTCAACACTCTTTTGAAAAACCTATTCAATATAAAAGAGAAACATTCTCCTTCATGTTTGTATTCTATATGCCATATATGGGGAATCATTTAGCATGTTTCAAAGAGTGATTACTAAAATGTGAACTGTGTCGTGTGTTTGAGACTTTACCCCGTCGTACTGTCACTGGAAATGTTATTCCTCACAAAGGTCCATGATGGAAATGCTGTGTCTCTGTACAATATGCAGGAATTCTAAATTTCCCTGAATAATTTCCTTATTTCCAAGCACCTCCTTTGCACTTTCTCTAATGCATCACTTCACAGGCGTGCACAGGTTAACACATGGTTTGGCTCAAAACAGGAGCACACTTATTTGCTCACTGCAAAATACTGCAAACACACATACATTTAAAAATGATCTAATTTCTAACATACACAACATACCACAAATATATGATTAGAATCACATGCACAGACACGTTTTAAGCCCTCATAAAGACACAATATCACATAATGTATGAGAAATTCAGCCTCTGCTTCTGAATCGAGAATGGGATAGATAAAAGACAGCAGATTCTCTGAGGCGAACACTGAAGGACTCTGCTGAACACTATAAGTCCTGGCAGCATGTTCATGAATATTCCATCGATGCTGGGGAGGCACAGCTCTCAATCGCTCTCAATCCCTTGTGTTTCAATTAGATCCAAACCACCCAGAATCAGCTAATTGTCGTAAGCACTTAAGCATGTATGGCAGGATCACTACCGCCTATCTGTGGGCTAGAATGTGGGATTTTGACTCTGAGGGTGACAGAGCATTATGCAAGCCAGAGGGGGAATGTTCTCAAGCTGTAACATCTAACACACTTAATGCTTACATATTGTCATGTGTAGCAGCTAGTCTCTGCAATCACTGCCTTCAAACAAAGGCTTTTCCCACAACCACATCATTTCAACAGAACTTTAATCATCAAGTTTCGCCTGAGAGTCTGGTGAAGATACCGTATGGATCTACACTGATGTCAAATATTACATTAAATCGTGTTCTTATCTAATGTACTCAGTTCTGTATCCTTAAAGGCACTTTTCTTTTATGTAAATGAGGACGCATTATGACTGTCATGATGTAAGAGGCCAGGTATCAGCTGGATTTCATTTTTTAATCTTCACTATGTTATTGCTCCTTTGCTTGTTGCTTAAAATTGAGACAGTTTTTTTCAGTTACTTTGTCTGGAAAGTGAGTGAGTGAGTGAGTGAGTGAGTGAGTGAGTGAGTGAGTCATAGAATAAAGTTCCTTAATTTCCAAATCCAAATCATCTGTAAAAAAAAAAAAGGAAATAAATTCTTAATCTTTTAAAGACATAGTTGTGAGTTTTTTCAGGAAGGAAAGTTTTCAGTCTAAAGTATGTAAGCTGGAACAATTTCTCAATGTATCAATTAAATCCATTAACAACTAAGAAACTTAATGATGTTTATGTTTCATTTTCAGTAGAGTATTGTTGAACAGGTTTTTTTCTTTCTAGTCAGGTGGGAAGATTTTCGGCTTTTCTCAGTCCTTTATAATAATCATTAAATAGAACAGTTGAAGGCCGTCCAAGCAGATGAAACAATATTTAGAGAAACAAGGTGGCATGTTTCAGCCACATTCTAAAAGTCAACTAATTTTGTCACTGAATGAGAAAGTTATCCACAACTAAATTAATGATAAAAACAATCAGTTGCTGTCTTGTACTTTAATGCACACACATTCATGTAATGGTCCAATTTGCTGGCTGATTAGTTGAAAGGACACGTTTTTATTCCTCAGGTTTTTGCACTCTTGAAGGGATAGAAAGCCTTTTTTTAAGTAAAGCTGCCATGCAGTGTCGCAGCTTCATCTTTATTCTCCTGACTGAAACCGACCCTTTTCATCAGAAAGAGCACAAATCCTGGAGGTATTCCAGCCTCCTGTCAGCTTTAATCTTAATGCATTTATTTCCAACCATATGTAAATATGATATATGTGGATAAAGATGTCGAGTCATCTGTCAGCAGGCTGAGTCAGAGTCTGCCTCCAAATTGGGAGATCCATCATGCGAGAGAGGAAAAACACATTAATTGGATTTAAAACAAATATGGTATAGTTTGAAGGATGGTACATAACTTATAGGATCTTTCTCAACCGAAAGGCAACCAAAAGCTCAACTTGTTTGATGTTTAAATTCCTTACAAGAAAAGGGAATTTTTCCTGCAATGTAGAGGTGTTTTTTTTTTTAAAAGAATAATCTCAGCGACCTTGCATGCTTTTACATCTCCTTCGTATTAGTCACAATGTAAACCTGCAACCTTAAAATCTGTCTTAATCTGGCTCTCCACTCTGCCGTTTCCTTTTCGCATTTTGTGCCTAAAAACCTTTACAAAAAATACAGCCTAATCTGCAGGTAAGCAATGTGCATTTGTGTGCACTGCATTTCCTGATTCACTGAGAGTGACTTCCATTCCCCCCCCCCTCCCCCCCCCCCCCCCCTTCAATATTGTGTGTACACACACTGCCAATGCACGGTACCACACACTCCTTCTCACCAATTACCTGTCTGTATCTTTGCGTCTGAGTCGTGTGATTGAGAGATGGTGTGTGAGGAAGAGAAAGTGTCTATGTGTGTGTTTGTTTGTGAGTGTGTGAGCATACCTGCATGCATGCACGAGCATCTGTGTGTGTGTGTGTGTGTGTGTGCGTGCGTGTGTGCATGTGTGTGTGTGTGTGTGTGTGTGAGAATGTGTGTGTCGGCGTCTCATTCTTCTGCCTCTGTTTCCCCTCCGGATCTCATGTATAATTTATGGGCCCTCTCATGAATATGTTAATTAGCCGGCGTGCAGGGAGAGGTGAGAGGGCTTCCCCTGTTCTATTCTTACGTTCGTCTGATTTGAGAGGGATGGAAAAGAGAGAGAAAGAGAGGAAGAGGAGGGAAGAAGTGTGGAAGTGTGTGTTGCTGCAGGAGAGGAAAGGGAATAAGTGAAAGAAGGGGGGAAAAGATGAGAGGGGGGGGGGAGGAAAAAAAAAACGCTGGAAGGAGAGATGGTGGAAATACATTTATGAAATCCCCGGCGTTCGACAAATAGGCATTGTGGCAATATGGAGCCCACGTTGTGCTATATTGTGCTGGAAAACAAATGAATCACCCATGCTGAGGGGGGACGCGGAGGGGGCACGTTTGGAAGAGGTAGTGAGAGAAACGTGGGAGATGAGAGGGAAGAAAAAAGGGGAGAAATAGTTGTCATTGTTCCATCAGCGTTTCAGTCGTGTTGTTGAAAGGCTCGACAGGCACGCAAATAGGGCCGTTATTCCAGTTTCAATTGCTTCTCCCATAAATAGATGATAGGTGTCAAGTTTCTGAGGAGACGCTGAAAAACACCCTTCTGAGCACCGTTCGAGACAAAAGGCAAGGAGAGGGTGACGCAAGCCCA